>NC_081211.1:14582212-14889157 GCF_902713425.1 Acipenser ruthenus
CTATTTCACTGCTGGTCGTGGACGGGAGTTCGCAGGGGGTGGCGTACAATTGTCTGAGCATCGCCCGGGTGGGGAGGGCTTAGGTTGGCCAGGGTGTCCTCAGCTCACCATGCACTAGTGACCCCTGTAGACTGGCCGAGCGCCTGCGGGCCTGTCTGCAAGCAGTCCAGAGCTGCGTGGTCCTCTGATGCTGTAGCTCTGAAGGTAGCTGCATGGCGGGCCTGCAGAGTGAAAAGAAGCGGACGGCTGACGGCACATAGTTCAGAGGACGCATGTCTTCATCTCTGCCACGTCAACGCGGGGGTGGCACCGGTGAGCCAGGCTTATGAATTAGCTATTTCAAATTAGGGAGAAAATGGGGTAAAATACAATTGGCGATTCCGAATTAAAAAAATAAAAAATAATAATAATAACGCAGTACTAAGAAAATCCATCAGGGGCCCTTAAGCTAGTTGGAACTGTGTGAATGTATTTCCACATTTATTGTGTTTTCAACAAAATGCAGCTATGTGTGCTTGCTGAGGTTGAGTGAGGGAAGAGAAGGGTGAGGTGGGATCCAATTAGGTGAACTACTGGCTAGGATTCACTGTCCTGGTTATTGAGCAGGGTTAAATGTGTACATGATACATCTGACCTTGTGACGAAGATCGCCTTATTCCAATTAAGACCACATGTCAACAAAACATCACTGCTAGTGAGTGTGAATCCCAAAAGCTGTTGTGTCTCGAGTGGTGTTTACTCTACGATGAGGTAAAGTGAGGTATGAATTATTAAAATCACATCACAATTATATAGAGCCTTTCATACAAAAAATACTCAAGCACTGTACAAGATAAAACAAAAGAAAGTCAAAATATTTTTTTTATGCAGAAATAGAGTAAAAAGATAGAAAGCTCAAATATAAAAACAGTTTGGTATAATTAAAAAAGTAAAAAGAAAGAAGTGGACAATTTCAAAAACCCAGTTTAAAAAATAATTTAAAAAAAGCTAAACTATAAAAGACTTAAAACCATGAACTGATGTCGCACTTGTGATATGAGATGGCAGTTCATTGCACAATCTGGGAGCACAGGCACTTAGAGCTCTCTGTCCCTTCCTTTTTGTGTACACCTGTGGGAGGCACAGGAGGTCTGCATCAACTGATCCTCTAGTTGCGGCTCAGAACCTAACAGAACTTCTGTCTTATCAGAGTTTAACTGTAAAAACTTTGTGATGTCCATTTCTTAACATTAGTAATGCATTTAGTCAAGGCTGATACAGCCCGAGTATCACCAGGCCTTACGGTGATGTAGAGCTGTGTGTCTTCTGCATAGCAGTGAAAGTTAACACCATGTTTATGAACACTCACCCAACAGTAACATGTACAAGAGAAGAGAATGGGTCCCAGTATAGAGCCCTGGGGAATGCCACAGGCAATAGCTGACAATCCAGACTCCAGTCTCCTAATTAAACAAATTGCTGTCTGTTAGTGAGATATGACTTGAACCATTTTAAGACAATACCGGACAATGCAACACAACTTCTGAGACGATCAATTATTATTATTATTTATTTATTTATTAGCAGACGTCCTTACCCAGGGTGACTTACAGTTGTATACAAAATAAAATACATATCAAGAATTACAGTACAATTAAGAGCAAGAGTAAAGCTGTATGTTCCACTGTATCAAATGCAGCACTTAAACCTAAAAGAACAGGAATAGATACACAGCTAGAGTCTGCACTTAACAGAGCATCATTCACCCCTCTGATGAGAGCAGTCTCTGTGCTGTGCGCACAACGGAAGCCTGATTGAAATTTATCAAGCACTCGAGAAACAAATGTATCCAGAAATGGCAGATTTGAAATAGGTCTGAAGCATTAAGAGGCTTGTTTATCTTTCTCTACTTACCTAGTTGGTTCATTCAAAGGTTAGTACCAGTAAGGAGGTTAGTATCAAATATCTAAACAAGTTGCAAATACATTTGTCTGACTATTTGGAGGTGATGTTTGGGATGTCTTGGCATTGGAGAGCTATGATTCATTGTATGTAGCTCCTGTGCCAAACATCCACAGGTTTTATTGCGCGAGGCCACTTGTAAAATGTGACCATGCGTTGCTTTAAGTTATTATGTACAGTTGAACTGATCTCTTATGGTGTTAGATTATCTTCTCATGAACACTTCAAAGCACAACTGAGCTGTATATATTAATGCATTATATATGTTATTATTTTTTTTGTTTTTTGTTTAAACATAGTCAACGCCATTATGGATGTATTTAGAATTGTATGGCCATACTTGAGACGACACTTATGGCAAAACCTCCAGACCCTCATCTCTCCCTATACCCCCACCCTGCACTAGAAGACTGGCTGTACCTCCTCTCTGCTCCCCTGCCTCCAGAGTCCGCTCCTTCTCCACTCTCGCCCCACAATGGTGGAACGACCTTCCTACGGATGTCAGGACTACCCAGTCCCTGACCACCTTCCGACGCCTCCTCAAGACACACCTCTTCAGACAACTCCTGTAAAGCACAACTCTTCCCATCTGGACAATATAGCACTCTGCCTGTAAAGCACTTTAACTAGCACTTATCTGCTCCCTATTTTACTGTATTTAATCATGCACTTATTCCAATCTGTAGTATTTTGTATTTCACCTGCACTCGTATCTAACCCTGATGTAACTATCAACACTGTTATCTGCTCTTGAACTGCCCCGATATCAAATCGTACTGTGTTTTGTATTTGCTTTTATTAGGACTTAAGTCATTGTATTTTGTATCTTGCTCTTAATTGTACTGTAATTCTTGATATGTATTTTATTTTTGCATACAAATGTAAGTCTTAAGGGCATCTGCTAAGAAATAAATAAATAAATAAATAAATAAATAAATAAATAAATAGGATGTTCTGAAATCTGGTATTTTCATAGGCTAAGGGTGGCTTCATGATTTTTAATCTTATTGTCTTTTTTATCTTGTTCATATTTAAGTTGGCACAACATTCTGCTGCGGCTGGCACAAAATCAGGAACCTTTGAAAACTGAACATTTGAAGAGAAACCATTGGCTAGAACTTTAATGAAAACCAAGGCATGTCTATAATGAGGTTGCAATGGCTTGTAACAGAAGCCTGGTGCTTTGGGGGATTTCTTCAGCAGCAGAACCTGGATTGCCTAAAAAGCAGCTACATAAAAACTGGTATATATATATATATATATATATATATATATATATATATATATATATATACAGTATATCAGATTTATTGTGCCGTTTACACCTACTTCGA
The DNA here is from genome assembly GCF_902713425.1 of Acipenser ruthenus. Classification (NCBI taxonomy): domain Eukaryota; kingdom Metazoa; phylum Chordata; class Actinopteri; order Acipenseriformes; family Acipenseridae; genus Acipenser; species Acipenser ruthenus. Next base: position 14,585,488 of record NC_081211.1, read on the forward strand.
TTTTCAGAGAAGCTTAATTTAGTTTAATCTTGAAAATTGCTTTATTGCAAATAACAATCCAGGCTACTGCAAGAAGTCGATCAGCACTTATGTGAAAATTCATTACGCTGATATTTGTTCTCGTGATATTTTAAAGTGAAATGACAGCATATTGTTTCATGACTACACTCTTTTTGTTTAATTTCTATTTTGAAATTAAATGGTCTAAAAATATTTAGAATTTCAGCTTTGTAACCTCATTAATACAAACATATTTTTTAGAGAATGTCTAAAATATGACTACGCAGACAAAATGTTGTGCAAAAGAGGTGACAGATTAAAATAAAAAAAAACGTTAATGTTGCATACTGTATGTATATTTAGACAAGACTATTTAAAGGAATATTTAATTGGACTGTTTTCTTAAAGCCACATTTCATTAATTAATAAAGTTTGCAGGTCAGAGGTTTGGGAATATAAAAAGTGCCGCATAACCTAACAGAATTTTTTATAAACAGCAGTCCTAAAACAGCCCTTCAAGTTTGGGGAATGTGGAGCATTATTGCAGGTGGAAATGATGGAGGAAGTGTCCATGTGAGAATGTGGCTAGTTTAATTATCAGAAGAGCTCTTAATTGGTCCTAGCCACAGGAGAATGCACCTGGTCTGATTAATGAGCTAATTATGTTACCACCTAGAGAGGTGTATAACCAGGTGGAGATGGGACAGTAGCTTTATGAGTGGGGAGACAGTATTGTGGTGCTGTGTTCAGCTGGCTTAAGAAAGGATTGTGTTAAAAGACCACGATTGCAGAGGGCAGGGCGGGACAGGGTTGTGGAGTTCATACGCATGAAATCTGCACATTTCAAGTACAGTGGTAGCCATAGTGGTAGCCATGGTCAGCTATAGAAATAGCGAAGTATGTTGTGTTATGCTTCATGATGAAATTGAGGTGAATGTGATACGTAGTTTAGTTCAACTGTCCTGCATCTTCTGCACGCTATTTATTTTAATACAATAGTACTTTTCATGACAAGCATGTAAATGTGGTTTGATCTTTTCCTAGCTATTGGGTTAAATAAAATATAATGGCAGTAATTATATTTATTTTCTTTGCTAAAAAGATGGATGGAAACCCTTTCACAAACATTTTCTCAAACACTCAGCTATTTTATGGGGTGCCATGTGTCTTTTTTCCCAGATTTAATTTAAATCTTGTATTTTTTCCCCAGATTTATAAATGTAGTGAAAATAAATATTTTTCTAACTGTGTACATTCAGATATAATTTATAAGTCTTAAAATATTTAGCAACTTTTCAACATTTAAATGCTTTATCTTTATTTTAAAAATAAATATATATTTTGTTATTAAATCTTTATTTTGTGAGTCAAGATTTAGCTGTTTGCAAATAAATCTGGATTTTGTGAACTTAAATATTTAACTAAATCTTAAATCTCTAAAAAGATTTAACATTTAGCTAAATGGATAACTGCAAAGCATACGACATGGTCTATTTAGATTTCCAGAAAGCTTTTGACAAAGTCCTGCATAAAAGATTAATTCTCAAACTGAACGCAGTAGGGATTCAAGGAAATGCATGCACCTGGATTAGGGAGTGGTTAACATGTAGAAAACAGAAAGTACTGATTAGAGGAGAAACCTCGAAATGGAGTGAGGTAACCAGTGGTGTACCACAGGGATCAGTATTAGGTCCTCTGCTATTCCTAATCTACATTAATGATTTAGACTCTGGTATAGTAAGCAAACTCGTTAAATTTGCAGACGACACAAAAATAGGAGGAGTGGCAGACACTGTTGAAGCAGCAAAGGTCATTCAAAATGATCTAGACCGCATTCAAAATTGGGCAGACACATGGCAAATTAAATTTAATAGAGAAAAGTGTAAAGTATTGCATGCAGGAAATAAAAATGTTCATTATAAATATCATATGGGAGATAGTGAAATTGAAGAAGGGAACTATGAAAAAGACCTAGGAGTTTATGTTGACTCAGAAATGTCTTCATCTAGACAATGTGGGGAAGCTATAAAAAAGGCTAACAAGATGCTCGGATATATTGTGAGAAGTGTTGAATTTAAATCAAGGGAACTAATGTTAAAACTCTACAATGCATTAGTAAGACCTCACCTAGAATATTGTGTTCAGTTCTGGTCACCTCGTTACAAAAAGGATATTGCTGCTCTAGAAAGAGTGCAAAGAAGAGCAACCAGAATTATCCCGGGTTTAAAAGGCATGTCGTATGCAGACAGGCTAAAAGAATTGAATCTATTCAGTCTTGAACAAAGAAGACTACGCGGCGATCTGATTCAAACATTCAAAATCCTAAAAGGTATAGACAATGTCAACCCGGGGGACTTCTTTGACTTGAAAAAAGAAAAAAGGACCAGGGTCATAAATGGAGATTAGATAAAGGGGCATTCAGAACAGAAAATAGGAGGCACTTTTTTACACAGAGAATTGTGAGGGTCTGGAACCAACTCCCCAGTAATGTTGTTGAAGCTGACACCCTGGGATCCTTCAAGAAGCTGCTTGATGAGATTCTGGGATCAATAAGCTACTAACAACCAAACGAGCAAGATGGGCTGAATGGCCTCCTCTCGTTTGTAAACTTTCTTATGTTCTTATGTTCTTATGTAAATATTGAACTAAATCTTAAATATCTTAAGATTTAACATTTAGCTAAATATTTAACTGGTCAGCTAAATCTGGAGTTTGTATGCAAATGAGCTCCGCCCGCTTTTTGCTTTCACGTGATTTGATTGGATTGATTTGAACTTGTAATGCTAAAATTTGCATATTTCCCAATTATCCATTGTTCTCTATTCATTGCTTTCATTCCACTTAATTCGAAAGCTACTTGTTTTTACTTACTCTCTTGAGCTTTTCATAAGTCAAAGTACAGTTGTGCTGTACTGATGAGCCCACTTTGACTTTTAAAATGCTGTGAATGAAGAAGCCGTTAGGCGACTTTCACGTGATTTGATTGGCTCTTGTAATGCTGAATTATGTATATTTCCCGATTACCCAAACAACTTGGAGAAATGGTGTCTGTAGTTACGTGGAAATGGGAGTGCATTGAGAAATTGATAGATCTCTATGAGAAATATCCATGTTTATATACAAAAAAGAAAGAGTATCATAAATTGAAGAAATTGCCACTGAGTTTAACATGCCAGGTGTGGTTTTGATATGAAGATGTGAAAAGCCCAGGCCGGTCAATCTCTATTAGAAAATACATTTTTTAATTATATTTAGAAAAGGCATAGTCCGGCCCTCGCTAAACCAGACAAAAAAATGAGGTGTCTGGTTTAAAAAACACACACATATGTGCTACATTTATTTGAAATAAATAAGTACATAAACTCAAATAAATATCTACAGCTATAGCGCACTTTCTTTATACTTTAGCGTATAGCTTACCAGAACAAAACATACATTGTGATGCTTTGTTCACATTACTGTACACTGCAAAGAAAGATGATTTAAAATTGAAACTAAATGGTTTTAGCGCACATTTTTTTTTCCTTAGTCCTACTTCGTACACAATTAATATAACAGATAATGGTGCATTGACATGCTATGATACTGTAGAGTGCACGGGGAAGACAGCAGCAGGGCTGGCAGGTGACATAATCACACACAGACATAAGCCCAATATACGCTCCTTGCAAAGGAGCTGGCTCTTTTGTACAGCGGTATTGGAAGAGGTCCCAGGTTCGTGCCTGCCCTCCGCCTGTGTGTGGATTGCCTCGCCCTGTGTGATGCACCTGCTTGCGTTAATCGAGAATGCTACAATACTGTAGCGTTGTGTGAAAATAAAGCAGACTCACACAAGCAGGGTCTTTGTTTTCTGAAATTAACAGTTTATTAGTTGTTGTTTTTTTACAATAAACAGAACCGCTGTCAGCCACAGTCCATGCCAAAATAATAAAACCCTTTAATTAGTATTTCTCTTAATTTGTTTTGGTTATTCTCTGTCTCAGTTTCTTTCATTGCACTTCAAATCCACAATCCTCTTGCCAGCTCGCCGGGTCGCTACAACATTAAGTACAGTACCTTACATATACTGCACATACTTAAAAAAATGACATTGTATGCCGATCTGCTATAATTTTCGATTGGTATATGCTATGTAGGAACAATTCAATAATTGGTAATTTAATGTTTATCTAGGTTGATTAGTTCTCTTATTAATAATATTTAATTGACATGTTACAGAGATCAAGGATTTACTATGAACACACATACACATGCAGACACAAGGAATGTTTAATCAACAGTAGTATTTTATTAAGTACACAAATAATAAACAGAAATCAGAAAAGTCAGAAAATCTCTTAGTCTCTAAACACAAAACAGAAAACTCTCACTGCACTCATGCTGGCTAGCAGGCAATTGAAATATGACACTGCCTGTCTCCACACACACTAAGCAGCTACTCAGCAGCTCAAGCAAGCTGTAACGTAGCTAGTGACTTGCACACACACATACACGCCCACATACAAACTGAAATGATGCAGACAATCTTAGAATATATCACATTAAGCTTATCAATGGTAAATAGATTAAGGATATGGCAAGTTTTCTTCATACAATAATATGAGGTAGATTACTTATAGTTACTTCATCAAGTTTCACTAAAAGTTAATTCACACGCAAAGTGTGCAAACTATGTGTTACAATTAATTTAGTTCCATGAAAAGAAAATGCAACTGGAATTATATTCAGAGGTTCCTTGAAGCTTAGACTTTTGGTCCGCTGTTTTGGAATCTCAATCTGTTGAAGTGTCCAGTACAAAAGGCTCTCCTTTCAGCAACTAAGTCTTCAATCCCACATTGGATCAAACTCGGCAACAAACCTTTCAATTCTCGATAGAATCAACAAACAGCTGCAACAAAGTCTTCAGTCCTCGGTATAGGATCCACAACAGCGCCCATCCGCTCTGTCCTCTTTGCTGAATCTTTTAGCTACACAGGTAGCAGGGTACAGTTTATTTTGGATACTGTGGTTTTAGGTGTACAGCAAACCTAGACTGGTTAGTCTGATAAGTCTCTGTAAGTTTTACGCCAGTCCTCCAGCCGAGCCTCAGTCTCGTTGCTTGTGGTCGTTGACTTGCTTGCTTCCTCGTCTTGGGTCTGTTTTCAGGCAGAGTCCAGTCTTGATTCAGTTGTTAGGCAGAGTCCCGGAGTTGCAGCTTTGCTTAGCAGAGTGACAGCACTTTGTTTAGCATTTGATGTGGATCACAAAATGTTTAGTTTTGCTTGGATATTTATAGTCTTTTTCACTCTGCTAAATAGCCACTTTTATGAGATCATTTGTGTATCTTGCCTTTTTTAAGCTCACAGCCCTTTGATGTTTTAATGTCCTTTTCCACTGGGACATCAATAGTTTATGTCTTCCTTGTGTCAAAACGATTGTTGTTGCATGTGTGAGTTATCTGTCCATAATTCAACTGTCCGTTCAGCCTAATCCAGTCCAGGCGCCGGTCACCTAATCAGTAGGTCACATAGTTCAGTATGTCTGCAAGCCAGAGGCCCCCTTCTCAAGACACAGCAGTTTGCCCTGTTTCTCAAGACACACAGTTTCATTAACCACTTCAACACCATGACGTACGCACGTACGTCAAATGAAAACCCACTTATAGTACCATGCCGTACGTGCGTACGTCACGTTTCCCATTCTATTCTATAATCAGTTTCTCAGTCTAGCGTTTCAGGTTTCATTCTCTAAGGCAGTGCTAGTACTGTGAAATGTGCAATGAAAGTTGGGGGAGGGTCAGGTGACATTTGTATCCAGTTGCGTGTCATGTAGAGATTCCAATCTACCTGTGGGCGTTTAGATGACTGAGATATATTGCGGGAAGCCATTCCACTTTTACAAGTATATATAAATATATAGTGTTTTAAATGATTATTTTTTATTTTATTATTAGTTTTACTTGTTTAGTTGTAGTTTATATAGTTTTTAGCGAAAGCTAAACATGGCAACGTACATGGAGAGCGACAATAGGAGTGAAGTTGGTTCGGAGGATTTCGATACCAGCGACAGTGATGCTGACTTATCACTCAGCGATGATGATGAAGAGGATGTGGAGCCAAGAACAGTACAAACTGTACAAACAAAAGAGCATGCAGCTACTTTACAGGTAAGGCAGCTGCAAACAGGAAGCTGTTTGGTTTGAAATGGCAGTGCTGTGACGAAATACTATCAAAACACAGCACTGGGTACAAGGCAATAAAGCAGGCTTGAAAACAGGTTTGAAAACATTATTATTATTATAATAATGTATTTTCAAAATCTGGTACCTGGGAAGGGGTTTCATTTTTACATCTGGAGTTGAAGTGGTTAATGAATCCAGTTACATTTCTAATACACGTTAGTTAACTATAGTCCATATGCTGTGTGTGTGTGTGTATTAAATGTTTTTCAAAGCAAGAGTTGCAGAAGCACATAAAACCAGTGTTACATAGATTTCTGTACCCCATAGAATTCTGTATCCCCGCATGATTCCATGCCTATGCAGATGCAGTTTTTCAAAGCTGGACATGTGCTTGATATTCCTGTGCCCGAGTCCCGCTGTGTTCTCAAGCACTACCATTGAGTTCTGCTGCAGTTTGCAACAAATAATAAAAACAAGACCAAATTAATTCTGTAGCAAAATCAAACAGAGCATTTAACACCACTGATTTACTACAGCGTGCTCAGCCTCCTGCGTTGCTCAAACACACGAAACCCTTGATTAAAAGTAACCTTATAAAACTGTATTTTTCTATTAAAACACATTTTAATTTTATTACATGTAAATACTGTTCAGAAACATCAATCATTCACATATAGCGATCTTGATCTACGCAGGCATCAAATCTAAGGGGACACAAAATTCTATGGGGATAGAGGAATCTTCATAACATGGCAGTCCTCCTTCTGCCATTCTCTCACTGGACGACAAAAATCACTCCATGTATGGTGAGAAGGCTCTCACGATAAATTACTGATGACACATCGCAGAGGACAAAAATCGCCCCATGTATGGTGGCCAGCAGCAACTGCACGCTCGATAATTTCATGTCAATTATTGGAATCGGCCATGAACGTGAACCTGACCGAAGACCGCGGATATACAGTATTTCTCCCGCCCCTTCTAAGAATGCTGACGTAAAGCACAAAGCGGACGGAGCTCATTTTAATACAAACTCCAGATTTAGCTGGCCTGTTAAATATTTAGCTAAATGTTAAATCTTGTTAAGAGATTTAAGATTTAGTTAAATATTTACCTAAATGTTACATCTTTTTTAGAACTTTAAGTGGCCAGTTAAATATTTAGCTAAATGTTTTTTTTAGATATTTAAGATTTAGTTAAATATTTAGCTAAATGTTAAATATTTTTAGAGATTTAAGATTTAAATATTTAAGTTCTCAAAATCCAGATTTATTTCCGAACAGCTAAATCTTGATTCACAAAATAAATATTTAATAACAAAATATATATTTATTTTTAAAATAAAGATTTAGTATTTAAATTTTGAAAAGTTTCTAAATATTTTAAGATTTATAAATTATATCTGAATGTACACATTTAAAAAATATGTATTTATTTTCACAACATTTATGAATCTGGGGAAAACATACAAGATTTAAGTTAAATCTGGAAGAAAAAGACGTTAAAATATTAATGCTTTTTTTACACATGGCACCACATACTATTTTAGCTGCGGCAGCGGTTATTTCTCAGTCACAAAAAGGTCATCTTCCTGTTACATGATTGGGAATCTGATGTTTAGGGCACTGAGCGGTATCAGGAGTGCATCAACAATTTCATTTACGATGGACCCAGAGGTTGACTCGAAACCGGAAGGACATTCTATGGGGATACTTGCACAGTTTGGGTATTTGTGGTGTATACCTCCCTTTTTTTAACAATCTCCAATTTTTTCTGAGAAAGTTCTTCTTGAAAATTGATTTGTAACCAAATCGACTATGATGTTTCTGTTGTCTGATGATTTTTATTTTTAATTTGTAAAAAGCAATTCTAAATATTACTTTGAAGTTCTCAATCTAATTCTCAATAACGGTCTCTATAATATTAGCAATATCGTGCGAAATTCAGCTATTCTTAAACCGTGCACCCTAGCATATCTATGTCGCGCCTCTGCTCATCAATGATTGGACAGCTGCAAAACAAGGGCAGATCTTTGACTTTCCTATTGGTTAAACTCACAAGACCGTCAGCTGAAACGGAGAATACCTTCAATGGTGTACAGTGGTAGTCAAAAGTTTATATACCCCAATGGAAATTGATAATTTCTAGAAATTTCTTGAAAAACAAATAATTATATCGGAAAAATCTTTTGTAGCAACAGTTTTGCTTTTGTGGATGAGGAAAAAAGTTACATGAAATAGATGTCTACAATTATTTATATCAGCAATTTATTTTTTTGCAAAACTCAAAAAATGCTAATTCAAAAGGATTCATACCCTGACAAAGAAAATGAAATGAATGGCTAGTTGAGGCACCTTTAGCAATAATAACGTCTTTTAACACTAGAAGGACCGGAGATATACGCATACCTAGGAGCTCCGCAGCAGTCTTTCTGACTGCTGTATTCAAAACACTATAAATAGTATAACGAAAGGAGAAACACCAAAGCATATTATATATATATATATATATATATATATATATATATATATATATATATATATATATATGAACATTTATTTTAAAAAATCAAAACAAGAAAATGTAAGTAAATAAACATCTGAACAGACATCGGTTTACAACATACATATTTATAAAACTGAAACGATAGCAATACATTTTTAACTTTTCAACAGCAATCGGTTTATTCAGATGAGCAAAAGCAACTGAACAACACAGATAAATAAACTTAGAAGAAAACATTTTACAGAAGCGCACAGCACAAGAAGTTATAAAAAAGTATAATTTATTTTTCTTTTTTTTGACAAAAGGGTATTCCTTTATATTGAGTCTAAGGCTATTCACAATCAACACAGATAATGTGCTTCTCTACATCGCCTTTCTGCAAAGGGCACAGCTGTCCAAAGTTTTATTTTTATTGCACTTGCCAACTTGGCATTGGCGTCTCTTGTGGCTCTCAGCGGAGTTGCCAGCTTCAGCTGTGGGTACACGCTTGGCAGTCTCCCTCTGTTCCAAATGCTTCTTGTGAAGTTCCTGTGCTAACTGTAAAATATATTCTCTACTTGGTAAATTATTCTCTGTGCATTCTTTGTAAAGTACCCAGGAGTTGATGGCTGCTAGGTGCAATACATTAGAAAACACCTGAACAGGGCACCGTCGAGAGCCAGCTTTCACGGAATACTTCCGTGCCATGAGATCCAAACATCAACTCCATATTTTGTTGTAAAACTCCACGGTCTCTGGTATTTATTTTCACAACTCCCGATGCTAATTGACTGACCAAAGCAGTGCAGCTGGCAAGCAGGCGCCAGCCTTCAAAAGGCTGATTGAAAAACAATAGACTGTCAGTTATTCACTCAGGCAGAGAGTAGAGACTAATCTAATTACAGCTAAACACGGACTGGTAAATAAAAATAATAAAGTAGAATAGCTTTCTGTATAATCAAAATACAATTGTTTTCTGTGTGGCCGTCAATGTGACTGCTCCTGGGGCTTTTAGGTATAACGTAATATATCTCCTTTATTTCTGCACTCCCGTGTTTCATGCTTTGTGAGAATATTTAATACATACGGACAGAAAGGTACATGAACACACAGCCCCATATGTGTTACACGACTGAAGAAAATTACATTTTAAAACCAAAAACCGTCAAAATGACTGCCGCGGGGCTTCTAGTGTTAAACGATTAGGATATTTGTCAATGAGCTTTTGGCATGATTCTTTAGTGATTTTTGACCATTTGACCGGTGTTTTCCCATTGGCTGTTCTCGTTCCGAGACAGCCCAGTGTTCTCTTTGCCCGCTGTTTTGGATTTACGAGGTGGACTGTTCTCTGTTTGTGGTGTCAGCATTCAAAACCATCTGGTTTTTACCTTGTGGAAGACGCTCCTGGCGACACAGGATTTATTCAGCTATGGTGAAGATAAACCACTTGTCCAGTATTTAGTTTACGACTCTTTGTCAGTGGGGGAGTTTGTGACAAGAAACCAATCAGACACAGATAATGGCTTAGGACCCCCCTGTGTATTTCTGTTAATTTCATAAACACAATAATATGATGACCCAACCTGACACTACACTAGGCTTTATTAGGTTTATATGGGAACACTTTATCGAGAGTTGTACAGTGGTTTATAGTAGGATTAATGTAATGAGATGTTCAGCAGATCTTTACAAACTTATCAGGGAATGTAAGTTTTGAGAGACACTACAAATTATAACATATGAATGCTATTCCTGTTATTTTAACCATATAAATATACAATTATTTGTTGCAAAGCTTATCAACGATTCTGGGGAGTGCCGAACTAGCTATAAGAGGCAGGTTATCTCGTTCAACAGAACAGGTTTGTGTAGTTTGATGATCTAGCTGCTTTCTAGTTAAAAAGGATAGTATTGCTTGGATTTGAGTTTTAGCTGATCCAAAGGCTTAAAATGGGGTCAACTGTTCAGAAATTGTATTCTCTTATGGCTCAGTCGCTTACTACAAAGTATTCTTTGGTAAACCTAAGGAACAGCAGGCTGTATTCAGAGACGTCACTCACTCTCACACTCTGAGTGGAGGGTGTACCTTGAAGAGTGTGAATGCAAGCTAACCCTTAATTCCATTCAGAATTTTTAAACTTGCAACCAGGTGATTAAAAGGCTAACAAAATGCTTGGCTATATACTCAAACATTGAGCAGTGCTAATGTAGCTGTGGTCAGGATCAGGTGGCAACATGGAAAGGAAATGAGGAGAGGAATCCAAGCACAACCACAAAACTTAAAACTGCCCTTTGTCTGAGTCACTGTGAAGATTCTGTTATGCTAAATATTGTCCAATTTACCCCATTGTTAATCTTTATTGTTGTCTTGTAAAAACAAAACGTTAGCAGTATTACATCATTTTGGACTTACTTTGGGGGGATTCAATACAACAAGTACAGCTCTGTGTGTGCCCCACTATATTACCTTGTTCTAGGGCACTGTGATAAAGAGAGAAAGAATCGATGCTGTAAGTCTCCATCCCGATCAGAAAAGGCACTGGGTAAGGTTGGTAGTACACTTCCCCGTAGACGTGGTGGGAGGAAATAGGAAGTCAGCCATCTTGTAGGAAGCACGTAGCTGTGCGTACTCGAAACGAATCACATGCGATCAGCTGCGGGCCAGGCAGTGATTGGTTACACCGGTGCGCCAGGCTGATTGCAGGGAGGAATTGGGCAGTACAAAGGGGACGCAGCTATGTGGATACAGCCCCTTGGGCTGAAACATAACATACGGCCGGAGCCTTGCTTACTTTGTTTTGTTTGTTACGTGTCTTTTTTTTGTATTGTAGAGGAGGAGAATGGAGCCAGGGGCTGCAGCCACGGAGCCCAATTCACTGAGCACTACCCTCACCTCACAACACCAGCACTCACCACACAACACCAGCCCTCACCTCACAACACCAGCCTTCACCTCACAACACCCGCCCTCACCTCACAACACCAGCCCTCACCTCACAACACCAGCACTCACCTCACAACACCACCACTCACCTCACAACACCAGCCCTCACCTCACAACACCAGCACTCACCTCACAACACCAGCCTTCACCTCACAACACCAGCTGTAACGCAGTTTATTATTTCCTGTTATTGGGGGTAGATCACGTCAGTAATAGGCACACCCTATTGACCAGTCTTTGCGAGGGCTCGCTAGCAAGCCCCGCCCTGGGGGAGAAATTCTAAAAGCATATAGCTGCCTGCGAGGAGGAAGTCGCTCTCTTTGGACTGAGACACAACAGAGAGCAGATCGCTAACACTGCCCATCTACTATAAGCTTGCGAGCTGTCGCTGATTCGGGACTAACACCATTCCACTGAGCCTAGGTAGGACGTGTTGTCATTAAATACCATTCTTCTGGGATTACTATAATACGCAGGAGCCAATTACCCCATTCTGGAATTCATTTAGCATACATAGAAAGGAGACCCGGCTGTCGATTTTGTATGCAATATGATTATTTAAAAATAAAACAGTAACCATTATTGACTCTGAATAACTTTTTGTGTTGAGAAACGAACCCTTAATAAAAGTGTGGTTACACAGCCTTCACTTCACAACACCAGCCTTTACCTCACAACACCAGCCTTCACCTCACAACACCAGCCTTCACTTCACAACACCAGCCCTCACCTCACAACACCAGCCTTCACCTCAGAGAAACAAACCAAAAAGAAAAACACAAACACAAGATAGAGAATGCATTTTTGTTACCTGTTTTAAAACTTACAGGAAACGCCTACAAAGCTGATCTTCTGAAGTTATATTTGAACAGCCTTCTGAAATTGAAACTAGAAAATACATAACTGTTTGAATGTGCAGGGAAATAACAGTTGCATTTTTAATTGAACCGACACCTTTGAGCAAGGCTTGGTAAGATCCCATGTGAAGCATGTTACAGTATCCCACGTCTCATGATTAGCCAAAGGGCTGAAAGCACAGCAGAAAAGCCAGCTGGCTAGACAACTGAGGAAGGCTGAAGGTTCCACCATATTGTGGGAGAGAAGCACACAACATTAGAGAAATGGCAACAGATACAAAGTTCTACAGGGACTAGCAGATAATACTGGAAATCGACTACCAACTGTTCTACTAAACTGTTACTGTAGAAAAGCACAGAGACAGCAAGCACGATAAAGAACGGTGAATGCACAGAACAGGAGAAACACAATTCTGAGGAAACTCTGCCAAGTCCATGTGTATATAAATAGAGCAGAGCTCTTTCCTTCATATGCTGGTTTATACTGTATTACCTGGTCTCAATCTGCTCTCCCAGGACCAGGGGTTTCAGTGGGATGTTCCCCCAGGACCAGGGGTTTCAGTGGGATGCTCCTCCAGGACCAGGGGTTTCAGTGGGATGCTCCTCCAGGACCAGGGGTTTCATTGGGATGCTCCCCCAGGACCAGGGGTTTCAGTGGGATGCTTCTCCAGGACCAGGGGTTTCATTGGGATGCTCCCCCAGGACCAGGGGTTTCAGTGGGATGCTCCTGCAGGACCAGGGTTTTTTTTGGCTGAAATTGACTCTTCCTATAACAATTCACTAGAAATCTATTTTTTTACAGTAGCATCTTGGAATTGGTGTCCTTTTTTCAGAATTGGTGTCCTTTTTTGGGGAACATTATAACATTGCTTTTATTATTATGTATTCTGCTTAGAGATACATGTATATAACAATATACTATGACCTGAGGGACATTACAATACTTCCTGAAAGTTTTGTTAAAAAATATTGATGTTTGGGAAAATTACAAGAGATTGTTCCACATGACTACTCTCCATTTATGTTCCCAAAATAAATATTTATAAATAAAATAACAGTTCTTCATTCCATTATTATCAGTAATAAGGAAAAAAAATACCCAATGAATTTAATTCTTGAAACAGTATCTGCATATACCAACTCGTTTTGTGATAGCTATAAATGTTGTAAAAACATATATTAAAACACATGAGACATAATAAATGTTCTAATATAATTATAAGTCAAATACATCTGATTTTTTTTAAACAATTTTCTGCCATGCTTGAAAATGTCTCCACCCTTTAAAAATGAAATGCCGTCTCAGTGACAAACAAAACAAAAACAAGCAGGCAGTGTAATTCAATCCCTCCCCTATCCAATAATATGCGTTAACAAGCTGTACTGCAAAGTATGGTGCCCCAGTAAGTCAAAGAAATGAGGTGCATTTTTATCATGTTTACCCGATCGTGGGCCCAGAATGACACTTCAGTAAGTGGGAATTGCCAGTTTTTATACACAAACCCTCCTGGTCACATGACCAGGGGGGCTGAAACAGATTTTTTGTTTTTTTGTTTTTAATAAAAACCTTCAAAGTATTTTTCCATTTGTATAGACCCAACTCTTTATTTTCACAACAAAGTTTGTGTGGGAACTGGGTCTACATAATCTGTGTTTCCCGTGCACTGCTCACTGGAGGGCTGGTCTACATAATCTGAGTTTCCTGTGCACTGCTCACTGGAGGGCTGGTCTACATAATCTGAGTTTCCCGTGTGCTGCTCAGAGGAGGGCTGGGTCTACATAATCTGTGTTTCCCGTGTGCTGCTCACTAGAGGGCTGGTCTACATAATCTGTGTTTCCCATGCACTGCTCAGTGGAGGGACAAAATACCCCAATCTGACTGAAAGGGTAAACAAAACTATTCCTATGTCAATCTGTCTTTTTAGTTTGGTGTTTATATACTCAAAACTTCAAATTCCAAATCACTTTTCATTAAATAATTAGATGAATTGGATCTACTAAATAGTCATTCTATTTCTTCTCTGACGCCACGTGGATGGTTGAACATTAGCTACACACACCGATGAATTAAAACCATTAGTCCAACTACAATATTGAGTTATTAGGGTGGGCAGAGTACTCAGCTCATACAAGTATCCCTTACAAGTACAGTATGTGCACCTTGTAGATCCAAGTTGCAATTGGGAAGTGATTACTGTGAGGTTGAGGCCCCAGGCGTGGTGCTGCTCAGGACATTGCAAGCCTTATGTTTCTTTGGGGCGGGAACAGAAAGAGGGGGTGACTTTGGGGCTTGGCTTTGCCTTTCCTTCAGATTCTTTAATGTTGCCATGGAGACGTTGTTGGCAGTTAAACACTGGATCATGCATTATATTGACATTTCTTGAATAAGGGGGGATTATTTATATATTGGTTAGTTGCAGCTCTGACAGAATCATAGCTTGCTATACAATACTGGTTTCCCTTTGCTGATCCCATAGTGATGTTCAATTCTCTGAATAAATCAACAAGTTCCCATTTTGGCAGCATTTCGAAATCCTTTGCTTTATTAATTTGACTCAGCCAGCTTTTTAAAATGCTCTTTGCCCAAGTGGGTTGATGTAGTATTTTTGTCCCTTCTCTCCATCTCTAGGCTCTCAAGCTGCTGTTTACTGATGCTCATGTGCCTGTTCATTAACCCTTTGCGGTCCATTTATTAATCGCGCGTCAGGCACGCCAGGTCTAATTAATTTTCACACGCGCAGTTAATTTTATACGCGCTGTTTAAAAGTATTTTTTTTCACAGTCAAACGGGTTTAAATGGCCCTGCATATCAACAAAGCACACACTAGGCATCTCCAGCCCCGCCCCAGCCTTTTGTTTGCTATAGCGTTCAGCTGTGTAAGAAATAAATAATAATAATAATAATAGTCGTACATACCGATCGATCATCTCCAGATCACTCGTTTTATCACCAAACTCCTCAATAATGCAATCCAAGTCATTATTTTATTACTATAACATCTCAAAAAAGCTCTGCAAATGTCCATGATAGTCTCAGTGCGCTGACGCACTTAGCCAGCTTGTTTACTGTGGACGCCCATTATCTGATACCTGATACCATGTATGACTATTCATGAAATACGCCTTTTTATTTTTTTATTTTTTTTTCCGACTTGTCTCGGCTCCTGTCGCTACCACTCGGCAATTGAATGGTTTTCTCGGCTTTTTCCGGAGAAAAAACAACTAAACACCCGTTTATTGCGTTGCTATAATGATGTCGGACCCAGTCCGACAAAGGACCTGTGAGGAATAATTGCAATGTCGGACCCAGTCCGACAATGGACCGCAAAGGGTTAAAACAGGGGAAGCAGGGTTTAGACTCACCATTGTGTTTTCAGGGTTGTTTTCTTTTCTTAGCTTCTTTTAGGAAATATTTATACTTTTCTCTTTGGTTTTCATCTCTTGAAACTCCTGTTCAGCCCATTCGTGAAGGACATGTTGCCCAACATTTTAAAATGAACTGTCTGCACTTTCATATAATCAGACATACCTGTACAGTAGACTCCCGTTAATCCGTGTTTCAATAACTAATGTTTCGATAAGACATGCAATTTAATACAGTACATTATCAAAATGTATTGGTGCAGAAATCATCTGATTGACATGGAAGTGGGTATTCGCTCGCTTTATTAGTGCAGAAATCAGCATTTCTGTCTGTCAATTGAGTACAGTATAGTGCAAGCCAACGGACAGTGCTGTATTGTAGTTACTGAAACCAGTGACAAGCGAGCAGAAAGCAGACTTAAGACTCTTAGCCTGGCATTCTGAATATGAAGAGCAGTTCATATTAAGTTAACAAATAAAACAAAATCAGTGACTTTTTAAACCAGCTCTCTCTGTCTCTGTACTGTACTGTAGTGACCCGTGTGTTTGAGTTTTTGTGCTGTATTTGTGTTTGTGCACTGTAATTCCCGCACTGTAATTCCCGCTCTGTAATTCCCACTCTGTATTTCCCGCCGCTTGTTTTGTTTATTTGGGTCTGTGTGATCCCGGCCTGCGTGTGGGCATGGTCTGTGTCTCTCCTGTGATTGGGTCCATGTACAGGTATGTCTGTATCAGTCGTGCTGAGTGTGGTATGTGTCTCTCCTGTGATTGGTCCTCTAGTCGTGCTGTGTGTGGTCTGTGTCTCTCCTGTGATTGGTCCTATGTCTGTCTGTATCAGTCGTGTTGTGTGTGGTCTGTGTCTCCCCTGTGATTGGTCCTGTCTGTAAAGTACTCTGTGTACACATGTTCCGTGTGTGTTCCCATTGGCCCGAAGTGTGCGGCCAAGGACCAATGGGAGGTGTGTGTCGCTCTCCCCTCATCTACATACGGGGGAGTTAAGCCTATAAGAAGGCGCTACGATGCGGTTCAATGTTGTTATTGTTCTGGTTGCCATGGTTGCTGTGTTCCCGTGTCTGTGCTGTATGAATCATGTGTTGCTAACAAAGCTGTGGGCTCTGATCTGGGTGTTGAGAGAGCGTCCAGAGAAATAAATAAAGAGAAAGGATTTGAAAAAGGAACCAGCGTCTGTTTTCTGCCTCCTGTGAAATGCTACAGTGCAGTATATATTTTGACAGTTGTTGGGACATTATATTTTATTTGTATTATTGCATTTTTCGAGTTTTCAATTAATATCACAGGGATTTCCCAAACAGTAAACTCAATTTCGGCTAATCCATGTTTTTCACTAATTCGGTCTCAGATTGGTCACAATCTGCACGGATTAACGGGGGAAGTATTGGTACTGTTATATAATCACACATACATGTATTGAACTATCGGTACTGGTATATAAATAAAAAAATAAATTCCTTTTCAGCATCCTCACAATAGCTGAATTCAGACTGCCTTCCACTCTGGGGAGCTTCTGCCTAATGCCTGTACCGGGCCAAGTGATCAGATTGAAAACACTTCAATTACTGGGTGTCTTCTTTCTACACAGCTGAAGAAAGGCATTCTTCTAAAACTTGTGAAACTTTGTACACTACAGTTCTACCACCTTTCAAACCTACATATATAAAACCCATATATATAAAACACAGTTTGGAAAAATAAAAAATAACAACCTCTGATTGGTTAAACAGCATCACATGACCGTGTGTATATATAGCGTATAGCACGGCTTGCATACTAATGAGCTGCTTCACATTGAATAAATCACTACGCACCACTATATTCTAAATTCCATGACAAACTGCCATTTTATTTGTTATTAGTTACAAAACCACAGCCAAAAATGAGTGGCATTTGACCTATTTCCTTTAATATATATATAACTTATATATATAACTTCACATAACTGGTACAACAACAAAAAAAAAAAAAAAAGTGCATAAAATGAGTAGACACATAACAGTAGATGAAATAGAAATCAAAAGATTGAAAAAACCACACACAAAAAACCCCCCCAAAAAACAGCATGGGCTGGTTAGTATACTTAAACCTTTGCGGTCCTATGTCGGACCCTGTCCGACATCGTCAAAAAGACGCAGAAAAATGGGTTTCGGAAAAAGCCGAGAAAACCATTCAATGGCCGAGTGGGAGCGACAGTAGCCGAGACAAGCCGAAAAAAAAGGGCGTATCTCATGAATAGTCATACTTGCCCCTGGCATCAGATAACGGCGGCCATAAGGAAACAAGCTGGCTGCTACTGAATCAGCGCTCAGAGAATATCACGGACATTTGCAGAGCTTTTTTGAGATGTTATAGTAATAATGTAATATAGTAATGACTTGGATCGCATTATTGAGGAGTTTGGTGATAAAACGAGTGATCAGGGGATGATTGATTGGTATGTACGACTACTATTATTATTATTATTATTTATTTTTTAGCATATGTGAAAGCTATAGCGAACAAAAGAGTGGGGCGGGGCTGAAGATGTCTAGAAAATGCTTTGTTGATATGCAGGGCCTTTTAAACCCATTTGACTGTGGAAAAAAAAACAGCGCATCTAAAATTAACTGCTCGTGTAAAAATAAATTGGACCTGACGCGCCTGACACGAAGCTTAATAAATGGACTGCAAAGGGTTAAAAAAAATATGGGCATTCATTTTATGGAAGTAAGTCCAAAAAATCTCAACAACATTAAGGGAATTTTATGCCAGTGCAAGAAGATCAACTGAGGACCAGTATTCAGTCTCCAGTTTTATAATGCTGAGCTGGACTAAATACCTATTTTAACAGTAGTAGTTTTAACATCTCTGCTGTCAGCGAGTTTAAAACCAGCAATAATGTATTCCTGTCAGTCAGGAAAACTCTTAGAAAAGCAGATAAAGACAAGGCCAGACACCACCCCCCGAATTACCGGCCTGGATTTGAAATGTCTGCGGGAAACTGAGGTACTGTCCCCTGGCACCGCGGTCGGATTGGTGAGTAAAGTCTGGTTCGATCGTCAACTTAATCTGGCATGGCTAAAACGCGAGGGAGTCCGACAACTAACAAAAATATATTTTGAGATCCAAAAGGATGAAAACGTACTAGAATATGTGTGCCTCGCATATAACGAGTTCACAAACTCACTTGAAGATCCGGCTTCAGTCTCCATCGCAGCTGCTCCCCTTACTTCCTTAGTGTCATTTGAAACACCGCCCATCATCACAGCTTGTGCTCAGTCCTCTAGTTTCTAGTGAGATGGCACTTTCAATGCAGAAATTCACAATAAACGAACATGTGCAATTTATTTTTAACAAACAATTAAATTAAATTTGGGACTATATTACACTGCGGATGTAGACACAATAAAAGTTTCTGGTTTTGTCTTAATTTAAATGTGTTTTAAATTATTTTTCTTCCCACAAATGACAGGTAGCCGTGTTATAAGTATAAAGCCCTTCGGGCCGTGCGGTTCCGATGATATATAACAACATAAGAACATAAGAAAGTTTACAAACGAGAGGTCATTCGGCCCATCTTGCTCATTTGGTTGTTAGTAGCTTATTGATCCCAGAATCTCATCAAGCAGCTTTTTGAAGGATCCCAGGGTGTCAGCTTCAACAAAATTACTGGGGAGTTGTTTACAAACCCTCACAATTCTCTGTGTAAAAAAAATGCCTCCTATTTTCTGTTCAGAATGCCCCTTTATCTAATCTCCATTTGTGACCACTGGTCCTTGTTTCTTTTTTCAGGTCGAAGAACACAATATTCTAGATGAGGTCTTACTAATGTATTGTAATGTTTTAACATTACTTCCCTTGATTTAAATTCATCACTTTTCACAATATAGCCAAGAATCTTGTTGGCCTTTTTTTAATAGCTTCCCCACATTGTCCAGATGAAGACATTTCTGAGTCAACATAAATGCCTAGGTCTTTTTCATAGATTCCTTCTTCAATTTCAGTATCTCCCATATGATATTTATAATGCACATTTTTATTGCCTGCGTGCAATACTTTACACTTTTCTCTATTAAATGTCATTTGCCATGTGTCTGCCCAGTTCTGAATGCTGTCTTGATCATTTTGAATGACCTTTCCTGCTGCAACTGTGTTTGCCACTCCTCCGATTTTTGTGTCGTTATCACCACCCCAGGCGTGGTACATATCATGGGAACCGCACGGCCCTTTGTGGTTTATATCTTATATAAGCTAACTTCTAGTAAACTTTTTTGTGTAAGGCAATAACCCCCCCCCCCTCCTTTTATTTAAGTGGCAGCTACCTGTAAGCCACAGACACCTTTCATAATTTGAATTCTGAAAGTGATGAGTATATCCTTTCCCTTCCTGTGTCAGCTTGGGTATCTGTGGTGTATATCTCCTTTTTTTTAACAATCCAATTTTTCAGAGAAAGTTCTCCTTGAAAATGGTTTCGTAACCAAATCGACTATGATATCTCCATTTTATCACTTTTTTTATTTTAGTGTAAAATAAAATTTGAATTAATTAGATGTTGTAAAGGTATTTGTATTTATAAATGTATATTTATAAGCAATATTGTGCAAAATCCAGCTATCCTCCTAACTGCAGTGCTAACCAAGGAATATTCATGTTTTGGGGTTGCTCACTAATGATTGGTCAGCTATCAGAGCTTTGACTTTCCCATTGGTTGCTAAAGCAGAGTCTTCAAGTGAGGCAGAGAATACCCTGGGAGATTTATGGCCCGCCTCTGCTCACTCCTGATTGGTCGCCTGTCTAAAAAAAGGACATTCTTCGACTCACCTATTGGTTAAACTCACTCAAGCCCTTCAACTGAAACATAGAAAACCCTCAACTGTTTTTTTCTAGCGTCTGGTCGTTGTTTTAGACTTATGCGGGGGAAATGCAAATCTCTTAGTGGCTGATCACATCCCCTTCAGGAAACCCCTACTCTTATAAAACCTCAAGTAAACCCTGTAAGTCATCTTGAAGAAAGGTGTCAGACAAATGAACAAATAATAATTAGAGTAGTATGCTTCATAGTATAAGGAAGCACACTACGCAAGTGAGTGAGGCAACGTAATGTCATTTGACTGACGGTTTACTTGGCACTGTCTGGTCAGCAAAGAATACCTTGAAGGTCCTGACGGCACACCACTGAGTTAAAGCATGCTTTTTCTTAAGAAATGGATACATGCATGTGACAGGAATGGCTGAGACGTGACATCAGGACAGATGCAGGAAGTAAAAATACTGACACGAGGCACTGCCGTCTCAAAATAAATGATGCGGTGGCACCGTTTATTTAAATAATACAAAAATAAAGACAGAGCGAAATAAAAAGGTTAAACAAAACAAAATCACAAACGCAAAAACAACACAGGTCAGGCTGGGCTGTAGCCTTCACTGATCCTGTATTTAATTTTTCCTTTTAGTTTCGTTTTCCCTCTCCTTGCTCTCTCCACTCCTCTCATACACCCACCATCGCGAGTGTAGAGAGCTGCAGGCTTTTATACAGGTGACCATCTCCCGATTAGCAACAGATTAAATCACCTAATTAATTCGGGAGATGGCCACCTTCTGCACAAGGTTTTTAAATTATTCCTGGCAGAGGACGAGTACCCACTCTCGTCTATGCCAGAACACACTTTAAAATAAAACAATAAACAAACAAAATGCACGGCTACACTGTCATATTTAAATACAATAATAAATGACACGGTGCTTCGCTGTCATATAAATACAATACAATAAATCTTAACACATACAACAAAACAAATACAAAATACTGAAGGACGGCACCTCGCTCGTCCTCTATAATAAAACAAACAAATACAAAGTAACACAGGGGCGGAGGGGGAGAACCCGTTCTAAAAATAAATAAATAAATACGTACAGGGCTGCTCGTCCTGTTACAATGCATTATTATTTTTATTATTTATTTCTTAGCAGACACCCTTATCCAGGGCGACTTACAATTGTTACAAGATATCACATTATTTTTTACATACAATTACATTATTTTTTATACATTATTTTTACATACAATTACCCATTTATACAGTTGGGTTTTGGCACCGTGGGTCAGTCTTATGTCGTCAATTGCAACGTGCATTTATTATTATTTTTCCTTTCCTAGAATTTTTTTAATACAATAATAATCAAGTTATGTTGTTAAGATAACATTTTAACACGTATGTGTTGTCTGTTTACCAGGTTGCTGAAATTGTAAGTACAGCACAGAACCTGGTGTCAATGCTGAGCAACAGGTTACAGTCGTCAGGTCAGGTGCAGTTGTCAGGTCAGGTCAGGTGCAGTCGTCAGGTCAGGTGCAGTTGTCAGGTCAGGTGCAGTCACCAGGTCAGGTGCAGTGTCCAGGTCAGGTGCAGTCTCCAGGTCAGGTGCAGTTGTCAGGTCAGGTGCAGTCTCCCCATCAGGTGCAGTCTCCACGTCAGGTGCAGTCGTCAGGTCAGGTGCAGTCTCCAGGTCAGGTGCAGTCTCCAGGTCAAGTGCAGTCGTCAGGTCAGGTGCAGTCGTCAGGTCAGGTGCAGTCTCCAGGTCAGGTGCAGTTGTCAGGTCAGGTCAGGTGCAGTCGTCAGGTCAGGTGCAGTCTCCAGGTCAGGTGCAGAGATCAGGAGAGGACCAGGCAGGAAGGCAGCAACAGAATCGGCAGGGGTTCCCCTCAGTACAGCATGAAATGGCTAGGTACTAGACTCAGTGTATGTGTTTATACAATAGGAATGCAAGTGTGTGTGTTGAGCTGAAGAAAGACTTTTGTCTGAAAACATCTGTAACAAATTTGTTTGCAGTCATTTTAAGTTTGTGCACAAATGCTTTATTTTATTTTTCAATCTTATGTGTACATTGCAGATTATCCCTTTCTAAAATATACATTTTACTTCTTCCAGATCATTCCCAGGTTTTTTTTTCGCAAAGAGGTGAAAGGTAAAAGGAGATTTGCACCTTTGAAGCCTGCTATACTGAGGTCTTGTCTCATTACCTTTTATCTATTAGCTGAACAAACTGAAAAAAACCCAAAGGAGAAAGAAGAGCGAAGGATTATACTTGGTGGACTGGGAAAACAGACTTTAGCCTCAGCTTGAATCGGTCAGTTATGGACTTTCACAAAGTTAGACAAAGCCTAGTTTATTTTAGATGGAGCTGATATATGCATATTAACATTAGAAAAACATGTTTTTGACTAATGGAACTACTTGATCTTTTGGGGATTTCAGCTGTCAAGTTTACTTTTGGATGAGTTTCCAAAAATGACTGGTCTGTCTGGTGGCTGGCTACTGCATAAGGCTACATGTATTAATTCTATATTTTTTCCAAATCTGGGTTATTTATTACCACCACATTTAAACGCATCCTTATTAAACTCGTGCAGACTGTGGCCGAGGGGTGATAAGATAATTAACAGCTAGTTAACCCCTCGGCCAGAATATAAAATCCTCCAGCTGTCCGTGCTAGAGGGGAGAGTGTACAGAGGAGAGTACGGGAGAGCGAGCAAGGAGAGCTTAATAAACTGTTAAAAACAACTGCTAAGTGTGCTGGTTTTCACCAGCACAATATTTGTTTATTTTTTTTGGCCCTTGTGCCTTTTTGTTTGTTGTTTGTTTAAATCTTTTGTTTTGTTTAGTTAATAAAACACTGAGCGCCATTGCATTCAGTTTCACCCACCCATTCATTGTTTATGTGTCGTTCCTTCCTGGTCTGTGACGTCATCGCAGCAACAGCTCGGCCACAGTGATGTTATTGAGGTTAATGACGAATCGTGTTCTGACGAGATGGTAAGTCTTTTTAAAATGATATAAACAATTCAATGCATCTTCCACTTCTTAATGATGGAATTCACTATGCTGAGAGGGATAATCAGCGCCTTTGAAATTTTATCGTACCCTTCTCCTGTTCTGTGCTTCTCTACCACTTTATCCCTGACTTGTTTCGAAGGCTCCTTGGTCTTCATGGTTGCTTTGTTGGATCACTATGTGAGTTTTTATATACCTGAGGAAAATTATCTACAAGTTAAACCATTTTGAGTACACACAGGCTGAAACCATTTCACTGATTTTGTGACCTTTCAAACAAATAATTTGCATCTGAGCTGATTTAGGGCTGCAGTAGCAAAGGGGTTGAATACTTATGCAACTGAGATGAATCTGTTTTTCTCTGTAAATCTTACTTATGTATATTCTATATGCATTTTTTAACTTTATCAATGTGGAGCAGTTTGCGTAGATTCTACATGTAAAGTCTAATTTGAAAGTGTCGTGGAGTACGCTCAGGTGCCAACAAAATGTGAAAACTTTGCAGGGGGGTGAATACTTCTGCAAACCACTGTATGTGGATTTACATGAGATATGAAATGCACAATGAAGCTACCTAATTTAGTCCATGTGCTCTGTCAACTGTTCGCTAACATTGTTGTATTTGCGAAGAACCAGTTTTAGAAATATTGTTTTTTTTTTATTTCTGTAATGTGAACTTATATGTCCAAATGTCAACTTCAGAAGTCTAAACTTATTTCAAGTACCCTTATTTTACAGAGCAATTGTACTGCATGCCACCGTGCGACTTTTACCCATGCTTCAGCAGCTAAGGAAAGGTTTGGTCCTTTATAAGTTCATTGAGTACATGGAACAACACGTAGGTCTCTGCCATCCCTTGTTCATGCCAGGTGAAGATGACAAAGTAAGTGCATCTAACATACTTTAAAATCTAAATTCTTGAACAATTTATTAGTAATGGCAATTAATGCTCTTTCACTCACCAAAATGTTGATATTCCTGTTTCATTAATTTTTCACTGAATCTTTTCTACGCTTTATGGTTTCAAGGTTTAGTGTAATTGGTTCTAGGGATATAAATTGAGTTTAAAAAAACATTTAACATAAGAAACATTGGTTTAAATTGAGCATTTTTTAAACTTGAACATTGAACAAGCTAATATGGTGTGAGAGTTATTTCTTACAATTTTAACATCTAAAAAATAGAAGTAGTCATAACTCTGATAGGACATTACAATTTTAAGATGTTGATGTTAATGTGGCGAGCCCCATCTTGTCTCCCGAGAATTGACGCACACAACATTAAAATATTCGAGATGTACTAACTAGGACTTGGTGTTTCCATACTATTAAGGCATTTTTTTCTGCTAATTAACAAATATCAGTATGAACTAACTTTAAAATGTATTTATTTTTGTTTATAATTTGCAGGTTGACACAAACTTTGTAATGGAGCAATGCACTCCAGAGTTGAGTGAGAAGGGCACCATCAAGCATTACCTGGAAATGAACATCATGAATTACTTCCAGGACTTCCTACAGGAGGTAGAGGACCCAGGTGTGCTATACCTGGTGATATAGTTACACTTTGTACTCATGTTTTCGATTTTGTTATTCCTTTTGATATTCAATGCGAGTTATTTTCCTTATTGTAGAGGAAAACGGAGAAGCATGTGACTGTGTGGCTGGAGGTGGCACCCAAATGCAACAGAAGGAGAAGAGGACCTTAACACTGACATGGTCAGTTCAGTGAGCAAGATAACGCAGTGGCTGACCGGACAAGCTCACAAGCCTCTTCTGCCCAGTGAGAGGAAGGATTTTGACATCACAGTTCAATTTAACCATCACTGCCAAGAAGGGGGTTCTGGTTACATCATCTGCTTTCCTGTTGTCAGTGCATGCCACCAATACAGTCACATTCCCTACAGCCCATATGAAATTGTACAGGGAATTTAAACATGTGATTAAACTGGCCTTACATGTGGGCGGTCCTTTGACAGAGTGTAAAAGTGTCTTTTTTAAAAGTTAAGTAGAAAACCTTTTTTTTTTTTATTTGGGTGGGGACGAAATATAGTAAACCCATTTTTGACTGTTGTAATGTATTTTGTTTAAGCTTATTTTATTTTTTTTAAGCTGGAAGAAATGAGGTATAGAAGCTTGCAGTAAAAGATTAACCTGCATGCCTTTTTGGTTTAAAAGTGAAATGGAAACATGCTTTTTGGGGGGGCAGTAACTCTCATTTTGTTTTCAGCTTGAAGTAAAATACTGTTGGGTTGCAAGTGAATAGAAAAACTGAAGTTTCTTTTGGGGGGGGGGCAGTCATTTATTTTGTTCATGCTTGCAGTAAAAGATGCAAATATGCTTGCATTTTTTATTTAAAAGTCCAGAGGCTTATTAAACTTATTTTGGTTGCAAGTGAATAGAAAAACTGAAGTATTTTATGCGTTTCTGACTATTTTGTTTAAGCTTGTAGTAAGAGACCTACTTTTTTTTAGTTTAAAAGTTGGAAAAACCCGTAGTAAAACAATATTTGACAGTATTGTAATGTATTTTGTTTAAGCTTGTAGTGGGAAGGAAAAGTGTTTGTCAGCAGAAAAGGAAAAGGGTTTTCAAAATGAATTCCTAGAGGTCCACAGCAGCCTCTGAGTTCTTTCAATTGAAGCACCAGGTCTCAAAATGTTTTATAGGTAACCAACCATACTTTAAATCAAAAAGCACTACATAAAAAGTTAGACATTCTGATCTTAAGTTGGAATAACCATAGACCCCTGATCTAGAATACCACCCCTGCAAAAACATGGTCGTGGTCGGGCTCATGCTGATCGCTAAACCTGAGAATGCCAGAATGCAAGCTAAGCGATCCAGGCTCAGTAATCGGATCCCGCTAAGCAGCGAATGGTAAAATAACGCAGAATACATTTCAGTGTAGTTCTCAAACATAACAGATAATAATTAAAAAAAAAAAAAAACATTTGCACAGCGAGAATGGAAATACCCAAACGGCAATCAACAGTGAGTAAGCAAGATTCGCAAGAACCAGACTTTTGCTGTACGGTCAGTGGTCAATTGAGCGGTCAATTGAGCTCTCCCTTGGGATGAAAACCAGCAGAAACAGTGGGTCTCCAGGACCAGGCTTGAGAACCTCTGCTCTACATCAGTGGTTCCCCTGTTTAAGAGCTGAAAAGGTTGAAATAAGACTTATTAGTTCAATGAAGGGTTCAGTTAAGTAAGAGCTCAGTTGGAATGAAAACCAGCAGAGACAGGGGTCCTCTAGGACCAGCACTGAGAACCACTGCTCTACATGACACTTTGTAAACTCCCATGCAAGATACTGATTAAAATGGACAGAAAAATGTAAACATGGGGGAAATGTATATACTGTACATTGTGTGTGGCCATGACACAAGACAATACATTTACAACAGATAACCCTTTGTATAACAAAAACGTCACTTCATTTTAGAATTGATGTTTTAGTTTAAAAAACCTAGCTGAATTGCTGTGAAAGGTTTATACAATGTTAATAATTGGGACAATATCTACTTACCTTTGGTTGTGCACACTTTACCAGCGATAAAGCTTCATCTTCCTGATCCTTTTACTCTGAACATGAACTCAGCTATTCCAACATTCTCCACTCCCTCATCAGCTCTGACCCTAAGGAAAATCATGCTGATTCAGTGTGCGGATCATTCTCAATATATACCACAGTAATCATAAAAGCATGCACTGTACGATAGTGTGGCAACCCTTTCTCTTTGGCTTGCACTATGGCTATGCTTAACAGTACTATCCAGAAAGAAACAGACGCAGGCAGGCAGAGGGGAATAGGGCAAGGCATGTGTAAAGGACAAATGGGTATTATTAGGGAAGGACAGACAGGACAACAAGGAGGTGTACAACCGCAAAGGTAGACAGCATCCCTTTCCATGGCCTCCCCGTCACCAGCCCCCCACCCCCCTACCCCCCTACCCCCCCCCCTAACCATAGTCCTGATGTTACCACCACTGTAGGATAAATCATAATGGGTAACAGCTGCAGTAAACGCTGGGGACACTAAGTCAGACTGCAAAACTACACTAAGACTGTGAGGAGAGGTACAGTGGGCACTCAGAGGGCAGACAACCATACTAAGATTACTTTTTTCCCCATACAAAAATATATATATATATAATATATAATTTTTTGACTGAGAATTATAAACACTGGTCCCTTAAGACTTTGACATCAGAACCATAGTTTTCTGTTGCCATGTAGATGACAAACATGTCACATTTTGCAAAAAATTTATTAAAAAAATGTGGTTATACCTTGAAGGCCAACCATTCCTCTGCACAGACTGCAGAAAATGTGAGGGCAGTTGTCGATTTATTATGTGTTGCTGCTTCCAAGTACATGACCTGAAACAAACATTTAAATTGCTGAGGACATACATGTCAAATAACGCTTTTATTTTCTTTGTATTATTTCATATGTGGGTGAACTTGCTGTAAAACACAGGGAGGTTTGGGTTGCAGTTGCACAATATTTACTTAAAGCATTCCAGTTTGTCATGACAGTGAAGGTTTTCTTAATCTTACAAATAAAATAATAATACAAAAAAGTTATACTACAATGAGGGAGGTGACAAACGGGAAAAACAAATGAATTACCTTTCTAGAGAAACCATCAATTCCCCCAAATTTGACAGTATTATACCTAGGAAACAAGCAGTTTTCTGAAATGAATCAAATAATATATACATACTGTATCTGCACATGGACACAGACACCAATTGATATTACAAACGATGACAGACATATACAAATTGCATTTCACTCAGGGGCATTGTACACTGGTCTAACAAACCAACGTAAATTATGAAATGACAAAACAGATATGTTACAAAATAATCTACATGTCATTTTTGTATTTATTTTTTACCTGATGAGCTTGTAGTTTGTGTCCACGTGGACTAATGACAAAGGTCCTTGAACGAAGTAGGTTCGTCTGACTATGCATCCCGTTTGCGTCATTCTCTCTAAATCCCTTCAGAATCCACTCTATGCCCATTGACTCTTTTATCCGACACCACTGAACCCCACACCTTTCTGCCTGCAGACGTCCCTTTACCATTCTGTACCCAGCACATGGAAATCGTCTTTTAGTAGATGATACAACGGGGTCCAGGTCTCGGTCTGAAATTGCACTGAAGGTTGCCCTTGTTGAAATGCCACATTCATATATATGCCTAAATACTGTATTTGCTGACTCCCAAAATGTTAGCTATGCAAGACACAGGTAAAGGTATCTCAAAGAGACTAACAAAAAGCTCCTGTGAAAAAATAAATTTATGCCATCGCCGCCTCACACCTCCTTCCTTGATGAGGGCTGGCAACTGCTCTTGCTGGCTAAGTGCAACACAAATCCATCTGTGAAGCTCCATGAGAATGTCCATGACTTCAGATGGGATACCAACAATGTTTGAATCTGAAGTCATTATGAACATCTCTTGATTAATTACAAATTCAGAGTAATCTAAATCGAATGTGGCCTGTTGTAGTGAGCATGCTAACCTTGATTGGAGGCTTTCCAGCACATGTCGCCTCAGTAAATCCTGTGTATAATAAAAATATCAAAGTATTAGTTTACTCATTTTGGAGTAACAGCCTCCAACTTTTAAAATATATTTTTTACGATATGTACTTTATTTATTTACTTTAACCAACACTGTAGTATTCTCTTTTAACTCGTTTCAGCCAGGTGTATCACACAGACAAAATCATAGTAGGTGTTGAATCGTTGCATCATATCAAATTATTTGCTATGCAAAGGGAGTAATTGTACAAGACACACAAAACATTTTATTGTTATTTTTTTCTTAAATTTTGTACCAAGCTGAGCAATACGACTTTTGACACAAGGTCTGCTTATCCACCGGTAGCTATGTGATGTTGATACAAGCAACGCCACTCTTAGCTAAATATCATGTTCATTAACAGTTTTACGTAACCCTGATTTAAAGATAATGATAATAACATTACCTGGGACTGAGACTGTCCATCTGTTGGGCGACTTTGTGCCATATTCCTGCTTTGAAAATTCCTCCTACAAATTTCACCGACATGCAGCCACTCCTTCCCTTCTATCAGCAATGCAAGGTGTTGGACACATGCGCTGTTAATTATTCATCGATTGTTCCCCCAATCAACAGCCTGTCCTGTGACCTCTGTGACGTATTTTGACAGTGATTTCATGCTCTATCCAACTGGTAATTTTGTGAGTTGTACTCGTAACTTTTTGAGTCGTAGTTGTAACTTTGTAATTTGTACCCGTAACTTTTCTTGAGTCGTACTCATATTTCTGATTTGTAGTCATAATCTTCTGATTTGTACTCGTAATATTTTTTGATTTGTACTTGTATTTTTGATTTGTACCTGTAATTACAAGTTCAAATTCTTTTTACGCATACTAATATTTTTTACATATATTTTGAGCTATGTTTTGATGTTTTAAAAGTACATCTCATTTATAATACAGAAAGTTCACATTTTATACATTAATAATAGTGTAAGTAATGAACTGCTGAAGCATGCCCATATCTCAAAATAATGCAAAACAGGTGGCCAATGGTGCAGCATGCAAATAACATAGCTATCTCTGTGACTATGAAAGGGAGTTTTAATTCGATGTATTTATTTAAATTGTAATAATTATTTTTAAAAACATGTAATAATTTCAGCATTGCTGTATTAAACTGTTATAGATAGCATATACTGTTCGTGTGTCATTATAATTACATTAGTGCATAGCATAATGCATAGTGCATTATTGAAAATAATCCTGATCACGATTATCGATTATTCCGATCACGATTATCGATTATTCTAATAACATCATTCTTAGGGGCAAAAAGTCACTAAAAGGTTCCTAAATTTCAATTAAAAACTACAATAAAACTTCAATAACTTTTTTCAACAGCACTTTCAAACCTACAAAACATACAGTACGCATTATATTGAAGTCTCTACTAAAGCAGCATAACCAGTATATAAACCATACCACTTCACAGAAACCACTTTTAAATAAAGAAGAAAAGCACACACAATCTGACAATGCACTCTCATGCTCTCAACTGCCTGAATCTTCTCTTAAGCTCTCTTACACCCCAGGGAATTATGCACAGAAAAAAATCAAAATTATGCAAAATGATGCGGTATCTCTGTACAAGTATGTGCAAAGTAATAAAAGTATTGTGCAGTTGTATTGGGTTCTTCTCTTGCACTGGATATCAAAATACTAGCATAAGTTTAAAAAAAAAAAAACTAAGTAGAAAACAATTGATTTTTTTTTTTTTTTAACATAAAGTCTTTCTAAATTCCAAAATTGAAATAAAGGAACACCAGCTCTTTCAGTTTGTTTTCCGAAAGAGAATGCCTCCGATCGGACAGGACAAGATTCCACAGTGAGTTGCTGCACTCAGTATCAGCTGCATTTATGTACAGACGTGCTCAAATTTGTTGGTACCCTTACAGCTCATTGAAATAATGCTTCATTCCTCCTGAAAAGTGATGAAATTAAAAGCTATTTTATCATGTATACTTGCATGCCTTTGGTATGTCATAGAATAAAGCAAAGAAGCTGTGAAAAGAGATGAATTATTGCTTATTCGACAAAGATATTCTAAAATGGCCTGGACACATTTGTTGGTACCCCTTAAAAAAGATAATAAACAATTGGATTATAGTGATATTTCAAACTAATTAGTTTATTTAATTAGTATCACACATGTCTCCAATCTTGTAATCAGTCATTCAGCCTATTTAAATGGAGAAAAGTAGTCACTGTGCTGTTTGGTATCATTGTGTGCACCACACTGAACATGGACCAGAGAAAGCAAAGGAGAGAGTTGTCTGAGGGGATCAGAAAGAAAATAATAGACAAGCATGGTAAAGGTAAAGGCTACAAGACCATCTCCAAGCAGCTTGATGTTCCTGTGACAATAGTTGCAAATATTATTAAGAAGTTTAAGGTCCATGGAACTGTAGCCAACCTCCCTGGGCGCGGCCGCAAGAGGAAAATCGACCCCAGATTGAACAGAAGGATAGTGCGAATGGTAGAAAAAGAACCAAGGATAACTGCCAAATAGATACAAGCTGAACTCCAAGGTGAAGGTACGTCAGTTTCTGATCGCACCATCCGTCGCTTTTTGAGTGAAAGTGGGCTCCATGGAAGAAGACCCAGGAGGACTCCACTTTTGAAAGAAAAACATAAAAAGCCAGACTGGAATTTGCTAAAATGCATATTGACGAGCCACAATCCTTCTGGGAGAATGTCCTTTGGACAGATGAGTCAAAACTGGAGCTTTTTGGCAAGTAACATCAGCTCTATGTTCACAGACGAAAAAATGAAGCTTTCAAAGAAAAGAACACCATACCTACAGTGAAACATGGAGGAGGCTCGGTTATGTTTTGGGGCTGCTTTGCTGCGCCTGGCACAGGGTGCCTTGCATCTGTGCAGGGCACAATGAAATCTCAAGACTATCAAGGCATTCTGGCACGAAACGTACTGCCCAGTGTCAGAAAGCTCTGTCTCAGTCGCAGGTCATGGGTCCTCCAACAGAATAATGACCCAAAAAACACAGCTAAAAGCACCCAAGAATGGATAAGAACAAAACA
The DNA here is from genome assembly GCF_902713425.1 of Acipenser ruthenus. Classification (NCBI taxonomy): domain Eukaryota; kingdom Metazoa; phylum Chordata; class Actinopteri; order Acipenseriformes; family Acipenseridae; genus Acipenser; species Acipenser ruthenus. The sequence continues at coordinate 14,617,754 of NC_081211.1, forward strand.
TTGGACTATTCTGAAGTCGCCTTCTATGAGTCCTGATCTGAATCCTATCGAACATCTATGGAAAGAGCTGAAACTTGCAGTCTGGAGAAGGCATCCATCAAACCTGAGACAGGTGGAGCAGTTTGCTCAGGAAGAGTGGGCCAAACTACCTGTTAACAGGTGCAGAAGTCTCATTGAGAGCTACAGAAAACGTTTGATTGCAGTGATTGCCTCTAAAGGTTGTGCAACAAAATATTAGGTTAGCGGTCCCATCATTTTTGTCCATGCCATTTTCATTTGTTTTCTTATTTACAATATTATGTTGAATAAAAAATCAAAAGCAAAGTCTGATTTCTATTAAATATGGAATAAACAATGGTGGATGCCAATTACTTTTGTCAGTTTCAAGTTATTTCAGAGAAAATTGTGCATTCTTCGTTTTTTGTGGAGGGGTACCAACAAATTTGAGCACGTCTGTATCTGAAAGCTAATGTTTTCAAATTAAGAAGACGGTCAACTGTCGATGACCAAAATAAGTCTAAGTCAATTTCCCCTGGCGGTAGAGCGCTGTGGATCGCATCGGGTGCCACCTTCACATCAAAGCAATGAAAATCTTTTACTCTCTCTTTTGCTGATATATTTGCAACATGGGACCTTTGTCATGCCATTTTCTGGCAAAATCGACCAGTGTTCTCTTGATCCTTAGTGTGATCCAACATTTTTCCCTGTCCTCTGTTAACGGCGATATTATTTAATATTACGCGCCTATGCGTGGTGATATACGTTTTATGCTTAAAATTACGCGGGTGCATAATTGTGTAATTCCCTGGGGTGTAATCCCTAACTCTCTAGAGTTGATAATGCTGCATAACAGAAAATAATAATAATAATAATAATAATAATAATAATAATAATAATAATAATAATAATAATAATAATACATGGCTGTAAGTTTATCAACCCATTAAATATAATGTAATATAAGAAATAATGGCAACCTGAAACAAAATATTATAAAAATAATTGTTAGTAATTAATAATTACAATTATTTTTATAATCTTTTGTTTCAGGTTGCCCTTCTTTCTTGTATTACATTTCATTTAATAATTATTTAATGAAACGTAATACAAGAAATAGTAATTTGAAACAGTTTTGTTTATTATAAAAAAAAAAAGTAATTTATTAAACTGCCTCACTGACTAAACTAAAATGAGAAACCGAGTGAACTATATCATGCTGTCTGCTATTTCCTCCTGGATGCACTCGCATCACCTCAAACTCAACCTCTCTAAATCTGACCTCCTTTTCTTTCCCTCCTCCTCCCCCTCCTCTGATCTCTCCATCTCTGTTCCTCTGGAATCTACCACACTCTCTCCCTCTTCCTCAGCTAAGAACCTTGGAGTCACCCTGGACCCCTGCCTCTCTTATTCCCAGCACATCTCCACTCTGGCACGCACTTGCCGATTCTTCCTGAGCAACATCCGAAGAATCCGACCCTTCCTCACCAACTATGCTACCCAGCTCCTGGTCCAGGCCCTGGTACTCTCCCGCCTAGACTACTGCAACTCCCTCCTGGCTGGCCTCCCTGCGTCCGCCACCCATCCGCTCCAGCTCATCCAGAACTCTGCTGCCCGCCTAGTGTTCTCTCTGCCTCGCTTCGCCCACGCTACTCCACTACTCCGCTCGCTCCACTGGCTTCCGATCACCGCTCGCATCCAGTTCAAGACTCTTGTACTAGCCTACAGATGCCTTGACCAGTCTGCACCCAGCTACCTCCAGACCCTCATCTCTCCCTACACCCCCACTCGACCTCTCCGCTCCGCCTGCACTAGAAGACTAGCTCTACCACCGCTACGCTCCCCTGCCTCCAAAGCCCGCTCCTTCTCCACCCTTGCTCCGCAGTGGTGGAATGACCTTCCTACAGATGTCAGGACTGCCCAGTCCCTGACCACATTCCGGCGCCTCCTTAAGACTCACCTCTTCAAAGAGCACCTGTAGAACTCCTCTGTTTGTATCCTGGGACACTATCACCCTTCATGTAAATGTGCTTTATTTTGCTCTTATCAGCCCCTATTTTACTGCATTTAATCCTGTACTTCAGAATACTGTAATCTGCCAAGTTTTTAACCTGTAGTACTTTGTATTTAATCACATCCTGATGTAACTATCACTATTTAATCATATCCTGATGTAACTATCACTATTACCTGCTGTATTATTGAATTATGGTTTGTCAAACTTGTACTTTACTTGTTTTATTGTATTTCTTGCTCTTATTGTATTACTTGTATTGTAACGCTTGAAATGTTTTTGCTTACGATTGTAAGTCGCCCTGGATAAGGGCGTCTGCTAAGAAATAAATAATAATAATAATAATAATATCATATCAAAATATCGATATTGGTGCCCATCCCTAATATATATATATATATTTTAAATGCACACAAAACGCTTCAATGATTAAACATAATTTATTTCAGGACATTTTTGGACAACAGCCCTTCAGCTGGGTAGGAAAAAAAAGTAAACTAAGTGGAAACTTGTTATTTTTCAAGAATTCTGTGGATGATGTCATGATTATGTCACAATAGAATGTTCATTCAAAGAGGTTCCAAAGTATATATATGGGCAAAAACTTGTACTGGCACTCGAATTTCCTTTAAAGCCTGATTCGCACAGGACTAAAAATCACCACATAAACATTGGTGAAACGTTGTCCCCTGCGAATCTTCCATTTCTTTTAACCCAGATAATTTTCTCAGAGGTCCTCTGCGACTCAGGACCTCCTGTAAAATTTCAAACTCAAGCGTTCTGTGTCTTTTAAGTCCCGTGTGAATCAACCATGTCAGTGATGTTAGAATTAATATAAGCATTTCCGGGGTATTCGCCTCAAAGCAATACCAGCCTTTACAATAAACCATAACAGAATATTACAATTGGTATGACCTGTCGAGATTCCACTGTACAGTAAAACACTGTGATTGGGCAGAATCAAATTCGGGACGGGCGAAAATACAAAACATAATTGCAGACTCTTATTGTGAGGTCTTTAACGCATGGTATTTTTTCTTTGTATAAGTGCTTGTACTATTGAGATGTACCCATGCCGGCCCTGTGGGTGCAAAGTGAATACACTAAACTAAACTAAACTGCTTTTGACTCTGAGGACATCTGAGTCCTGTGCAAATCATGCTTAAGAAGTATTTATCGTCAGGTATTCAATAAATCCATTCATTAATGTGTTGATTTATTTTTTCTTTGTTGGTTTACAGCCTCGGTACGGCAGTGGAGCAGTTAAATTGTCAGCATCCTGGACGAGAGGAAAATAATCTTCCAATCGGCTTTGAAAACACTCAAGTGTGGAAGTGAATTGCCATTGGTACACAGTAAAATAAAGGAAGGGCAGCACAGACACACACCTGTCCTTTCTTCTAAAACAGGGGCAAGTGTTTAAACAGTGTATAAATGTAGAGAGAATACATCACTCCCTATTCAGTTACATACATTATAATACTCATTTACATTCTGCCTAAACAGAGGGCTGACCATACGAGACGTTGCAGTGCAAACATATGTCTAAAAAACATCGAGTCACTTTTAAAAATCAAGCCTGTCTGTATGATACTAAAAGAAACTTAAGAAATTCAATGACAATCGTACCTACTGGAAATATTTTTCAATGTCTTCTGATCTAGTCTGCAATTTCTTTCATTATGTTTTTTTGTATTTCTAAATCCAGCATTATTGAGTGTTTAATATATATATACTTAAAGTGTAACTTAAAGGGTTTCAATCCCCTATAGTAATCTTCTCTAAATCAAGAGCTTTCAAAGACTGGGGTTCACCTTTCACCTGGCCTGTCTCTAGCTGGCACACACACGGGGAGGGGGGTCTTCATTAAAGATGTGGCTGCCCACCCCCTCCTCCTCCACAGCCCCTGGTGGTTCCTCTGGGTCTGTATGCGGTGCAGCCAAGCCTGCTCCCTCCCTGTGGGGGCTCAGGCATCTGCTGGGGCATCTGCCTCCTGCTTACTCGTGCTGATATCACCAACTAACAAGCAGCACAATAATGCGCAATACAGCACCCTGCACTGCAGCAAGCATATTGGTAATAAGGAAAATCTGTTACTACCTTGGTGAAGAAATCAGGAACGTGTGTGTGTTTATTAATCATTACCTATGTTTGTATTTCTGTACTGCAGATGTACTGTATCACATCTTACAACATGACATAACATACTCACAGGCATAAACAAAAGCTTGGCATTTAAAGGTGTAGAGTATTGTAGGGGAACAGTAATTTCAAACATAAAATTAGACACCAGTGTATAAAAAAACATGTAAGCAGTTTTATTTTAATTTTTTGAAATTAGTTTTCCTTTACACAAAAAACAATACATTCAAGCTGCAGTATATTAAATAAATAAATAAATAAATAAATCATCTACAAAGTAATCTGGCAAGGAATTCATCAATAATAAGTTATTTTAGCCTATTAGTAGCCCTCTGCTGTCAAAGTATACAGAGTATTTTGCATTGGTAGAACAATACATTAATAATAAAATAATAATTAAGACATTTTATACGCGTAATAACACACTTGAAAGCATGGGTGGTACTGATACAGCCCACTTCTCAGCTGGTTAATAACGTTCGGCTGCGCCTCACGACTCACAGTGCTTACTGTGTGCTATTGCTTAGGACCGTGTCATATTTTGTTGTATAACTCCTATAATACACCTATGAAGACTGGATGGATCAATAGGAACCAGAAATGGTAATTTGACCCCCTCTCCATTAATATGTTTGTGTCAGTTTGCTGAAATGAAATACACCAAACAAGGCTTCTGCAGGTCTTTGCTTTCATTGAGTATTAAAGGGTACATAAGGACCTTTTTATTTTATTGTTACGTGTTCCCATGTGTTGCTACAACTGTTTACATAAGGTGTGTGTATTGTTTATTTTATTTTTTTTACATTTGGACTACTTCATCATCCTCCTGCTCACATATGTAACTGAGATGGATTTACCAGTGAGCAGGAGGATGATGGGAAATGTAGTTCTGAGAGGTCCATGCAGGTACATGCCATCTTGAGGCAGGAAATGCAATTTTAAAAAAATAATTCACGTTTATGAATATAACACTGCAATCACATATGAACATATGCAAATATTTCTATGGAAAAAAGAGAAACATTTTCTTCAAGATCACAGTAAAGGCAATCGCTAGGGCTATCATTTTCTTAAAGGGAATGTCAGTTGCTCCTGATTTGCTAGCAGGTTCTGACTCCCACTCTTTCTTCGTTGGTCAACGCTAACAGAATTCCGCCAGTGCCCAGCTCAAAGGCCTTCAGAATCACAACATGAAGGGGCGGTCGCTATTCTGCGAAAATGTCCTTTATGTTTGTGTTTCATCAAAATCAGGACTGATACCTATTACTATTTTAGGTTAAAGGAAGTTTAAATTTGTTCTGCCTTTTTTCACAGGAAATGTGTTATACTTGCATTTCCTGGGTCACTTAGCCTCAGCAGTGTCTTCTGGGTCTATCCTGGCTGGAAGCACCCCAGTCAATAGACTAACTGATTGGTTATTGACAGGAAAGAAGCCATTGAAGGGGTGGGGACACTTTCACCCTCCAGGTAAAATGACCAAGCAAGTGCAACGCTAGCTGAAATCACTGCAGTCATGTTAGCTAATGTTTAGATTTGAAAGTACAGCAGCTTTACTGTCCTACAGTAGTTTTTAATCAATGTGTGTTTTATTTATTGTTGCAATTAGGACAACTTCAGACAAATTAATAATGTAACCAGCCAGTGAAGGAAAAAAACAACTGTTTATTTAAGCCGGGATAAACCTACTGAACAAGCGAGCCAGCTTTATCTTTTTCAGACCTCATTTCATTTGATTCCGAGAGCTAGCTTTCCTTTGTTCCGCGTACTGAAGCTACAACTGGAAAAAGGCCCGGTTTGATTTCTCTAATCTGGAGCACACTGCTGGGAGTGGGAGTGCTGTTTGGAGGAGAGGAGAACTGGATCTGAATAAATCATCCTGTCTTTGGAAACTCCCCCTACGTATCTGTGTGTGTGCATCTGTGTGTGCTCCTTTCCAGTAAAAAAACAAATCTAACTGTTGGTATAGAAAGTCTCTTGAGACCTGAGGCTTTCAGGACTGAAAACACTCAATTGTCCAGCATTTCTACAAAGATTGAAGTGTCTCAATTGGTGAGAGAAGCTTCACCAACACATTCAACTCTCTTCCTCCACTTATTTGATGTGGCTACCTGTATTGGTTGTTTTTGACATCTCACAAGTAATCTTGTAACGTCTCTGAATGGAACATTTTTTCCTGGTGGCTGTGTGCTGCATTGTAATTAACTAGCTTTTCAGAGGCAGAGCATTGCTTGTTTCTGCAGTGTCTTAGTATAGAAGAACACTACATTAAAACCAAAACCGCCCACATGTTTTTTTTTTTAATTTACTATAAAAAAAACAAAACTTGCATTCACTCTAGAAACCTATCCTAGCTTCAGCATCCCCACTAAGGATACTAATCAGGTTTCTAATTGCTTCATTTGAATTTAATCTGAATATCCTGTAATCTATACTGTTTTTCATACTTGAGCTAACTGAATCCAGGATTTGAATCTGGTAGTCTAATTCAGGAGTAGTTAATGCGGCTTTGCTCCCTGTTCTGTTCACACTAGAAGCTCATCCCAGATTTGATGCAGTTGAATTGTTCTTCAGTGTAGACTCTGCAGTGTAGTTAATCTTCAACTGCTGTGAAGTTTTCTGATGCATTGAACTCATCGCCACTTACTGTCTTTATCATTAGATGAGTTGGTTAACATCCACAGCACCTCGTTGACTAGTATCTTACATACTGTAGCGCCAGTTACAACTTGGAAAGTGTCTTTGAAAAGAAGCTTGCCATGGTTTAATGATACGACTCGTAAATTGAAATATGAAGCTTTTCAATTGTAACGGAGATGGATGGACTCTAAACTGCATGTTCATTACTCTGCATGGAAAAGCCATCAGTTAAACTATAGGAAGGCTCTGGCGTTGGCTAGATCATCATGGTATTCTAATTTAATAGAAACCAATAAAAACAGTCCTAGATTTATTTTTGCTTCCCTAGAGAAATGAGTAAAGCCTTCCCCTGATACTCCCACCTTTAACATCGGCTCCTCTTATAGCTGCAATGACTTCTTAAATTATTTTCAAACATTCTACACATCAGAACTCCAGACTCCTTCTATTATGGAGGATTCCTCCATCGTTGTACCAGTTATCCCTGTTAGGCTACTATGGAGGCTTTCTCCTTGATTACCTCACAAGAAGAGACACCCCATTCCTGCTGAACTATTAAAACATGTGTTTGGTGTTGTTAATACTCACATTAAATCAATTATAGCCGGGTCATTTTCCTCCGGTATAGTTTCCTAGCACTTAAGGTAGCTTAACAGCAGCTTTCTGCTGTTTTAGTGAGGGTTAGAAGTTTATTCTCATTTTTCAAAGCTTAATCTAAGAAAATATTGGAAAAAACAGTCCTTAAAAAGCCTTCAATTTTTTTTCACTATACCATACCATTTTTCATCATGGAAATTATTATTATTATTGAATGAAATCTATAAATAACAAATAATCTTTATACTGATATATCAACATAGAGACAGTCACATGTATTTTCAATATCTGTAGTTATATTTATTAAACCTCATTCTGTAAAAAATAAACTAAAATAAAGTGCACCCTTGACAAACTTTCTGGATCAGCGATGAGGATCCGAGCGAGCACTGATGGATCAAATGGCCTCCTCTCCTTTGTAACTTTTCTTAAGTTCTAAAGCCATAGCCTTCTGCATTGAGTGTTATATTTAGTGAGGTCTGAAATAGGTAACAAATGCTACAGTGTTCAAGGGATACATCTAAATCATACAAACCCAGAAGAATTCAGTCTTTAATGAATCTCATTACAATTCAATCTGTCTGTTTATAATTAGCCACACTGTAAAAGCCACCCTCTCCACTTTAGAAATGTGCATTGTACAGGAGGACTGCCGTTTCCATGACTGTATCCATTAGGAGACACACCTTGGGGTTAATTTGTACATTATACAAGGTCATTACAATGGCTTTCTACCAGCTGAGCTCTCCATATGTGCAGTACTTGCTGATGTTTCAATGAACCTTTTCCCCATGTACCTTCCATTAGCTGCTGCAACATGTTCACTTCATGTTAAACATTCCCGATGAGCGTTTCAGAATTTCATCTTTCTAATTTTGTTTTAAACAAATTGTATGAATAAAGGGTATTCAAATATAGCATCTGTTTATTTGTGTAAAAATCACCCTGACCATGCGACGGAGTATACCCCACCCCTCTGTGTATTTTGTTTATTTTGTGTTATTTAGTGTTGTATTTGTTGTATTATGATTTAAAGATATTGTTTGATGTTTAAAAACACAATGTTTTGGTAGTGTTCTTTTTTTACAGCATGGATGGGTTAAAATCCCCATCCAGCTAAAACTCGTGCACAATGTGGCCGTCTCCCAATTAATCCAGTAATTACCAGCTGGGAGATGGTCACATAGATATAAAAGCAAAGCAGCCGCTCTGGGAGGGTGATGAGAGTTGGAGTTTGGAGAAAGGAGACGGAGTGACAGTAAGAACTGAAATGATACAAATATAAACACTTGCTGCTCGTGTGGCTTTAAACCAGCATGATACCTGTTCTAATTACTGCCTGTTGTGTTTTGGCCACCGTGCCATCTTGTTTATGAAAAGTGTTTTGTTCTGTTTTGTTTAAACATTTTATTTTTTAAATAAATATGCACGCATTAGCGACTCACCCCGCAGTCCTTGTGTGTGCCTGTATTTCCTGGTCTGTGACATCAACACCCAGTCAACCTGCTACAATACAGTAGACAAATGTTTCAGCTAGCGGCCTCAAGCAAACTGCAGCTATTCAACAAGGCAGAATTTTCCAACAGCCATAAAACAGGTTCATCTTTACGGAGCACAACAACAAAATGTAGTTTTACAAATAAACATTTTGGAGAGACGTTTCTGTTTGATAAAAATGTGTTTCGTATTGTGTTGCTTTCGTATTGTGTACAGCTCCCCCTGTCTTTGTCTATAGTTGAGAGAGCAGTGGGGAGTGGAGGCTGCTGTTTATTGGGTTTCTCGGGCTCATCAATCTGTCTCTGAGCCTCCTCTGTGCTCAAGCTGTGCAGTGATCTTTGTCAAAGCGACTAGGTGGGGCAGCAGCCGGGATGGTTGCAGATCCTCCCTGGTGTCGAGAGAGATGCGTTGGAAACCAGCCCAGAAAGAAGGGAGACAAGCATCTTTCCATCCCTGACAGCTGCAAGCGGTGTCTAAAAAATGGCAAGGGCCTGGAGAGTAGAGTCCTCAAGCAGAGGCCAAGAGAGAGAGCGTCAAGAGCTGCTTTATATTTTATAGGACTAGAACTAGGGGTGCAGGTTTCTCAACTTTTCTTTCTTTCTTTCTTTCTTTCTTTCTTTCTTTCTTTCTTTTTACATTGAAACACATTTAAAAGCATGTTTTATCACGCTTTATTTTTTTGGTGGAATCAATATTGATTTTCAAGGTTCTATTAGAAGCTTTAATTCTATTTCCATTTAATATGCTTATTAAAAAAATGACATATTTTCAAAGCGTTTACTCCAGTCTTCAACTCCTATTTTTTGAAAGAGGTGAAACACCTCTTAATTTTATAAAACCAGAACCAAATAATATATGTCAAGTTCTCTTAAGCACCTCCAATGTGTTTTGTTTTTCATTTTTGTCACAATATAAATATGGTATTTAAGTTTGCTAAATCCACGTGGGGAATGTGGCTGGGTCTTGATTGAATAATTGATCATCAATCAGGGTCTCATGGTATAAAGGAGGCCCACAATGCTTTGTTTGATGGAAGGAGTTTGGGGTGAGTGTTTGACCTGTGGTTTGGCCTATGGTTTTGACACGTTGGAGTGAAGGTGCATGCCCAGCCTACAACTATTTTGTGTTTTTGTTTAAAATGTTTATTTTGGACCTCGTGCCCTGTTTTGATTGTTCCTGTCTGTAGTATTTTGTCACTAAGCGTGTACAAACAGCACTTCACTGCAGCTCCCCTGTTTCTGAGTCTCCTTTACTGCAGGTAGCATCCTGGGCCACAGTGCTATCCTGACACATTTGGTGACATTTGGTGACATGTTTTCCGCAAATCATAATGTTGGGAACAAATTTGTTGCATGTATTTGACTTTACTTAACTAATTCGAGAGCAAGCTGGAATTCTGTTTGAAAGGCGATTGAAGGTGAAGGGTTGTAATTAGTCAAGACAGCATTTTGAATTTGTATTTTCGAATGCTGACTGAACAACAGCAAGAAAAAAAAAGCAAAACTACCGTGCTGGAATTATGAAATCTGCATATTTAAACACACACAAACAAAAACCTGTAGGTGTTCAGAGCAGTGCAAGGTCTGAAAAAACACAAATCGATACTGTTGCTAAATATTCAAAAATGTATTATTTTTATTATTAAATACAGATGAACCCACTTTAATTAATGATTGCCGTGCAGGCATAATTTGTGATATAAAATGTTTGACTATGACAGCACATTACGAGTGCGAGAAATAAAGAAAGAAAACTAACAGTGAATTAAAGAGCTTTAATGCTGTACATTTAGTCGTTCTTTACATTTAAACAAATGCATATAAGTTTACTGCAGGACAAATACGTTTTGGATCATTAACTGGAACGAAACAGTTTGTGTCATTATCTAACATAGGCATGAATTGTCGACTGACGAGAGCTATCAATTAAGCGTTGCACTTGGGGTTTTTTTTGTGTACTTTGTAAAAGACTAAAAATTTGGTGAAGTTGGTGTTTTGTAACTGAAATGTATCCCGTTTTTTTTTAAATAAGTAAATAAAAACGGACCACCTCTAATTTTCTCTGAGAGACCTTCTCTGTCTACTCCGTGTCGAGAGCTATACACACACACACAGACAGACACAGACACACATACACACACACACACACTCACACGCGCACACTAGGCTTCTGTTTTTCGGTGCTTTCTTCCAACTTTTTGCCTCTCCTTTACAAATTCACAATTAACACATTTCTCCATTTTAATTCAGAAACCAAAACACATTAAACATTGCTCAGGGTCATTTTAAAAGGGGAGTTACTGTTAAACACGATGAAAACACAGAACACCAGAAGCCCTCAGTATATTACTAGGTACAAGCAGAGAAAGATGAGGAATAAGAAGATGTATATTCAGCGCTAACTCATCCATGGCATTGTGTGTTGCTTTATTTATATAAATTAAGGTTTTGATGAGTGTCTCTAAATAACATGCAGACTACGTCCAAGAAGTATTAAACTATTTTAGTATTGAAAATAAAACATGGTGATTTATATTAATAAACAAATTTCAGTTTCTACAATCTCTTCTTGATGAAAGTCAGTCATCCAATGATTTTAAAGACTTATTTGCTGTTTTATTTCAAACACTGTATCCATCTTTTTTTTTATTATTATGATCCTGTTTGGCTGTTTTGAAATTTAAGGGAAAACTAGCAGTTTGAATCCTAATGGTTTGTCAGATTACATTTTGAAATGGAAACAACTGATTTGGAAGCATTTTGATTTGTTAAGGCTAAATCAAAGTAGCTTCATAAAGGTAGGTTCATATGGCGCATCTCTTGACTTGCAGTAAGTACAATACATTTATTTCTGCAGGGCGGGGCGGGGCGGGGCGGGGCGGGGCGGCACTATAGGACTTTAACGTTTATTGATTACATTTTCATAGTATTACTTTTAGTAAATCATCACGATTTTATACAATTTTGGAGCATATAACACTACATCATGCATGTTCTACTTAGGGTTTATATTACAAATATATGATTTGCATTACATATCCGACTCCAAACATGTTGGGTTTTAATATTATTGTAGTGTTTCGGGTTCTTTGTAGGACAGAAACGAGACTGCAACCGTGAGTAGATTAAGGCTCAACCCGTTTATTTATGTACAATAATTAAGAAAATAAAATCGCAAAGTAGGGGAAGGGAACTGGGAGTCGAAAATGAAAATAAATGATTACAATTGCTGTTTCCTTTTCCCTATACACTCTCTCTCTCTATGTCTCTATCTCTCCATACACACACTTCTCTCTCACTTACACAGACCCCCCCACACACACATTCACCCATACAGGCAACCCCTGAACGCATGCCACACACATTGCATCCCCTGCATGCACGCACACACACACACACACACATTGCAACCCCTGCACACACACACATATTACAACCCCTGCACGCACACACACCCACATTGCAACCCCTGCACACACACACACACACATTGCATCCCCTGTATGCACACACACACATTGCAACCCCCGCGCACACACACACACACACACACACACACACACACACACACACACTGCATCCCATGAATGCAGGAACACACACACACACAGACACACACATTGCAACCCCTGCACACACACACACACATTGCACCCCCTGCATGCACACACACACACACACACACTGCAACCCTTACACACACACACACACACACACACACACACATTAGATCCCCTGCACACATACATACACACACACACATTGCATCCCCTGCACGCATACACACACACACACACATTGCATCCCCTGCACGCACACACAAATCATACGGGAGGCAGTATCGGATGGGTTTATTCTATCTTATAATGCCTCCGGGAGGCACTATCATACGAGAGGCAGTATCGGATAGGTTTATTCTATCTTATAATAGAATATGTACATACAAAACAAAAAAAATGAATGTATTTTTTAATTTAAAATGAAAGTAACATATGTTTTCTCTTGCGTGTGTTACTCGGTGCAGCACAGAATCCAGGTTGAGCTGCTGCAGCCTGCAGCTTTGCAGTTTTCCGATCGAAATGTTTCTGCCGCAGTGCTGTGGCTAGCTTCAAGATGAAATCTCTCCTACTGATATTATCATTATCTGTTTATATCCACAAATTTCTTGATATGTAAAATTATAAGTCAAATACATCAGATTTACAGTGTTTTTCCAGTTCTTTTCTCTAAACAAGTTCCTGTGATGTTGTGCTACTGCGTTCTGCTGAAAACTTTGTCCGGCCTTTAAAACTGGCAATACAAAGGGGCTGTAGCTACGTGAGTACGGGCCCTTACGCTGAATGTATTAACAAGCCGGAGCACTGTTTGTTTGTTTTTGTGTCTTGTGTATTGCAGAGGATTAGCCAGAGAGCCAGCACACCCCCCTAGAGCACCACCCACAGCACAGCACAGCACAGCACCAACATCTGCATATTTCCGTGCACCACAGGGATTATAAATATGTGTTGTTTGTTTTTGTTTGAGACTGAAAACCCGCAGTACCCCCCCCCCCCCCCCCCCCCCCCCCCCCCCCCCCCACATACCATTGCTGGTAGAGGGGTGGATTTATTATTTATATTGTGAAATACAGACGTTTTTGCACTTGAGATTTGTGTCACTTCAGTACCCACACCACTCACCTCCTGACACCATCTCAGTGACCTCACGTGAAAAAAAAAAAACTATCAGGGAGTGAGATTCAATCCCTCCCCTACCCTATCCAAAGAAACTGCAGTATGATTGTGTTTACACTATCCCTGTCCTTAAAGGGTTAAAATTATGATAAAGGTCCCACTGTGGTAGCATTCTGCCATTCGTGCCACTGCACTGCCAGTAAAGATATCACCCTGTCATGCCCTTGGATTACAACACGTCAGGACCAGCACAGCTGGTTAAAAAGGGCATTTTTCAGGCTCCAGATTGAAGCCTGGGGCTTGTTAGAATCCAGATGAATTTGTAATGAGGACGCTTCTTCTGAACAGGGCGTTGAGGATTGCAGACTCGTTTGATAATGTAACTGACCTCATTTAAGGTAGCAGCACATTCATGGCCCAGGACAATCGTTGTTCCCAAATGCAAAAGCCAGAACATGTAGTCAGAAGATTGATCTAGTGTGGTAGAAATCCACCTATCTAGCTGCCAACCCAGATTTTTTATTAATGAACAGGCTGTAGGGTTTATAACTTAGCATTGCTGCCTGATGTGTTGCCTGTGTTGTTGTAAGATTTGTTTGGAACACATTCAGGTGCCTCACACATGCAGCCCGGTCAGGGAGGGTGTGGCAGGTGCCTCACACATGCAGCCCGGTCAGGGAGGGTGTGGCGGGTGCCTCACACACGCAGCCCAGTCCAGGAGAGTGTGCCCTGGTGCCTCACACATGCAGCCAAGTCCAGGAGGGTGTGCCCTGGTGCCTCACACACGCAGCCCAGTCCAGGAGGGTGTGGCAGGTTCTCTTTCCCTGCTCTTGTATTTTTTAACAGTGTACTGTATTGTCTGTTGTTGTTTAAATACAGTTTTGATTTTATTGAATAACCTTGTCTCTTGTGGATCATGACAACAAAAAACAGGATCACATGTTTGGATAGTCCTATTATTTGTCTCTTTCAATCAATTATTCAAACAGTTACTGAAGTGTATTGAGTATCAGTTCTGGGTAAATAATCTAATTTGAATATCTAAAACAAAGCATTTGGCATATTACAAATAACAAATAATTCAATACTCAAATAACATAATTAAACTAAATTTAATTATGACACATCAGTATCCAAGGACACATTGGCTTGGTTTACATGTAAAAATAAAAACAAGCCTCACCTTTTTGACATGCTATTTTGGCCATACCTTTTGGGAAATGTGAGTTTACATGTAGTTTTCTATTAGGGAGAGAGAGTCTCCTTCAAAATTCAAATGACCTCATTAATATTACAATATGGGAGGGTATATTGAAAATGTTTCTGTCAGTGTTCTAATTTGGCCTTGTGTGACTACTGATATCATGCAGCTTTCTTAAACTCAGTCACAATATATACAGGGCTCTAAATTGGCACCAAAAAGGACATGGCCAAAATGGCCTCCAGTTCCATAAATCTGGCCTTGACTTAATCGTAAGTCAAAGCCAAAGTGTAGGATGTTGTGTAATTTTGCTTAGGATTCATATATAAAGCTAAGTATTGGCCACAGAAAGAAACAACACAATTTAACTGAATAATATTTATTCAGAAAATGCTGTTTATTTATTTATTTTTTTATCAAGCAGCATCGTAGACAGGGCTCCAGACTAACTTTTTGCCTTAGTGTTAGTTAGTGGAGTCCTGGTCTGAGAGCATGTAACACACACAGCTCTTATGTTTTTTTCTTTTTTTTACTGTACATGTAACCATTTATTGTTTCAGTAGAAAACAAGTTTGTTTCAGTGATTTCATTCTGTTATTTACAATATTAAATGCACCACAGTAAGCACAGTATCATATATTTTAGATATTTCCAAACCATTAATTTTCATTACCCCAATCTGAAAGCTAAGTTTAGTAAATGGCGTTTTTTTCTACTGCAATCAAGTAAGTTGCAGTGCATTTCATTTTTAATTCCCTGAATAATATTTATTTTCCTCAGGAGTACACTTCACCGTAGTTCTAGGAGTGGTATATGATGCACATCAAACAACCCACCGACCTCCCCTGGCATGTAGCACATCGATTCTTGCTTCCAGCGTGTAAGATCTGACGTCACAGGCCTGTGCCGAGGAGGATACCACCCGGGTGGGTAGGAGGAGCTTAAAGACCTTCCAGCCAGAATTAAAGGGCAAAAATAATATTATCTGCATGTCATTCAGGCCTCTCTGAAGCAGCCAACCCACCAGTGCTACGGCTACAAATTGAAGAGATTTTCCATTTGGTATCAGGGCACGGAGCTGGACCCCCTGTCCTGTGCGGTGGCGAGCATCCTGGATTACCTCTGGTCCCTCCCAGTCGGGTCTACGGTTGACAACCCTCAAAGTGCACTTGGCAGCCATCTCTTCATACCAGACATGGGCTGCACATATAGTCCTATTTTTGTAAAGTTGATACGGTTCTGCGGCCTGAAGTGGGTGTGTATGTGTTGAAGTGTACATGTAGATCCATTGCTACAGCACCGGTGGATCATAATAATGGATGTCTCTTGTGTCATCTGGAAAGAGTTGCACGTTCTATGTCTTACCTGATGGTGGCAGTCTGCGGTTGCTTGTGTTGTCTGGTTCCTTTAGCTGCTTGTCTGAGGGTGGGAATAGTGAGTTTGGGTTAAAAACCCCAACGGCACATTTCCTTGCTTTTGTGTCAATGAGTTCAACCTAACGCTGCATTAGCGTAGTTTTTTGCAATGAAGTTCCTTGCTTTTTGAGGAGACTGTTTTTATTTTCATTATAAACTACACCTCTTCTGTGCAGGTGTTCCATACGTGAATGAGGTAAATACAAAATAGTAAAACAAGGTTGATCGTTTGAATGTACAGTTTTTGAAATCTATGATGCATAATTGTAAGGTAAGAAATGAAGTGACTCTTAATTTAAGGTGGGTTCACACGAGACAACATACGTGACTTAACATAACGTAGTAGCCCTTTATGTCAGTTTAAACAGGTTTTAATGGACAAGACATAAGGTTCATTTCACAAGGTCTCAAAAGGCATCATGTTTTGTCCAAAAAAAACCTCTTTAATTATCATCTATTAATGAAACATTTATAATGAAATCTTTATTAACAGTAAGAAAATAAATCATGAACATGAAACATAAATGTAAATAATTGTTTTTACAATTGAGAGCAAGGATTTGACATATTGCTCATTCTTCACTAAAGTTAGAACTTTTTAAAAGTGATTCTATTGAATGTAATGTTAAACTGGGTGGTGTTAACCTGCAGTTACAGTGTGTATTATTATTCCTGCATTTTATTGTTTATCGGGCAATTTGCATATTTTTTTTTGTTATACTGAGGTACCAGTGTTGCCAACAGGGAAAAAAATCATATTCCTTAATGCTTTTCTTTATATGAGACCATTTTCAAATGGAAAGTATTTAATTGATGAAAATAATGAAGAAACACAGGCTTACAAGTAAAGGTAGACAATCAGCCTAGTGTTTTAATCTGGAATTTTTCATAAGTGAAATAACGGAAATCCAGCATTCATTTAAAATATATATATATTTTTAAATGAGGACGTACCTGGTACGTTAGGCATCACTGAGTGTTTTTGAGAATGTACCAGGTACGTCCAATAGCAAGGGGTTAAGCGTTTCACTAAGTTATTTATTGCTGCCCTCACATTAAGTGTTGCTCTGCAGCCTCTGTGTACAGGATATATTTAAATGCTCATTCACCATGTATTACTGACTGACATGTTTTTATTTTAGTTTACTGTGCTGTGTTTGTGAAAGTAAGTATTGTCAAAGATGTTCTAAACCAAGATTGCCAACTCCGTCTCTACTTCCGTCATCCGCCGCTCAGAGAATTATGGGATTTAGAGAGTGCTCCAGTGAAAATGTTCTATGGAGAGTCAATGGAGCAATGTCAGATTTTGCTGTTTTGTGATACGTTATTAAAATTTCTCAAACTATTGAAGATGAGGGAAGGGAGATGGTTACTACTAAGATTTGAAACAAAAACAAATGTGTAAAAATAAACATGTAAAAATATGAATCTCTATTTCCTACAACAGTTTTATTCTAGGTTTATGAATTTCATTAGTATTATTATTATATTAATTAAGTAATAAAATATATTTGTTATTGCTTCAATGTCGCAATGTCACTACTTCACTGCTACTGTACCACAGTAAAATATCTGTGAAAACTGTCAGTCAGGTATGGTCCACACTGTATTTCTGCACAAGCGCCAAATATGTTTCTGTTCTCAAAAAACTGCATTTAGTCATCATTTGCCGATTATGCCATTTCATGTACGTAATATTAGTACATACAGCCCATTAGCTGAAACATGTCAAATGTTTGGTGAATTCAGCTTTTTCTCCCTTTCTATTGAATCAATGAGATTTTGCTGCTGAACCTAGCACCTGCATTACAATTGTGTTTGCATGATGAGCCACTTAGCATATTTAAAAGCCCAACCTTCATGGATTAAATATACAAGTATGAGCTTGGGTTTACGATTACAAAGTCAATAGTGCTTTTGGTAACACATGGGGAGGATGTTATTAAAGGCATGGTGGTTCATGAAGTTTCCTGTTAGGAATTTGCCCCCACTCACATACAACTCTTGGCAAATAATGCAACATTTCTAATCAACCATATGCTAACCTTTATTTTTGGTTTGGGGGGGGGGGGGGGGGATGAGATAGGGCTCTTCTAACTCTCTGCTCCTATAAATCATCATCTACTACCTATTTAAAGCCTAATCACCCTGATCTCCCTTGTCAAGTGTTTTGCTTTTCCCTCCTCCTCCCCTCCTCCTCCTTTTTTACCATGTGCCTCTATCATCAGTCCCCGCTGGAGGGCAAGTGGTCTTATTGCCCTGACCTCAGGTCAGGCTATGCCACCTCTGCCTTCGGATAAGGGGGGTTCTCATCGTACGAGTCAGTGGGGACCCTGGCCACACCTATCCTTTCACAGCTCATGCTATTACTTACCTCAAAATCAGAGGCTCATTTCTCTCTCTTCCTATTTCCGCTCGGATCTTAACCTGCTCTGTGTTTAGTGCTCTGTGTTTATGTCCCAACTAACCACCTACTTTTTATCTGTCTTCAGATTCCCTGAGGGAGGGTCTCCGCTCCCACTGCGAGTGGCTCTCCAATAGCCAGGGAAACTACTTTTCATTTTCAGGTTTGCATCAGCTACCTATTCCATCCCCGAAGGATTCAGGTTTGCACCCGCTACCTGTTCTATCTGCTGTGCACGGTCTTGGAGGCCACTCCTCTCCTCATCAAGCAAGACAACCCTTTTATATGTTTTCTGTAGAGGTCTCTTGAGGTCCGAGCTATGATCTAACAAGCTATTCTTATAACCCCGGCTCCCGCCCTGTGGAACTTCAGAGAGAAGAGGTACTTCATAATCATGCTTGCACTTTGAGAAAATGTGCTTTTGTTTGAAATCTTAAGACAACATAGATACAACATTGGCTGCTGCTGCTAGATTCCAAGCAGGTTTTATTTTGAAGACATAATCACTGAATTATCACAGCAAGAAGATCTTCAATGGCAACAGTGGCATCCCAATGGTCAATGACTAAGCAATGATTCTGTAGTAAGGGCAGTAGCAATGCAGTTATATTAACTATTGGTAGAATGCTTTCACACATTTGACATACAGTGCTAATGGCAAAACAGATGTACAAACCAATGCCACAGTGCCATTATACAATATACAGTATGTTCTTTATTGCATAATGCTGTGGTATATGCGCTTTTCCATAATGGAACTCCAATGGTATTTTCAAATTTCTTTAAGGGGAATGACAACTTAATTAAAAAAAAAAAAAAACTCTAGCTTGTACAAGATTCATTACCCAAGGTGTTCTGTTCTGACTTAAAATTTGGTTCTGTTATCAAATCCTTTATTTAAGCTTACATAAGTGTAGCTAATAATATATCTTTTTAAAACTGAAAGAAAAACTATTTGTTATTTATTTATTTATTTTTTAAAAAAATTTTCAAGCCCACCTTTCTTACACACTTTCTTACACTGCAAACTACTGTGAAATTATAATCCCCTGAGCAGGGTGAAGGTCTAGCTACCATGACCTTTCTGGTTTCCATGGATACAGCAAACTATAAATAAAGCAAGAGATTTTTAACCAGTTTGGCAATGCTAGAAGGGCTGGCAGTGGTTTTCTTCACATCCTGGGTTTTCCACTTGTTTTCTCTTGAGCAGTCTCATTATAAGGCAATCCCCTTATAACATAGCTTGGGACAAACAGGTATTTTGCTGTATTGGCTTATGTGAAGCTAAACACTGTAAACTAATTGGGTGACTAGTGGAAAAGAAAGCCTACGCTAAAATGTGGAGAGGGTAAGGATCACTGCAGCTGCGTGTTTTTGAAATGAATCAGGGGTGGGTTTCAGATTTTGTCTGGCAAGCTAAGTCCTGAGAGGATAGAAAATAATTTGGTCACGGAAGTAGGAGGTTGTGGGGGGGGGGGGGGGGGGGATTTCCAGAGGTTTGCTGTGGTGAGAACACGCATGACACTTCATTCCTTTCCAGTTAATGCGGAGAGAACTGGAAAGGATTAACCCTGTAGGTAATGGATTGCTTCCTCTTCTGAGATGAAAAACATCTAATGCTGATACTATTCCTTATCTTGTTCATGTTCATTTCCCTGGAAATGAAGAAAGAGGGGAGGCAGGGACACCAGCTCTAACTCAGAAAGGGTTCTGCTGCTGGACCACTTTTGAAAGGTGTTCACTTCTCTGCATTAACAATCAGCTTCTGCAATTATGCCTTTCCAGCTCTTGAATGAAAGTGCCAGTATCTGCTCAACCCTTAAGAAATTGGTTAAAATCAATCCTATTGTATTTTTATTACATTAAATATACTTCTTAAAAAGGTCAAATCTTTGCTTGCATTTATGCTGATTTTGATGCAAAATTACATTTTTCTTTTTTTTTTTTTTGGGTTAAATCGGCTTCAATCTGAATTTTCTAAATCCCAATCAGGTGTAGTAACCAGGGATTGTCCTGTTTAACCCTGGAATTTGAAATCTTTCATTTGCTGCTGATTAAGCTCTGTGTGTGTGTACATAGACATAGACATATACTGTACATATATATATATATATATATATATATATATATATATATATATATATATATATATATATATATATATATATATATATATATATAAGCGCATGTATTTACGTCACAGTTTTACATGCTTTTCCAGTTTCTCTAATTTATCTCATTCTTTACCACACATTATTGACAGTATCACATTCTAGGTATGTATGATGGAGCCTGTCCACCTGTTTGTCTGTCCATTTTTACACTTACATAAATAAGTGTGTCAGGGGTGGTGGAGGGTAGAATGATTAGCTACTCAGGAAAACCCACAACCTCAAACCTCACCTTTTTCTACATCCTTCCTGTTGAATCAATGCAGATTTTCTTGCATCCGACGTGTGGCACAGAACCCAGCACCAGGGCTCCAATAGTTCATGAGTCACATACCAAAGCACAACTTCCCCAGATTAAATGAAATATACAAGCTGACACTTGTATTTATGATTGCTCCACACCAAACCCTAACACACACACGCACACGCACACGCACATGCACATGCACACGCACACACATATGCACACGCACACACACGCACACACACACACATGCATTACTGTTCCTTTGCTGTATGTATTTCTGCAACATCTTTATTCAACATATTCATTATTGCTTTGATATTTATTATGGAAATTGAAATCACAGCACCCTTAACAGCCATGCTGAGTGTGTGTAGACAATAAGAAACAAGCAGCAGCAGGCATGTCAGGGGAACTGCTATTTGAAAACGCCACAAGGATATGACGCTTATCTGGAGTTCACTGCTTTGACCTGAATTCCTATGGAGTTATGCAGGGGTCTTTTTCTTTGATTACCTTACAGGAACTGACAGAGCTGGTCCAACATATGAGAGCTACTATATGCTTTCTTGATCCTATTCCTACAAAACTATTAAAAGATGTTCTTGGTGTTATTAATACCCACATTTTAAAAATTATAAATGATTCACTTTCCTCTGGTATAGTTCCCTCAGCACTTGAGGTAGCTGTGGTAAAGCCTATGCTTAAGAAACACAATCTCCAACCTACCATTCTTAGATAAGGTTCTAGAGAGAGTTGTTGCAATTCAAGTACAAAAATTTCTAACTCTTAATGGTATATTCAAGAAGTTTCAGTCTGGTTTTCATGCTGCACACAGCACCGAGACGGCCCTTGTCAGAGTTGTGAATGATCTGCTGGTAAGCTCTGACTCTGGCTTTCCATCAGTTTTAATTCTTCTAGATCTAAGTGCTGCTAACACTGTAGACCACTCCATCCCACTGAATCGTCTTGAAAACACATTAGGACTGTCTGGCTTTGTCCTATCCTGGTTAAAATCTTATCTTTCTGCTAGGTTTCAGTTTGTTTCTATTGGGGAGGTAAAATCAGCATTATCAGAAGTTGTCTCTGGTGTTCCACAGGGCTCCATTCTAGGTCCCTTGCTGTTTTCATAATATATTCTACCGTTAGGTGACATTATCCGCAGACACGGAGTGAACTTCCATGGCTATGCTGATGATACGCAGCTATATTTGTCCCTAAAGCCAGGAATTTCTTCTGCCTGGGTGTTATTAGCTACTTGCCTTACAGACAACAAGCATTGGATGTCACAAAATTTTCTATTGTTGGATTCAGATAAAACAGAGGTTATGCTAGTGGGATCACAGAACCAACTAAAATGTGGGATTACATGAGCTCGACCCTTGCAGTCTCTCATCAAAACTTAAATTAGAAATAAAGAGTTTGGGGGTCATCTTTGATCCTGATCTATCATTTGAGACTCACATTAGGGAAGTTACTTTTTACCATTTTAGAAATATAGCCAAACTTATACCAATTATTTCTGTATCTGATGCCGAGAGACTAATGCATGCCTTTGTTCGAAAAATGATCATAATACTAAAGTTAAATATTAATCCAGATTTTGCCATGCAAGTTGTCAAGCATAAAGTATTAAAACCCAATTCAGCACCCACATGAAAATATCTGTGCTGGTGCGTGGCATGTGTTGTTGATTTTACCTAGAGCCCAGAGCTGGTGGGTGGCATGTGTTGTTGATTTTACCTAGACCCTGGAGCTGTCGCCATACTCCACCTCCGTTAGTCGTATTTGGTAATGCCAAGCTAAATCATAAAAATATTGGAACTGCCACAAGACTTTAAATGATCAACCGCCGCCAGAGTGGTGGGTATGGAATGGTACCCAGCCATGTTAATGCTGAATCCCTGGGTCGCTTTAAGACCCAACTTGAAGTTTTAAGATCAATTAGCTAATAGGAACTAGATGAGCATTGATGTGCTGAACAGCCTCCTGTCGTTTGTAAATGTTCCTATTATTATCTGTTCAGAGACACCACAATACTTAGGGCTTGATTGGGATTGAATAAGTGCTCACCCCCAGTCATTCCTAGAAATGGGATACATTTGCCTATATTTGAAGCAGATCCTTATCCATTCAGGGATACAAGATATTTAGCAAGCAACTGGTAGGAAGAGGGTTGGGATTCAGTCAGTTCATTGCAATGTTAACCATGTTTCATTTGGGGATGAAATGATCAGGTAACAAATGAAATATAGGAGTGTTTTTAAATATTGAGCTGAATGACCATCTTAAACTTGTACAGCTGTTACAGTAATATACTTTGATGCAAGGTAAATGGTACGCCAATGTTCCATTCAAACCTCAGCAGGAATTAGTGTAGACAGAAGTATGAAACGAGAGCTAACTGACTGGTATTTTAGCTTGTCGCAAAAAAAACCAAAAACTGATTGATGAGAAAAGCTATGTGGGGTCTGGGGTACATCCATCTGTTACAGTGTATGTTGGGAAAGGAGTTTCTGTAATGCTCTGATGTCTAAGGAGGGTTATGAACTAGGTCAATACATGGTAAACAAAAATAAACACACCACTATTCAAAACATTCCCTGCCAGCATTGTGGATGCACCACAATACAGAAACACAGGTAGATTTGCAATGATTATGTTAAATTACAACAATTCCATAATAATCCTTACCTGTTGTGCACTCATATGTGCAGTTTGGCTATCTGGAACTACACTAAGTTAAAGACAGTTTCCTGCCTTTCTTCCAGGTTGTCTGGTATGTTTCATTTCCTAGGTCATTTTAGCAGTATCCCCATGTGTCTCCCTGGTAAAAGCACAGGTGTGTGGTGTGCAGGGTGAGTCATTCAGTGTCAAAACATGTCACTGGAGGGGGTCCCCATGTGTCTCCCTGGTAAAAGCACAGGTGTGTGGTGTGCAGGGTGAGTTATTCAGTGTCAAAACATGTCACTGGAGGGGGTCCCCGTGTGTCTCCCTGGTAAAAGCACAGCTGTGTGGTGTGCAGGGTGAGTCATTCAGTCAGGGGAGTGCAGGTTCACGTCCTGGCTGTGTGAAGTTGCCAGTCTTCACTGGGGACTCTAGAGGCAGCGCCACATTGGCTCTGGTGCTCCCGCGGGTTAGGGAGGCAAAGAGTCAAGGACTGTTTATCCTCATCGCACTACAGATGTCCCTAACTGCCAGGCACCTGGTGAGCTCATGCAGACTAGAGCTGCAGAATAGCTGTGCGCACACTAGCACAATGCAGGCTGAAGGACTTGGTCGGGACCCCAAGATTTTCTTCATGACATATATATATACATTCTCATGTCAGCATCAGCATCAACTGCTATCACACCTCCCTCTCTCCCTGCTCCAGTAGCTGTCTTCAAAACTTAACATGCTGCATTATGCTGAAATATACAGCTTTCATTAAGCGATTTCCAACAGTTTACCTTGTTTACCATGGACATATATTTAGTTAAATGTTACATAATGTACAGTTAAATGTGTTACATACTGTATAGTTAAATGTGTTAGATACTGTATATTTAAATGTGTTACATACTGTATAGTTAAATGTGTTGCATACTGTATTGAACAGCTAGTTTATTTATTTGCTGCATAATGACAATTCATATTTACACTTCTGTTTGAACTCTTCCCCTCCATTTCAAACTGTATTTTTAAGAGGCTGTTGTCCTTCAGAGTCTGGTTGTTGGGTTGTGGGATCAGAGGACTCCCACTGAACCTTAATTTCTCATGAGCTGTGTGGGGAACTGAAGAAATATAACTGGACATTCAAAATTGTGGAGAAGATAAGGGGTTAAATAATTGAGCAATGTAAATTAAAATGAACAAATAAATAAATGTACAGTACTGTGCAAAAGTTTTAGGCAGGTGTGAAAAAATGCTGTAAAGTAAGAATGCTTTCAAAAATAGACATGTTAATAGATTATATTTATCAATTAACTAAATGCAAAGTGAGTGAACAGAAGAAAAATCTAAATCAAATCCATATTTGGTGTGACCACCCTTTGCCTTCAAAACAGCATAAATTCTTCTAGGTACACTTGCACAAAGTCAGGGATTTTGTAGGCATATAGTCAGGTGTATGATTAAACAATTATACCAAACAGGTGCTAATGATCATCAATTCAATATGTAGGTTGAAACACAATCATTAACTGAAACAGAAACAGCTGTGTAGGAGGAATACACCATGGCAAGACTGAGCACAGCAACAAGACACAAGATAGTTATACTGCATCAGCAAGGTCTCTCCCAGGCAGAAATTTCAAGGCAGACGGGGGTTTCCAGATGTGCTGTCCAAGCTCTTTTGAAGAAGCACAAAGAAACGGGCAACGTTGAGGACCGTAGACGCAGTGGTCGGCCAAGGAAACTTACTGCAGCAGATAAAAGACACATCATGCTTACTTCCCTTCGCAATCGGAAGATGTCCAGCAGTGCCATCAGCTCAGAATTGGCAGAAAACAGTGGGACCCTGGTACACCCATCTACTGTCTGGAGAAGTCTGGTCAGAAGTGGCCTTCATGGAAGACTTGCGGCCAAAAAGCCATACCTCCGACGTGGAAACAAGGCCAAGCGACTCAACTATGCACGAAAACACAGGAACTGGGGTGCAGAAAAATGGCAGCAGGTGATGAGTCAAAATTTGAAATATTTGGCTGTAGCAGAAGGCAGTTTGTTTGCCGAAGGGCTGGAGAGCGGTACACAAATGAGTGTCTGCAGGCAACAGTGAAGCATGGTGGAGGTTCCTTGCAAGTTTGGGGCTGCATTTCTGCAAATGGAGTTGGGGATTTGGTCAGAATTAATGGTCTCCTCAATGCTGAGAAGTACAGGCAGATACTTATCCATCATGCAATACCATCAGAGAGGCACCTGATTGGCCCCAAATTTATTCTGCAGCATGACAACGAACCCCAAACATACAGCGAAAGTCATTAAGAACTATCTTCAGTGTAAAGAAGAACAAGGAGTCCTGGAAGTGATGGTATGGCCCCCACAGAGCCCTGATCTCAACATCATCGAGTCTGTCTGGGATTACATGAAGAGAGAGAAGCAACTGAGGCTGCCTAAATCCACAGAAGAACTATGGTTAGTTCTCCAAGATGTTTGGGCCAACCTACCTGCCGAGTTCCTTCAAAAACTGTGTGCAAGTGTACCTAGAAGAATTGATGCTGTTTTGAAGGCAAAGGGTGGTCACACCAAATATTGATTTGATGTAGATTTTTCTTCTGTTCACTCACTTTGCATTTTGTTAATTGATAAATATAAACTATTATTATTATTATTATTATTTATTTCTTAGTAGACACCCTTATCCAGGGCGACTTACAATTGTTACAAGATATCACATTATACAGATATCACATTATCTTACATACAATTAGCCATTTATACAGTTGGGTTTTTACTGGAGCAATCTAGGTAAAGTACCTTGCTCAAGGGTACAACAGCAGTGTCCCCCACTGGGGATTGAACCCACAACCCTCCGGTCAAGAGTCCAGAGCCCTAACCACTACTCCACACTGCTGCCCCATTAACATGTCTATTTTTGAAAGCATTCTTACTTTACAGCATTTTTTCACACCTGCCTAAAACTTTTGCACAGTACTGTATCTGGCTGCAAAGCATGTCATGTATTAGTGTGAAGCAGCCAGTTGGTGAATGGCAGTGCTGTGCCCTGTATGTGCACGGAGAGCTTGCTAGAACCTGCTACTGTAAACCTGGTGTAGTTAAAAAGAAAATGCATGTGTGCTATTGTGCTTCTTTCAAAACTTCATATTTCAGACCTATTCAGTGAATGGAAGTGTACAGCAGGAAATATTTTAAGGAATCATTTTATTTGCTGCAATCACTTATAAATACAGATGCGAGGGCAAAGGCAACCATTTTAACGGTATAAAGAAATGAAAGGAATTGTTCAGAAAAATGCATCTGAGGTGTTTCTCATGGTGGCATGCCATGACATAGATTTATTTCATTCAGAAAGTCTGTGAGGTCTCTAATGGTGGCATGCCATGACATGGCTTTATTTCCTTCAGAAAGTCTGTGAGGTGTTTCTCATGGTGGCATGCCATGACATGGATTTATTTCATTCAGAAAGTCTGTGAGGTCTCTAATGGTGGCATGCCATGACATGGATTTATTTCATTCAGAAAGTCTGTGAGGTCTCTAATGGTGGCATGCCATGACATGGATTTATTTCATTATTTCATTCAGAAGATCTGCCCTTGCTTTTGCCTTTGCGCTCATTGCTACATTTACAATCATTGTTTAGCACTAAGATTGCATGATACTGGCACCTTTAAAACCTGGCTAGCAGTGTTCCAGTGGTGTTGATGGGGTTTGTGTGATTGAGGCAGAGAAGAGGCTTCGACTCATGCCTGACGTCACACTGCATACACCCTGTCATGTGTTAGTGCCTTTCCCTTCTTTTGCATGGCATTGTGAGAAAAAAAAGTGCTTGAATGTAGGGTAGCCTATGCAGCGACTGTAGCACATGATATCATGATGATGCAGTATTTGGGGTCACACCTACATTTAAACAGGGGGCTCCATCTCACTTGTGCCACCTTGTGGTTTATCTTAAACACATGGCTAAATATCAGCCATGGATTATCAATATTGTTTTGAAGCACCCACAGGACAGTAGAAGCAATGAACGATGCAAAAGTTGTTTTGTTTAAACTCTTTCTTGCCTGTATTTTCTCTCCAATCACAAAGCAGACTCTGGTAATTTATAAAAGAGTTCAGCTTTCAAAATGTAGAAAAAGACAAGGCAAAGGAATACAACAATTATTTAAGGAACACAATAGTGGACCAAAGTTGTGAGGGTTGCCGGTTGATTTAGAGTTGCAGGTCTAAATTAACATCAATTATATGTGTTTATTGCACGAATTATTCTGCTTGGTAACACACATAGTTATGTTTTAAAATATCTATCAGCACACTTTCTCTTTCACTGTCACCTGGTGATAGTACCGGTGCGACTTTGAAATCTTGCAATTTCAATGCTTACCTTACTCACAGTTGAATTGTGCACAAACTTCTTTTTCTGGTGTTGAACAAAATGCTGCTCAACTGTTTTGTTTATTTTTTGTTCTCATTATTAACTTCATTATTTTTCTTAGTTCTATCAGATAGGAGCTACAAGTTCGGAAAGGGTTAATAGTTTTCTTCTCACATGCAGCCTTCTGCCCTGAGTCAAATGAATCGTGTACTGAGACACACAGCAGGCGTGCGTTGGCCCTGGGCTTTGTCTGTCACGCACACACTGGAGTCTGTCACATGGAGCTCTTTCTGTTCCGCACTCAATTGATCTTTTCTTGCTGTAATACTGTGTTTAATTGTTAAATTGCCTGGCTGCTTTAGTTCAGGCAGGCTCGAGCTCTGGCTCTTGCCAGACCCGTTTTCAGACATCCGCAAGAAGAGAACAGTGCTGCTGTCTCTCAGCATACAACAGGGCCTTTCTTTCACATCCTGGTATCTGTGGTGTACGCACTATAGCCGTCTGTTCCTGACATTCTGAAGCATTTTATCCTGTCATCCTGAGCGGCATCAGGAGGAGGTTTAATTGGGTTAACTATGAGGAAAGCCAGAGTCATTTAGTGTTGGGACACTCTTTTAGTAGCTGCAGAAACATTATAATATATAGTGGGAGCTACAATTATTCAGAAATGTTGCCTAAGTTTTAATATGCAGTTTTATATTGTAGTTTATTGTTTTCAACAACATGCACACAATACAACAATATTTGACTGATATTGAAGAAGATACATACAAAGATATAAATACATTTAATTTACATATGGCTTGAGGAATAACAAAATATTCTGCATGTGGCGTGGTGTGCAGGGTGAGTCATACAGTCAGGGGAGCACAGGTTTATGACTTGGCTGTGCGAAGTCACCGGTCTTCGCTGGAGATTCCTGAGGGAGTGTAAAATTAGCTGTGGTGAAACCGACAGGCAAACCCAAAGGGACTGTTTCCCTTCATCGCGCTACAGTGGGCTCTACCAGCCAGGCACCTGGTGAGCTCAGACAGACACCTGCAGGGCTGGCCTTTGTCTTCCAGAGATCAGTAACTCACTGACATCTGCACGAGTCCCTGGGTCTATAAGAGGAAGCTGGCTTGGTAGTGGGATCGGAGGACGCCCACTGAAACTTCGTTCTCCTGAGCTGTGTGGGGAATTGCTGCGTTGAGGTTAAAAAATAATTAGACATCCTAAATTTGGGAGAAAATCGGGTGTTAAAAATTGGGGGCTCTAAAATTATAAATAAAAACACATTAATAAAACAAAATGCACATGTTGCTAATTTAAATCATTTGTGTCAAATGAATAATCTTGTCTAGGTATGTCGGTATTATGGACTAGATAAGATATGCAATTAACACAAAGGAAGTCATGCAAGCTTTTTATTTAGATGCTCTGAATGGGTGTCAGCACTTCTGATCAAGAATGTTCTTTACAAAACATTTGGGGTGTGCGGAGTAACAAGTATACTTTTACTAGGATAGGTTCCACATTGAACTGCAAAAAGAACAGGGTTGAAACAATTGCGTGTGGTATGGAGTTCTGCTCTGACGTCAGTCCATTGTTCAAGCTTGTGGAAACGGGAGGAGTGCCTGTTGTTGTACTAAATAGCAGACTGTATAAAAGTTCTTGCAAACACAGACAGCACGCCACTGCCTGAATACAGTCGGCAGGTCGGCAACTTGCATTTGACACTGGAAAGCACTTTTTCATGAATATTAGTTAAATTTTTCATCACATTTGCGTAATCTACAATATCAAACAGGTAGGCATGACAAAAAAAAGCCTAGATCTGGTAGTAAACACACTTTGGCAAATAAATGGACACCTACCTGTATGATAGGACATATAGCACATTTGTTCCCAAAGATAAATAAAAAAAAATAAATAAATAAAAAAAAAAAGCTGTTGTAGTTTTGTTGGTTAGAGGTTAGATGTTTTTACCTACCGTCCTGTAGTTAAAAAAAAAATATTTCAATCTTTCTGATGATTATTAGCTTGTAAATGTAAATGTAACATAGCTTTATTGACTGCATCCATTTTTTTCTGTTTGCTTATAGGATAGGATTTTGTATAGGGCTAGTTTTGTTTTCTGTATATATAGGTAGTGGTTGCTAACTTAAAGATAATGTATAATATTTTTGAGTTGCTCTATATTCGAAATAATGTACTTTATTCTTAACATGTTACTATGGTTAGTATAATCTAAAACAAAAGACATATTCCTAGTAGTCCAAATCTCCCATTGGAATGTACTGGAATTCATTGAAATGTTGACTCAGTTGTATTTATTGAAGCCCCATAGCACACAAATAAGCACCTTGATTCATAGACAAACTCACAGGGGCTGACAGAATTATGACCGTACAGCTATAACGTAGCGCTTGCCTTTCCGTGCTGTTCATTTGAGGAACAGTCCTGTCATGCTTGCTCTATTTCTGTTCTGCTCATACCTCAGGATGCTATTTTGCCCAAGGATACTTAACATTCCCTCCACTGTAATGTCCTCATCTACACTGAATACACACGCACACAGGGATCAGCAGGTGTTGTGTTTATTTTCACTTGTTTGATCCTTTTTAAATGAGTATGCTCATCAAGTTCCGATTTCCAGGTAATGACAGCATCGTATTCAGGTTTAGAAAAAAAACACTTGTCTAAAGTAATACATGCAAACTTACCGAGTCTACTAAATGCATAACTGACTGAGACAGATAATAACATGAACAAAACAACTATATTTACATGAACTTGCAGGTAAAATTGATTTTTAGTGTAGTCTGTTCAACATAGCAGAACTTTCTGCAAGCCCATTAAGAAAGGGGGTGTGGTGTTCCTTGACCAGCATGTATATTATCATTATTTTGTATTTAAAATGACATTTCACTTGAAGTAATAACATTGGGCGTCATTCACAAGGAAAGAACCTTTGAAAAAACATACTCTAAATGACTCATGAGTTAATCCTTTGTTAATAGATCCTGTTATCTGTATTTGTGATGAATATTGTTCAACTATTGTCCACTAGGGGGAGTACTGACCCTCCCATTTACACCACAGCGCTCACATTTACATTTGAAACAAAAAAACGGCAGTTAAACAGCTACACCTATTTCTGAGTTGGTTGTTTTAGTTCACCTAACTCTCTGCATTCACATGCTGATCTAGTTCTGTTGAACAGACTATATGCAGCAGAAATGATTAAAAAGACCCTTTATTTGATCAGGCTACAGTAGATGATCAAGAGGTCTGGAGTCACTATCCTTCAGTGAAAATGTATGGTTTCAAACTAGCCCCCAGTGGAACCGCAATTGAAAAACCGTCCGCCTCCGCATGAGAGGCCCAAGCGTGAACGGCAGACAGGGAGTGTTCAGGGCAGGATTGAGTTTACAGAGCTGTGAGGGGAGGCTCTCATGAGGCAGGGAGTGTTCAGGACAGGATTGAGTTTACAGAGCTGTGAGGGGAGGCTCTCATGAGGCAGGGAGTGTTCAGGGCAGGATTGAGTTTACAGAGCTGTGAGGGGAGGCTCTCATGAGGCAGGGAGTGTTCAGGGCAGGATTGAGTTTACAGAGCTGTGAGGGGAGGCTCTCATGAGGCAGGGAGTGTTCAGGGCAGGACTGAGTTTACAGAGCTGTGAGGGGAGGCTCTCATGAGGCAGGGAGTGTTCAGGGCAGGATTGAGTTTACAGAGCTGTGAGGGGAGGCTCTCATGAGGCAGGGAGTGTTCAGGGCAGGATTGAGTTTACAGAGCTGTGAGGGGAGGCTCTCATGAGGCAGGGAGTGTTCAGGGCAGGATTGAGTTTACAGAGCTGTGAGGGGAGGCTCTCATGAGGCAGGGAGTGTTCAGGACAGGATTGAGTTTACAGAGCTGTGAGGGGAGGCTCTCATGATACCTGGGTGTCGACAGTGCCATTGTCCTTTGCCTCTCATGAGACTCTCACCAAAATATTAAGACAAATAAAAGAAACATTTCTATAAAGCACAAGGTACACAAACATGTTTTTATTTGGTTGCTGGAGTGCATAAGTAAAATATATAGCAACGCTATATGGTGTTTGCAAGGCAGCATGTGGTGGCAGTACAGTTTATATTTCTATAGCTAACTCTAACCCATTCTTCCATTTCTAGATTATAAAAGTGTACAATGAGCACAATAAAATATTTACAACATAAAACCAACAAAAACATTATTTACAATTTGTTGTTTCCTTTTAAGATATTTCCAGTTCTAATTTTGTGTAACACCTGGCCACTAATAGATGTTCAGGTGTGGCAGCAAAACAAACACTTAAAAGGGTTGAACCTGGCAACCTGAATCTTCCCAGCTCTCTGTAGCAGTAGTATAACCCTAGACACTTGGCAGACAGGTGTGTTGGTCACTGAGTGTGGCACTGTTACCTTGTATTGCACACAGCGTATTATTCTTGTATAACCCTAGACAGTTGGCAAACAGTGCATTGGTCACAGACAGTGTGGTACTGTTATGTATCATTCATGTTTACTACTCAGTAATTCCCTTTAAAAAAATGTGTCAGCAGGTTTAAATCAAACCAAACAAACCTAATAATTAATGTGCATGAAAAGCTGCCATCCTCGCCTTACAGATGAGTACCAATCAATGTCAAATAACTTCCTCACTGAGTGATTTAAAAGCCTTTCACCCTGGGTGCTGATATTGTTACTGCTGTACCAATGCCATAAACTGACAATGAAAACATCAACTAGCAAATGCCACTGATTCGTCACGTACACGTGACCTTTCTAGACCCAACTTGAGCATCTGCTGGGCAAACTGGATTTTCTTTGTCAAGTTTAATCAGAGGTTACATCTTGCCCAGGACTACAATCCCACAATTCACTGCAGAGATTGCGCAATTCTAAGGAAACAAGTAAAGTGAAATCAGAACGATTTCATGTCAAAAGGATAAATGAAAGGTATGACAAATAATAACATATGTTAAATCTATCAGGTTGATCTCAACAGGTGCTATATTAAATCCAGTGTAAGACTGGTATTGATTGTGACTCAACCGAGGGCTGCTTGTTTTGTGTTGGGTAACCAACATGTTTTATTCTATTTAATCAATGCCAAACAACATAAGCGTTCTCAAAGGGAATTACTGAGAAAATAAGAGTACCAGAGCATTCCTCACATTGAAATGGCAGGTACAGGGCATATACATTGTTCTGTGCAGTAGCTGCTCAGATGAAGCTAGACCTGAGCAGTTTTGCACTGTAGAAGTGCCTTAAATGAAGAAAAATACTTTATAGTGCTTGTAATCATTCTGACACCTGATGTTTTTATTTGTGTCATTTTATTTATTGCTCGTTCTAAATGGCTTCTTGCAAGCCTGTGTGGTTTTGTCAATTTTAATTCATATTTCAAATATTGTGACCTTTCAACTCTGCTGTACCCACCTGCTTCATTGTATAGCAAAATGGCAGCCAGCTAGAATATGCAATAGAGAAAACATGTACAAATCCTAATGTTAGAGCAACAGACTCTGTTCAGAATCAACATTCAATTGGTTTAATAGCTTCATGTCCTTGAAAGGGGTGAAAACAAATGCCATTTTTGTGCTTTAAATTAGTGTAAACAACTTTGTAATTAGACCTTTTTCACTGTCATGAAAATCCGCTTTGTTGCTTTCATATGATATCAGGAAATGGATTTGAAAATCTTTATCATTACTTTCATACCTGCACATGTCTGCAGTCTTTATTTGTAATTAAGGAGCATGCATTGCACAGTGCTTATGTATTGTCCCTTTACCTCATTTCAGATCAGATTTGTGTTGTCCCTTGTGTTCAGGGCTCACTATATAGTATTCAGTTTCTGCCTCTCTTGTCTCCACGGTGACCGCTGCTGTGCACAGCTGGTTTAATTTGCTCACGCTTCCTGAAAGCTGGGCCTGTTCTTTGGTGGTCAGAATGTATTTGGTGCTTCCCTGGGGAGGTGACCTTTACCCCCAGGAGTAGAAAGAGAGAGAGTGCAAAACAGAAAAGACCCTCCGCCATTATTACAAGAAGGCTTTCAATAATAATGGTGTGCTAATCCTTCCACCAGCGCATTCACATCTGTCGCAAGCCGCAAACGCTTTGGTTGCAATAAAAGCAGGCATTTAGAAACACAGGGAGGGTGCTTACAATACAACAACATATCCAGTCTCTTCGCAGATTGGAAGGGAACATTGAAGTGAAATTACAGAAAGAACAGAACATCCTCTTATGTGCTTTAAATTAGATCTGTACATCTGAAGTGAATGATATTATCAATAGCACAAAAACACCAGAACAAGACAATGGCCCCAATTTCCAACCCTTAAAGTGTAGTTTTTACAAGAAACACATCACTTGAGCAATAATTTCTCCTGTGGATTACAGGCATTGACATATCATTTATTTCAGATTATGTATTTTTCAACATCATCCAGATTGTTTTGATATTTTTATTCACAGATCGTGGGTCATAAATCAGATGAAACTAAAAACATTCCTCAGCTGTCATTCAGCTGCGCTGGTATAAGAAATAGGATTTGTAACCGAATGATGCTGAAAAATACACCACCAGATTCAACATAGAAGACATCAAATGTAAAGTAATACTCATGAAACAGTCTAGAACAATTAATGTTATTCATAAAACAGACTTTCTTTAAATAAATGATGTGTTAAGCTTTCTGAAATGGGCCCAGTATGGACAGGACAAGACAAGAAGCCACAGTTGGCCTAAATTCCCCCACAGTTGGCCTCCATTTCCCCACACTGCTTGGCCCTCATTATTGCATATTCTTTCTCTGTGAAGGCAGTAAATCCACAGATACACACATTTGTTCCCTTGTACAGCTGGCTGTTGTGAGCCAGACCTTGTAAGTTACATAAAGTCCTTGCTTGCGTTATCACTCTGGAATTACTTGAATCCAGCTGAAGACATTAACTGAAAGGTGGTTGGTTTTGCTGGAAGGGGTGGCTTCACGCGAGACAGAGTGTTTTTTCCACTGGTTACTTGTAAATGGTTGAAATTCTTCCGCAGTTCAGCTACCCGGCCTTGGGCCGTGGGGTTGTCTGGAGACTGATTGGCTTCTTCACTGTCAGAGCTGAGCATTGGTCTCCGAGCTGCTGGCACAATCTTGAAATCTCGGCCTTCTGTATCAAACAAATAATAATACAATGTAAATACAGAGCCATAACTTCAAAATTCTGACCTAAAACTCATGAGAAAGTAAGTGAAGCAATGGCTAGTGACTTTGTCAGTGTACACACAAAGAACATAACACAAAGTGAATGAGCAGCCCGGATGGTAATTCCAGCAAGACCAGCACTGCTTACACTAGGCACCTGGAGGAGTGCTGGTTTCAGCTGGTCCATGCTGGACAGCCTGTAAAGATGACTGAAGAGCTGCTTATGCTGGGTAAAATAAATGAATGCAGAATGATGAGAAGGGGGATTTGGCTTCCATTTAGTCCACTTAGAACCACGGTATTTATTGGTTTCCTTGAACAGATCATCTTCAAACTATTTGATGTTGCATTTTCGACTTGCACTAAAATATAATAAAATATAATCTTTTGGTTTCTGTTTACTGTATTGTTGTTTTACATTTCTGTTAGTTTGCATTACACACAGGCAGTGTTAGAAGCAGGAACACACAAGCCCCTTACAAACTCATGGTCAGGTCACTCAGACTGCTAACACAGCAGCTGGTTATAGATGCCACATTGAAGCTGCTCTGTTTCAGCTCAGGGATCACAATACAAATAAAGAAAGAGGGCATCCTTTTCATTCAAACTGAATACAGTAATAAACCACATTAATAAGGCTGGTATTTTCATGCTGGGCGTGTATCAGGTGCTTTTTTGGGGTTTGCACAAACACGTGTTATTGATTATTCTTATATTGACAGTTTTGCTTTTCTGTTAAACAATAGTTTTTAAATATCATGCTGATTAGAATAGGTAAATTAGGATTGCTCCTTTTAGATGTTTTTTTTTCCCCATGGACTCACAAAATACCTCAATAAATCATTGACCTTTTAGAGTACATCTTTGACTGGGGTTCTTTATTGGAATCTCATTCATAACGTGATCATTTCAAAACAAAAGAAGCTGTCTCACATTTGCAACTGACTACCAATCAATGGCAATTCACTTCCACAATGAGTGTTTAAAAGGCGATTGGAAGATTATTTTCCTCGGGGCGTTGATATTGTTACTGTCATCCTGGTGTACCGAGGCCATAGACTGTGTGAGAGGAGTATAATCTTCCAAATGGCTTTTAAAACACTCAATGTGGAAGTGAATTGCCATTGATTGGAAACGTGTGGGAGAGCTTTTTTGTTTTAAAATCAACATGAACGGACTTATTGAATACGAGTAACGAGTATTCTGCACACGCCCTCTTTTAGTAATACAACAGTGTTCAGCACTTTCAGTTTATGTGTCGTATCAAACTAGCTGAGCTGACAGCACATCATGACTGAGGGGGTGGAGATACTGGTATCCAAAGTCAAACTAAGAAACACTAAAATAAAATTAATAAATGGAGGCCCAGATTTATAAAAGGATTGCGCATGTTTTACGACCATAAAACGGGCGCTGAGGGTTCTGAATTCTTGGATGGAATTTATCAAACACACGCAATGACATAAACACACAATTAAGACGTGATCTGCGGGGGCAATGTGTCTGTTTCTCTGAAAAGCAGGTGTTAATTTGCCGCAGTCAGACAGTAGGCTATATAAAAGGCAAGGTGATGTGGGAGATTTGTCTGCAGCAAGAAGGAGACATAGTTTTCAAGGACAAAGAAACGTTTAATAACATTTTGCAAAGAACTCATTTTGATCAAGTCAGACCCTTCTGATCAAGTTAGTTTGTAAATTATGGTTTATAATACCGGTACCATATTGCTTTTCAAGCTCCAATTTTCAATACATGTTTCATAGCTTACATGACAAAACAGAAAGTCTGCAAATAGAGAATATAGAATCCATGTAAAAAAGGTTCTTAGAAAGCAAAGCAAGGTTCTAACGAGAGCCTTTACTTCTAGAGTGTAGGCATTATTATAAGAACGGTGGAGGAGATTAAGAAAAGATGGAACGATATTCCGAGGCGCACTAAAGAAAAAGTCTCAAATACAATGAGGGCTCATCCTCCACCGTTATTTCAGTAATGCCTACAGAATTATTTTTTTTGTAATATGGCATTCTGGTATTTCACAATACTGGTTCAGGCAGTATTGCTAAATTTAAGTTGGAAAGAAAACGGTAAAACAAAAGGGACAAAGGGACAGATGACACAGTTAGTTTGTAGCTAGAGCAAGTACAGTTTTTCGACCATATATACCATACAGATGTGCTTTAAAATCATACATAGAGTAAGAAATACAGACAAACATAAGAAATAGAAGAGTTGTAACTGCATAAGACTTTAAGAAGATATAAGTTGTAGTTAAACTGAAGACTGTTCGTATGCAACTGTATTGTTGTTGAACATATTGCTGTACAACAATGGAAGGATTATCCACCCGTTTGACTGCCATGGGTGTAAGTAAATTAAACGTATTGTTTCTGAAGTTTGAAAAGTCTATACGCCTGG
This sequence comes from Acipenser ruthenus, assembly GCF_902713425.1. Classification (NCBI taxonomy): domain Eukaryota; kingdom Metazoa; phylum Chordata; class Actinopteri; order Acipenseriformes; family Acipenseridae; genus Acipenser; species Acipenser ruthenus. The sequence goes on from NC_081211.1 coordinate 14,655,394, forward strand.
AATTATTCTATCCGAAATAAGAAGATGAACTAATATGCGAAGTACAGTAACTGGATGATGTGTCGTAATGTATAAGCAACCTAGACTACAAACTCTGAAGTGGTACATTTGTTTATTAAGAAGCCACCGCACAATTCCATATTTTATTCATTTGTCCTGGTGATGTATTTCGAGTTTGTAACACATCTTCATGTGCTACAAGTACTGCTTGTACCAAAATCTCCACTTCCATATTGGTAAATTTCAGTTTTCGCTTCCGAGCATCCTCATCACCATGGCTAGTACCAGGCTGAGGTCTTTGTGTGCCATTCATTTTCTTTTGGAATGTGTAGCCTACACACGCAGGGTTGACCCAAACCCACTATTTATTGTGAGAGGTGTGTAATTCTCCATCGCTAATTGCGGTGAGGGGTATTTAAATTGGTTGATTGCGGAATCGCCTACTTTACCTAATTAGTCTTATAAAATAGGTCCTTATTTTAATGCTGAGTGCGGCCGTACTGAACATGCACATTACGTTGTTTTTTGCAGTCGGTTTTTCCAATAATTTTGGGCCGGAGTGTTTAACCCTTTGCGGTCCTATGTTGGACCTGGTCCGACATTGCAATCAGGTCCAATGTCGGACCCTGTCCGACATCATCAAAAAGATGCAAAAAACGGGTTTTTAGTTGTTTTTTCTTGGAAAAAGCCGAGAAAACCATTCAATGGCCGAGTGGGAGCGACAGGAGCCGAGACAAGCTGAAAAAAAACAAAAAAGGGGGTAGATAGGGGTGGTCATAAGGAAAAAAGCTGGATGGTACTGCATCAGCGCTCAGTGAATATCACGGACATTTGCAGAGCTTTTTTGAGATGTTATAGTAATAAAATAATGACTTGGATCGCATTATTGAGGCGTTTGGTGATAAAACGAGTGATCAGGATATGATTGATCGGTATGTATGACTATTATTATTATTATTATTTATTTCTTAGCATATGTGAAAGCTATAGCGAACGAAAGGGTGGGACGGGGCTGGAGATGCCTAGTGAGTGCTTTGTTGATATGCAGGGCCTTTTAAACCTGTTTGACTGTGGAAAAAAAATACTTTTAAACAGCGCGTCTAAAATTAACTGCGCGTGTGAAAATAAATTGGACCTGACGCGCCTGACGCGCACTTAATAAATTGACTGCAAAGGGTTAATAGTTATGGGTGATAATCAAAGTCAACAACAATGAAAGTGTCAGGTATGATTGACACCCACTTCATTTGCTGTGATTTTCTTTCACTGGCCTACATTTGCTCAGCTGCTGATCAGAAGCAAAGCATTTAAAATGATTGCATTAAGTAGCCAAGCCGCTGAAAACCGTTGCACAATTAACAGGTTTCATGTTGTTGCAATAAAAAACCTAGCTCAAAAATAAATGTTACCCTGAGAGGTTATTTATGGCATCTGCGAGCCCCTGAAAAGGAGCAAGACTAATTAATAGGCAACCAAAAGATAGTCCACATCCACATAAAAAGGAGTGGAGTCCCAAACCACAGTCATTCCCTGAAGCTGCCCTTTTAAACTCTCTGAACTATAGCAACTGCAACCCAGCTGTTCATGTTCTTGCTGTGCCTCCTTTGTTGGCGCAGTTAAAGAGGGAAGGTCTGAATACTTTACAGACACCAGAAACCCAAGTGATTTGTGCTTATTTGTATCTGAAGCAGCCCCTGGGGGAGCTGTGTGTGCACTCATCCACAGGTGTCAGTTCAGAGTCCATTAAGCAATGGTTAATACAGCGGAGACGCATTGATGGTATGCTGCAGACAATTCCACATTCCTGTCAGCTCCCTTAGGCCAGGGCTAGGCCTGGTCAGGACCAGGGTGGGGGATCTCTGGGTGCTGCAGTGGGTGAGGGGGTGCTCGTGGCCGGTAGTGGGCGCTCTTTTGTCTGGGCTCAGTCCCTTGTTAGTATAGCAGTGTGGAGTGAAACCAAGATTTCAAAGCACGCTTATCAGCAGCAACATTATCAGCAACATTATTGTGCTCTAATTTAGGATATGCCAATTAACAATACTGTGCTGAAATTAGTACGTATTCTTCAACCAAGTAGCCAAAGCACAGCGAGCTTGGCGGACATCGTCCAGCTTGCAATGCTTTTACCACAGATTGTTTTTGGAAATATGCTGGATAGCCTAGAAATGGAATGTATGCAGTACCAAGTGACTGACTGGATGGGTCTTCGACGGGATCTGGTGGCTGATAAATACTGGTACAAAATTGCGCTCTTGTCTACACCTAGCAGAGAGCCGCGCTGTCCTACACTTGCCAAGTTTGCCATTACAATTTTTTTTCAGATGAACCTTGTAAAAACAGACGTAAGAAATCAACTGTCTACAGACATTCTGGATTGAATTCTGACTTTCAAGACAGCTGTTAAAAACAGCACCAGCATCACACCACCAAAGCAAATCCAGTCTGCAAATGTGTCCAGGTTTGACCATAAGAAGTAAATACGACCTAAATGGATCGGCTTCAGGTAAAGTGAATCGTCTGCATCACGATGGGGTCATTCACAGGACAACCCCAAGTGAACACAAAAAGATTACAGGTTTCTATGAATGTCAGTTATAGATATATAAGTGAAACTCTGCTATAACGTACCACACTCGGACCAGAAGAAAGGTTCATTATAAGCAAGGTATGTTATATCCAACAACACCTTTATTTCAATGCATATGGGGAAAAGTGGTCTATTTGTAGAAACGGCAACACATATTTAGAACAACATTTTATATATATTGTGACAAAGTAGGGGTTGCTTTGCCACGTTCGGGCCCTTTCACACTCTCTTTTTGTGTAAGGAGCAGTATTTTAAACCAGGTAGGGTTAAAACAGGGCAGTGTCTGTATATTTATTTATAAACTAAACAAACAAAACCTAACTCCCCTTAGGAGCACTAACTAAACCGGACGGCTAAGCCGTTTACCGGTCACCACAAACCAAAACTACACACATATAAGTATTAAACACAGGACCTTTTCTCAGGTCTGACCACACGGGTCTCTTCTCTTAGCCTTCATACAGACATTACACTAACCTTACCGACCTGTTTAAATGCCTGCCTGTCTAATTACAGGCAGCTGTCCCTAATTAAATTAGTGCCAAGGGATTCCCATCCTAACTCAATCCCCAATTTGCCTTGTATGGTTGTGCAATGGCATCCAGAAAACACACACTTATTGACTAACAGAGAAGCAAGATGTTTTGTGAAAAAAAAAAAAATTGTAAATGTTTTTTGTTCTTTGAACATTTTTATAAATTTAAAGAACCCCAGTATTTTATATAGAGAGATATTCTATATTCAGGGCTTCTGATTTTTGTTTTAACCAATAAAACCTGATAAAATAACCCTGATACAAAAAAATTAAATCAGTGGATAGCCAATAAACACCGGAAAACACCGGAAAAACTGTGGAAATGGTTAATCAATTCACATTGACTTTATCCTTTTGCCATTAAAAAATAAAACCTACTATAAAAATAATAATAAATACATTTCCCAGTGCTGCTGGACAATGTTCCGCCTTCCTGACCTATCATCTATCATTGATTCGTTCTGAATACTTTAAACCCGCCCCAACTACTGAGTGACAGCACATTCCTACATTTCTATTGGAGACTCCACTTGCAAGATTTAAAATGAGATTACAATCAGGAATGGAGGCTTGTTAGCGGGATTTAAAGATGTATTACAGTTAAGATACAGAGGATTTAAAACAGAATTGTGTCGAAATGTAAAAAAATGCCCACCCCAGAAGAATGTGCCCGTGACCATGGCGATTTCATTGTGAAAGACAGCAAAGCAAAGAAGGTACAACTTAAGTGTGCAAGTACTGTCGAGTTACTAATATATATATTTTGACAGAAAAAAACGCTCAAGCATTTTGGAAAGTAACCGAAAACCAAAATTTCATACAGTATATCAAAAACGAAAGCCCCGACAAAAACAATTTACATAAAACTCGAAAATAGATAAAAATAAGCACCGAAAAATACAATTAATAAAAACCGAAAAAAAGAAGCCCTGTCTATACTGTACATGATAAATAAATAAAGACTAATTCCACTGTACAGTGTGTGACATTTTTATCATTATCACAGTAATAGGCACACAGTATGTATCCCAGTATTTATATTTCATAACATGGAGACCCTTGACATAGAAATGCTTCTGCCTGCAGCCTACCTGTTCAGCATCCAATTTGTACTAGCTAAGAGTCACCATGGAAACCGTCAAACGGAACCAGTGAGCACAGAGAGCTGGGGTTACCCAGGGTGCTGTGTGTGCAGTGAGCCCCTCCTCTTCCCTGTGTCTGTATGGGATGTAAACCCCACAGAGAGAGAGAGAGAGAGAGAGAGAGAGAGAGAGAGAGAGAGAGAGAGAGAGAGAGAGCGAGAGAGAGAGAGCTGGGGTTACCCAGGGTGCTGTGTGTGCAGTGAGCCCCTCCTCTTCCCTGTGTCTGTATGGGATGTAAACCCCACAGAGAGAGAGAGAGAGAGAGAGAGAGAGAGAGAGAGAGAGAGAGAGAGCGAGAGAGAGAGCTGGGGTTACCCAGGGTGCTGTGTGTGCAGTGAGCCCCTCCTCTTCCCTGTGTCTGTATGGAATGTAAACCCCACAGAGAGAGAGGAGGGCGCTTATTAAATCTCAGAGAAGAAAAATAAAAAACGCTGGTGTGAAATACCAGAACTCAGACACAATGAGTTCAGAAAGTGGGTTACAGAGGTCAGAGGACCAGCAGGCTTTCTCGTGGCTGTGTGTTTCCTGCCTATATGAGGTTCAATACAACAAGCAGCGAGTACAATTAAATTCATTTGGAGTAGTAAACGCCTGGCTTGTCTGAATGCTGTACCAGTCTTGGCGGTCACAATTGCATATTCTTGGGGGTCATATTGTATGAATCCCACTTATCTGCATATTCAAAGAGCGGATGATTCCTGTATCTATTCAGTCATACCAAGATGTTCTGTAAGCAAATAGTCTGAGTGGGTAAAACAGGAAGCAACTGCTCCAGCCCCAGCACAACAACTGAGTGCAGGTGTATTCCACTATGTTAATATATTACTGATTTTCAATGTGTTACTAAATGAAAGGTCAGGCATGGAAATTATATAGAGTAGGCTGGCTAAAACCTTAAAAAAGCAATCCCTCATGCTGAATCATTGAACAATACTCTTCAAGACAGGGGTACACTTCTGAATTTGCCATTTTTGGTCAAATAATTAGGTCAAATGGCCAAATTTGGCTAAATTGGTCATTTGTTTTGCTCTAATAATTATCTACAACACCTAGGGTTTAATGAAAATGTAGTCTTATAGTTATGCTAAGTCTATTAAGGTCACAGTAACATAAACAATATAGAAACTTACAATAAAAGGTACATCCATTCTTAATAAGTAAAACATGTTTATTATCAACATATTGTCCTACCACATGTGATGGTATTCTTTTTAACAGAATACCATGGTATTCTTGAACCTATGACATAAATATGTTGATTTTAAAATTGTTATCATTTGAAACTAAGGGATAAGCAAGGAATTTAATTTAGCCTGAAATTACAAAATCAAATGTTCTTGCAAAGCATGTACTGAGCAATTTATTGTTCATATTTTAGTCCTACATCCAATGGAACTTTCGAAATGATGTTCAATCAACCACTAAAACAATAGGTCTACCTCCTTGTGAATTACAAGGACAGATGTAGTCAAAGGAATACTGCAGGGAAGCTCAATATTTCTCTGAGTGCAGTGAGACAGACATTGCAGCATTATGGGGAACAAAACTTTTGAACCTCTCTAGCAAGGTCAAGGCACCCAATGAAGACCTTGAAAGCAGGATTGTGCTATTAGAGGGACATCAATTTCCAGCCGCTTCTCCTGAAACGATTGCACTGGAGCAAGAAGAGCTTGATGTTTCAGTCATAACAGAACCATTTGAAGGAGGTTCTAGGAATGTGCTTTACATTAAAAAACCTAACATTACCCTCTGAAAAAGGAATGGAACAAGACTGCCTTCCAAATGGTTGCTGTGTAATGCCTTTTCCTGTTCTTTTTTTCTTGTTCACATCCCTCTATTTTGCTAATGTGCGCGTTGAACTAATTGCCGACTAGGTGTTGGTAATTTATTCATTAAACACCTGTTATAAAAAGAAAATGCACACAGATGGCTACAGGAGAGAGACACAGAGCACAGACGCAGTGAGGTGTACATTAAGAGTTACTAAATTAAGAACAATAAATCACTCAGTAACTTAGAAGAGCTCAAGAATAGTTTGCAAGTACACCAGATGATTTTACAATCCCAGACCAAAAGGAAATAGCATCTAAACAAGTAAATTTGCCTTAAATAGTCCAAACTACATTATGTTAAGCAGGATTGCAGCATTGTTTAGCATCTGACCAGCCTCCAGACACAGATGGGGATTGATTTTCATCTGTGCACCTTGGTCTGGAGCCATACTTTTGCTTGGGCATTGTTATGTGAAATGCAGATCCAGAGCTGGGGGACAGTGTTCCCATAACTTTGCCCTTATTATGCAGATATTTTACAACTAAATGTAATGGAATTCGTGTTTCAGTTTATCTTGCATCACGTGGTAGTACAGAAATTAACTATAACATCAACGATTTTGTGTTACAGGATTCAAAGTTAGCAGAGATGACAGATTCTATATTTTACAGCACTATTTTAACAAATAAAACACATATTTTTTGAAGTTCAGGAAACAGTATTTAAACAAGTTAATCTGCCTTGAGCAAAATCACCGTCTGCAGCCTGTCCAGCATATTATTATTTATTTCTTAGCAGACGCCCTTATCCAGGGCGACTTACAATTGTTACAAGATATCACATTATTTTTACATACAATACAATTACCCATTTATACAGATGGGTTTTTACTGGAGTAATCTAGGTAAAGTACCTTGCTCAAGGGTACAGTAGCAGTGTCCCCCACCTGGGATTGAACTCACGACCCTCCGGTCAAGAGTCTAGAGCCCTAACCACTACTCCACACTAAGCCCTTTTGCACTTTGTCTTCCAACCACATGCCTCTGTGCATGCATCAGGGCTGCTGGTATTCCAGTCTGTAATATGTCCAGGCTGGTGGTACATTCTGACTCGGGTGCACCGATAAAGATTTTCTTGGCCGATACTGATAGCCGATGGTTATCTACCCATATCGGCTGATACCGATAAAAATAGATCAGTGCAGGTAAGCTATTATAAACTATTAGAACAAGACATAGGGCCTATATTTAAACTGTTTTATAATTACAGATGAACAGATACCGTTTACTTGTTCCATATGACAAAAATGAACAGGTATTGTTTATGTGTTGCATTTACTCCAGAAAATGAATACAAAGAATAACATAGTATTATACTGTGTGCTGGACAGTAATTTATACATTTGTTTTACAACAGTCACACAAAAATAACACTTTGCATTTGTACTAGTAAAAGTCCTTCTGTAGAAAAAAAATATATAATGTGACATTAACCTTTATAGCCACTTGCTGTCAAACATTGCGTGTTATAACTTCTACCTACACTGTACAGTAGAAAAGAAAAATTTAGCCTACGCAATGTCAACTACAACAACTTTTGTTAAATTTGTATTTTAAGCATACACTGCTAAAAATGCAGTACAACTTAAATAGTTAATTTAATAAAAAAAAAAAGATGTAATAAAAATATTAAATTTCTGGTAACAAAATTCAGTCAAACTTGAATTTGTTACTTAACAAAAGACGACACAGTAATCAATGTCTGCTTCAAAATGCAGCAGAATACACCCGCAACCAATGCAGATAAAACAATACAAACACAAATTACAAAAGGCAATTTTTGAAGTACATTGTGTAATAATAATAATAATAATAATAATAATAATAATAATAATAATAATAATAATAATAATAGATATTAAAAAAACAAACAAACACCGCTCGTCTGAGACATATTTACTGCAGGAGGATCATACATTACACAGCATTTCTTGCGTCATTAGTATAGTAAGCGTGCCTGACCAAGCATTAAAATCAGTGCTGGAAGAAATTCAAGCATGAATATTGGTGTACATTATGGGCTAAAATAACAAAAACTGCCAATCGCCGATTGTATTTTCATCCCCTTATATCGGAGCCATGCCGATAGGCTACTGATTATCGGTGCACCCCTACTTCTGACCAGCCTCTAGATGCTGATGGTGATTGAGTTTTGTAAAATGGTACATTAGCCAGGAGCCAGGCTGGTGATTTCATTGTGTAAAATGCATTTCCAGAGTTTCTTTGGTTGGGGGTAGTGTTTCCATAACTTTGTCCTTCTCAAATAGTTCATGTCTGCCTTGAACAAACTCAGGGAATGAGGAGGATGTATCACAACCAGTAAGTGCATGAAATTCAGGTAAATTATTTTAAGCTTGGGATAAATCTCACCCTTATTCACATAGAGTCCCTATTGCAATCTATTTATTGCAAAGGCAATACACCAGTTCTATACTGAAGCAGTAATGATTGAGCCTGACCATTGCTATGAAATAAAAGGTCCCACAATGAACAATAGCCAAGCTTTTTAGTCAAGGTAAATGGCTATGATTCTTGATCATTGTAGCTACTGTGATACAAGTAAGCCCCTTCTTTAAATCAAACTGTTTTGAAGGAGTTGTTTGCTTAGATTCCACTAGTGCAGCTATCCCCTGAGATAATGGCTTGGCGATACATCACATTTTTCATATTCTGCTGTGTCACACTTTACATTGTTGCACATATCAGAACACCTGCTTATCACATTGTGATGACACGTGGTATTCAAATGATTTAGCATCAATTACTAGTAGTATGAGATTGTGGGGATATATGAAAGCTGCCTTTCTGTTTGTACTTATGTAAGGTTTATACATGTTTCCCGAGAACACAAGAAACGTTTGTGTTGTGGTGGTAATAAAACAAAACAGTGAAAGACACCAAGGGTCACACCTTTCTGGAATTTCCAGTTTACCGAGAGCCCAGGGACATGAAAGTAATGCCTTTGCTATTTCAGCGTCCGTGTGAGATTTTCTTTTGTGAGTTGTGTATTACGTGTCTTGATGTTTATTCTTGTGACAGGTGTGATGTTGAAAGCACAGTAGACTTTGTTTTACAGCAGTATGCGTGCGTCACTCGTTGGAGGAATGAATCTTTCTCTGTATCAATAGAGACCCAACCCTGCAGAGACAACAGCAGTAGAAAGTTCCCTATCTGGCATTCACGTTGCTGAAGTTATTCAAATAATCCAAAAGCGTCTGTTTTAAAATGTTAATGCTTGACGTCTGTTTGCTACAGTCTTCCACAGATTAATTGCTGGTGCGCTGACCTTTTTCAGAAAGCAAACCCTGTGTACACTTTTGTTTTTTACTCTTCCTAAAGGTAGTTTTTAACATGTAGGGACACAACTCCCCCCCCGCTCCACCCCCCCCCCCCTGCCCAAAACATTGCATGCTCCTGTTACTACCTGCTGCTGAGGATGATTATAAATGGCATTGTCAATCTCTCTTTGGCTCAGAAAGTAATACAGATTTTATGGAAATCATGGTACACATGTTTCCAAAGTGCATTTATTTTTCATATTTCAATGGCCAACTTGCAGCAGTGTGACATCCCAATAGCAGCTTCACCCAGCCTTGAATTCAGAGCTCCCCACTGCATCGGTAATGTTTAATACGTAAAACAAGAATAAATGACTTCATAAGTAAATGTTCAATCACGCGTGGTATGAACAGAAAACACAATGGTTTGAGTAACTGAATCAGTCTGCCAATAAAGACATAAACAATGCAGGGCATGGTCCCTCTGTGTTCATGTCATCTCTAACATAACTATTATTTTTACCCACTACAGGAGATCCACCGTATATCATCTCTCAGTCTTCACCAGAACCCCTCAAAGGAATTATACCCTTAATATGTACAGTAAATGTTTGATTTATCATTAGCAGTAGTCATGTTATTATTATTATTATTATTATTATTATTATTATTATTATTATTATTATTATTATTATTATTAGAGTTTTTATAAGTGAGGCTATCTCTAATCAAGTGTATTATTATTCATATTTTTTTAAGTGAGGCTATCTCTAATCAAGTGTATTATTATTCATGTTTTTTAAGTGAGGCTATCTCTAATCAAGTGTATTATTATTCATGTTTTTATAAGAGAGTCTATCTCTAATCAAGTGTATTATTATTCATGTTTTTTAAGTGAGGCTATCTCTAATCAAGTGTATTATTATTCATGTTTTTATAAGAGAGGCTATCTCTAATCAAGTGTATTATTATTCATGTTTTTTTAAGTGAGGCTATCTCTAATCAAGTGTATTATTATTCATGTTTTATAAGTGAGGCTATCTCTAATCAAGTGTATTTCAAGTGTATTATCATTTGTGTTTTTATAAGTGAGGCTATCTCTAATCACACACTTTGCTGTGTCAGGTACGCAAACAAAGCAAGAGAAAACGCACTCATAATGGGATAAGAGGGAGACACTAACACTGAGAAACATATTAGGACTCATTCAATCTAAATAAAAACCAGATGAAAAGCTGATATAGTAGAACGTGTTGTGCATTAAACGTTCAGAATGTTTTGTCATTGACACGCTCTCAAAGTTGTGTTGTGTAAAACCGTGTAGTTGCTTTTAATAGCAGTGTGGTGTAGTGGTTAGGGTTCTGGACTCTTGAACGGAGGGTCATGGGTTCAATCCCAGGTGGGGGACACTGCTGTTGTACCCTTGAGCAAGGTACTTTACCTAGATTGCTCCAGTAAAAACCCAAATGTATAAATGAGTAATTGTATGTAGAAAATAATGTGATATCTTGTAACAATTGTAAGTCGCCCTGGATAATGATGTCTGCTAAGAAATAAATAATAATAATAATAATAATAATAATAATAATAATAATAATAATAACATTTAGTTATGTTGCTAAAGTCCCCCAGAATGATTAGAATAGGCCCAACGCGAGGACAGGGTTTTGACAGGAGCCGAGCTTCACTAAGGATATGTTTGTGGCCGGCTCTGAGGTGTGTCAGTGCAGGGGCTCTGGGCAGCACAGACGCAGTGGCAGATGCTAATGTGCCTGGAATGAGCTGGGGGATGGGTCTGAGGTGACACAAAGACAGCAGGGCTCCTGACACGCTTGTGCTACCTGTGCTGCTGCTGCAGGGAAATGACAGCTGAGAGCCCAGACAACAGACAAAGGAAAGACACATTACACGCACTGTGCACAGAACAGCGGACCCGGCACATTTAAAGACAGACAGGTACCCTGAGTTTCATTATCCACAGTGTTACAATACATAGTTTTGACTGCGTAAACAAATGGAGTTCCCATGAAACTAATTATCTTCAAAGATTTTTGCAATATTGGAAGAGTTACATAAAATACATAATCAAATACAATTTCAGATGGCTTGGAGAAACTAAAATATATTTTAACAACAAAAAACAAGATATACTGTTGCTGTTTTTTTCAGATACAAAATATCCTGGAAAAATATATATTTTAAAGGATTTACATTATTCTGACAAATGTATTTGTCTTATATTGTTGTAAGCATTTAAAATGCAGACTTTAAAGAGTAAGTAGCGGGGTTCCAAGCAATATAACGTCTTTTTCAAAGCTCTTTTCAAAATGTCCGCTCTAGTGCACTGATAGTGTAACAAGTATTGCCCACATTGTCAAACAGGTAACATGGCAATCCATGATGTGGAAGGGAACTGAAAATCCAGAGCATATGTTGTTATGTTTTGGGTTTTTTTTTTTTTTTTTTAATCGCTCTTCCTGCAGTGATTTAGAGAACAGATCTCAAACCAGACATTTGCAGACATTTGAAAACAGACTTTAAAGTTATAAATGTACTGAATCTTTAAAAATCCAAGCACCAAAGGTAGAGAGGTTGTTGGGTAAGTGATGGCATGTAGACAAAGAGAAGGCAGCACACTAGCTTTCAACATCACACCTGGCTCCAGCTCTTTGTTAAACTCTTCCATCTTAAAGCTTCTGAAAGCAAACCTCATTTCTAACAAGGTTCAGAGGTCAGGGCTGCAGGCTGAATCACAGGATGTCTAAAAATAAAACACTCCTGGTGGGTAGCTCTTTGTGTCAGCAGTCATTTGGAAGAGAGAATTGCGCAGGTTAGGCTTGTTGTTTGTCAAACCAATGCCACATTTCCACTTGTGTGTAAAAAGAAGCTGCTGTGATATATCTATCTGTTGCGCCCATTCGCAAGTCACAAAATACTCCAAAATCCATCCAGCAAGTGAAGCAAACAAGCTCCTACATATTGAAATCTGACACCGTCTCACCCGCTCACATCCACAAGAATGGTCTTTCCTGCAGCGATGAGCCGGATCCTTTTCTCGGTGTTGTGTGACCCTTGACCCACTGAATCATTTGTAAACTGGGTCACTCAACTGAATTTCCTTAATCGTGTCAAAGACTGAAAATCAATTAATTAAAGCAGTTATTCCTAGCTATAATATCTCATACTTCTAAGGCAATCCATGCTGTGGATTCAGTTTTAGAGTTACACTAGTGTGCACATACTCAGATGACCTAAGGACATGTTTCCCAAAGTGGGGGTCGCGACCCAAACAATCTAAAAAAAAAAATGCCATTCAGTGCACACTGTTAAGATTTAATTTCACTATACAACTTGTGCTTATTTTCAAAGTAAATATAATTTGCGTACAAATCATTAGTAGTAATTATGTAAACAATGTATTGTTTTATCACCAGTCTTCTGCTTTAAATATGAACCAAAAAAATAAAGCATAAGGTGACATTTTATGTGTGGTTACTTGTGATTTTGAAAACAGTTATTAAAAAAAAAGTCTAATCCTACTTGAAGCTTATTAACTTTGGGTTTTCTTACATTGGTGACGAGGATGATCCGCGTCCTCGTGTGTATTTGTTGTGAAGTACTGGCTCACGAAAGCCTTAAGCCGTTGGCATCTTGAGACACGGCATACACATTGCATTGGGAAACGACACAAGTTTTTCCAGAAGAAAGTTGATCAATTATAGCTAAACAGCGAGACGTTCTTAAAAAAATCAGTCAGTGTCTTAGAGAAGGAGATGAATGTATCCTACCTGGATACAATGCATATTGCAAAAAACAAAAAAACTGCACAACTGCACTGTTGTCGGTACGTTTGCAATGCTTAATGTTGAATTGAAAATTAAAACTGGTATTCATTATGTTGCAATCCAGGCTAGTGTTCTGGTCTCAAACGCACGGTTTATTTTACAAGAACGAGCAGTTCAATAAAATAAATGCAATAAACAATAACGAACAAACACAAAGCTAAAAGTCTATGCGTGTCTGAATTGGTAATAAAAAAAAAAAAAGTTCTCTCCCACAGCTCCAAAACTCACTCTTCACCCAGCCCCTCCCTCTGCCAGGCTTACATTTCGCTGTGTTTTGCACGTTCCTCCAATCACAGGCACGCATTCCCGTCCCACCCCCCATTATCTCAATGCACCCACACAGTCCATCAATCCACATGGGGCTCTCCTGCCTGCATGTCTGCAATCAGCTGCAGTCCCGTTGTCTGCGTGAAGGGGACCCTTAACTCAAAAACCTGGGCTGGCTGTTGTGTGAGAGAATGTTCATAGAAGTGACCCCTCCAAAGTTTAATCTGCCTCATCGTTACAACATGTTAGTTTAATACCATTTTTTATTAATAATTCATCTGAGAAAAGTAAACATTTTAGCCAGCTGTAAAACTATCAAAGTCTGAATGCTTCGCTTTTTGATTGGTTAAGAAATATTTCAATTAAAATAGTGAATAATTCTGGGTCATTGGTTCATTATTCCTAAAAGCTTGGGAGACACTGACCTAAGGCATTCCCTTTAACATGCTTTAAATTGGCTGGTATTAATTAAAACAGAATGAACCTTTAACTAAATGATCATTTGCAATCTGCACCTTATTAGGTAGGGCAGCAGTGTGGAGTAGTGGTTAGGGCTCTGGACTCTTGACCGGAGGGTTGTGGGTTCAATCCCCAGTGGAGGACACTGCTGTTGTACCCTTGAGCAAGGTACTTTACCTAGATTGCTCCAGTAAAAACCCAACTGTATAAATGGGTAATTGTATGTAAAAATAATGTGATATCTGTATAATGTGAAATAATGTATAATGTGATATCTTGTAACAATTGTAAGTCGCCCTGGATAAGGGCGTCTGCTAAGAAATAAATAATAATAATAATAATACAATCAATGACAAAAAAACAACGTCTTGTGGCAGTGTGGACTAACATGAAATTATCTGACAGCTTGTCAGAACCTAATCTATTAAAACCACTTGCATTGCATCTGTAATTACTGGTCTTACCTTTGATTCATCAGTTTGATATGAAATCAGTTTTCTTTTGATTTTCTAATAACTCTTCACTCAGGCCCATCTCTTCTGAGGAGTTCAGTGAATTGGATTACAAGTCCCTGAATTGCTGGATTAACAGACACCCCTTCAGAGAGTCAGACTTTAGTGAAGTGTTATTACAATGTCAAACAGATTAAATAAAGTTAAAGACAAATGACTACAGAGCAAATATGAGTGCTTTTAATTAGGTTTTGACAAGATAATCATTTTATATTAATTTGCACTGTCAGAAGACAAATGGTGGATTCTCAAAGCTATTTACTTTTTCAGACAGCACAAAAGCAACCAATAAAGTCACCAAATCAGAAATAAACAACCCAGACATTCAATGTAAGGGTTTGTGAGTAGTCTGAAATTCTTTCTTATTTGTCCTTTCAGACAAAAATAATGCTTAATGACAATATGGGCCCACTCATTCCCCTAAACCTCTCCTCACTCTCCACACATCACCCACCTGGACCAAATCATTCTCCTAAACCTCTCCTCACTCTCCACACATCACCCACCTGGACCAAATCATTCTCCTAAACCTCTCCTCACTCTCCACACATCACCCACCTGGACCAAATCATTCTCCTAAACCTCTCCTCACTCTCCACACATCACCCACCTGGACCAAATCATTCTCCTAAACCTCTCCTCACTCTCCACACATCACCCACCTGGACCAAATCATTCTCCTAAACCTCTCCTCACTCTCCACACATCACCCACCTGGACCAAATCATTCACTACATCTTCAGTTTGTGTCAAATCACTTACAAATAAGTTTATAAGAAATAATGCTATAATAAAAATAATTTCTTACTGTCATTATTTTTACAGCCTCCTAAAAAATATCCAGACCTGGCAACCAGAGCCATTATTATGCTGCCTCTTAATGCTGTAACTTGATGACTTTTCATAATATTACAATTACAGAATAGGGCCAGGCAGAGGCAGTGTTTCATTCTACTGCAGTTGTTTTTTTCAGAGCCCACATCTGTGTTTGTAGATTCCACGCTGCTACAGCTTTTACTTTTAGCTGCATAATGTCGAAGTCTCTTGATCCAAAACGCAGAGGGCTCTTGTCCTGAGCACTGAAAAGATTAAGAATCCCTTTCAAACTATTCAGTAACTGACAGAGAATCAGTGAGCATGTACAGCCTCATGTCAGATACTCTAAGCTGACATACACTGAGGCCTTGCTTTGGATCCCCAGCAATCACATCCTGCTTTTAATCAGGACAAGTTGACATCATGTGATGCCTGAGAGTAATAAGCGAGCAGCGCTCTACAGATTCATATGAACTTTGAAAAAGCTGCTGCTTGAGCTCACATTCACAGTCATCATGCGATGAGCTCAGCTACTACAGAGCATTCACCTTCAAACCTACCTATAGCCATTAACACCTTACCAGCATAAAAAGGGTGCCAATACACCTCAGTGTTTCAAATACTCTGTACAGATCCCAGTATTGCACAGCAAACAGGAGAAACAGTGTTTCAAATACACTCTGTACAGATCCCACTATTGCACAGCAAACAGGAGAAACAGTGTTTCAAATACACTCTGTACAGATCCCAGTATTGCACAGCAAACAGGAGAAACAGTGTTTCAAATACACTCTGTACAGATCCCAGTATTGCACAGCAAACAAGAGAAACAGTGTTTCAAATACACTCTGTACAGATCCCAGTATTGCACAGCAAACAGGAGAAACAGTGTTTCAAATACACTCTGTACAGATCCCAGTATTGCACAGCAAACAGGAGAAACAGTGTTTCAAATACACTGTACAGATCCCAGTATTGCACAGCAAACAAGAGAAACAGTGTTTCAAATACACTCTGTACAGATCCCAGTATTGCACAGCAAACAGGAGAAATAGTGTTTCAAATACACTGTATAGATCCCAGTATTGCACAGCAAACAGGAGAAACAGTGTTTCAAATACACTGTACAGATCCCAGTATTGCACAGCAAACAAGAGAAACAGTGTTTCAAATACACTCTGTACAGATCCCAGTATTGCACAGCAAACAGGAGAAACAGTGTTTCAAATACACTCTGTACAGATCCCAGTATTGCACAGCAAACAGGAGAAACAGTGTTTCAAATACACTGTACAGATCCCAGTATTGCACAGCAAACAAGAGAAACAGTGTTTCAAATACACTCTGTACAGATCCCAGTATTGCACAGCAAACAGGAGAAACAGTGTTTCAAATACACTGTACAAATCCCAGCATTGCACAGCAAACAGGAGAAACAGTGTTTCAAATACACTCTGTACAGATCCCAGTTTTGCACAGCAAACAGGAGAAACAGTGTTTCAAATACACTGTACAGATCCCAGCATTGCACAGCAAACAGGAGAAACAGTGTTTCAAATACACTCTGTACAGATCCCAGTATTGCACAGCAAACAGGAGAAACAGTGTTTCAAATACACTCTGTACAGATCCCAGTATTGCACAGCAAACAGGAGAAACAGTGTTTCAAATACACTGTACAGATCCCAGTATTGCACAGCAAACAAGAGAAACAGTGTTTCAAATACACTCTGTACAGATCCCAGTATTGCACAGCAAACAGGAGAAACAGTGTTTCAAATACACTCTGTACAGATCCCAGTATTGCACAGCAAACAGGAGAAACAGTGTTTCAAATACACTGTACAGATCGCAGTAACAGCTTCTTACAAATAACATTTTTAGTGGCAAAAAGCTCCCATCTTAACACAGGAGCCATTAGGGCTACTTGTGCATATGAGCTGCAAAACCAGTACAGATTATCAGACTAAAACCAGAAGTGCCCGTAAAACGAGTCCGGGTTTGTACTTGTGTATTACTCATGCTCAGAACAATCTCCAATTTATACTCGTTACTCGGCACACCCCTAGTAAAAATCAACACTTAGTTAATTTCTCTTTTTGTTTCCTAGGCGTTTTGCTGTGTCACAACACTGAGTTCACTTCCTGTGTTACCTGAGCAAAATATGCTTATGAAAGGTAGCAGCATGTTTTTTTAGTTCATACACCTTTAAAAGGGAACTCTATCATCAAATTCTCCAGATTCTTGCCACATAATATGTTTAATTTGACACACCCTTAGTGCTGTGTTATCTCACGAAATGCCATTGTTTTTCTCAAGAACTGTGACTTCTAAAACCGGTTCAGTAGACAGTAATATTAATTTGGGGTATGTCTGAGTACGAGTACAAACAAGTATTCATAACAAGTATGATTATTTTTTCCGAGTACGAACAATTGAGTAATTTTGCTATTTCTTCAGAGAATAAATATGTATGTAAAACATACATTGATCAGCTCCTTCTCCAACAAGGCAGTGAGTACTGTCAATCTCAAATCTAGAGATAGAGAGCTGATCCAGGGGGAAAGGAGGAGGGACCAGTGTGACACAGTCTCTGACACAGTGGAATTAAGTGCTATTCTGTGTTGCATGAGTGAGGAGGTCAGGCAGATGGAACGTTCGGCTCAGAATCCAATTATTTTCAGATATATTTACTTTCACTTTGAAAAGGGGATTTCCAAACAACTTTTCTAAATGAATATCATTTATTGAAATATATTTTAAAAATGTTTTAACTGATATTTGGTAACTTGGGTAGTCCTTCAGTTTGTACATGTCCTCTACCATGCAAATACTTGTATTTTCATAAAAAAAATACCAAAAATCCCCAAATAACACTCAAATAATAAATAGTACATCTTTTAGATTTGTTGTCCTCTATGATTGCTCTCATCATACTTAGCAGATCTTAGCTAATCCTACTTTACTATGTACATAAGTCTCTGCATATAGGAACACCTCCTAAGGGAACACCCTTGTGGGGTAAGAAATTTTTCCCATTGTAAATGCTCTGGCTAAAGGAACAGGAACTTCGCTTAAAAGAACACCTTCTTTGAGTCCAGGCTATTCCTTTGCCAACCGAGGACAGGAGCTCCCAGGGGGCGGCACACAATTGGCTCAGTGCTGCCCGGGGGAGGGAGGGTTAGGTCGGCCAGGGTGTCCTCGGCTCAACGAGTACCAGCGACCCCTGTGGTCTGGCCGGGCGCCCGTGGGCTTGCCTGTAAGCTGCCCAGAGCTGCGTTGTCCTCCAACACTGTAGATCTGGGTGGCTGCATGGTGAGTCTGCATTGTGTAAAAAAGCAGGCGGCTAATGGCACATGCTTCAGAGGAAAGCTTGTGTTCGTCTTTGCCCCTCCTGAGTCAGTGCAGGAGTGGTAGCGGTTAGTTGAGCTAAACAAAATAATTGGACACTACTAAATTGAGGAGAAAATAACAAAAAACAAATTGGCGACTACTAAATTAAAAAAAAAACACCTTCTTGGCACCGATAACGATTCGTTCACAATGGATACAGTACTGTTTTGTAAAAAAGCGACTTGTCATTGCGACAGTGTCTTGAGGGACTCTGATTGGTTTATTAAATCTTTCCAGAACTGCCGTCATAGCCGAGGATACAGATAATAATTGGGCATGCTAAATTGGGGTGAAAACCGGGGTAAAATAATTGGCGACGACTAAATTTAAAAAAAAAGAACTGCCGTCATATCATTGACTTATTTTGTATTCTGATTTCCACGAGTGCACCTCATCGCTACAAAATGGCATGTAAACAAACGGCAAAATGCGCCACTGTTTCTCTTGCAACACAAAGTTGGAAATTGTTAGAGCTCTTGAAAAAAACCTGAATCAGACACAAGTCGCCAAGCAATTTGGTGTTTCCCGTCTCCCGTACATAGCAATTTAAGGTTTTTGACCGTGTTGTTTTGCTTTAGTTTTATTAACGTTAGTTTGTCTGTTACTTTATTATTATAGTTTATTAACATACACTTGCCTATTGTTTTGCTTTTACTTATTCAGTTAATTCCATATGTTGATGCACGTGCGTCACGACAAGTAATATATATGTATTTATTTATTGATTCATTCATATTGTGGCTATAAGAACACTTCGCTTGCTTCCTGAGAGGTGTTCTCTTATTCAGACTGTAAACAAGCACAACCCCATCACAATAATTCCCAAAATAATTAGGTCATAATTAATTGTGCAAAATTAATTGGCTTTTAACACTAGAACTGCCACAGCAGTCATTTTGATGGTTTGAGGTTTTCAAGTTTAAATTACTCTGTGTGTCTGAAAGTTATGTGGTTGTCTGTTTATGACTTTTCCTAAATGCATGCATTAAATACCCTGACGACTTTTGAAAGGCAGGATCACAAAATAAGTTATAATCCCACCCACCTAGAACTGCCAAAACAGTCATTTTGACTGCCTTTTACAATACATGTTTCTATTTGGAATATAACCTACAATATTCCATAGCCTGTTGTTATCTCTACTGGACCTGTAAGCCATCAATTATTTTGTTTTATACAAGGAATGCAAAGGGGAAAACATCAGTAGGAAAGATTTAATCTTTTAGCTAGCCACAGCGCTTTTGCAGAAACATTTCAATCAGAAAACTGCAAGGCTGCAGGCTGCAGCAGCTCAACCTGGATTCTGTGCTGCACGCAAGAGAAAACATGTTACTTTCGTTTTAAATTAAAAACTACTTTTGTTTTTACAGTTTTCTATGTACATATACCTGTTTACACACTAGTTTATTTTGAAATGTTTATTTTATTATAGTTTTTCATTTTTTGAAGTAGTGCTTTATATGTGACAAGTTAGAAAATAAACCCTTTTATGTTTAATTGTTCATTTAAATACAGCGTTTTGGCTGTGCAGAAGTTTGATATGATGTGCTTGAATAAAACTTTTGAGTTGTATCCAGTAGTTTGTCTTTCATGTTAATATTGATGTTGTTTAAAATGTAACCGTCATAATGGCTGCCGGCAGCGGTTTTAGGCATGAGTATAACCGCGGCGGTTCTAGTGTTAAAACACTCGATGCAGAAGTTAATTGCCATTGATTGGTACTCAATTGGAAAGGTGAGGGAGACACCATAATAACCATTGCATTCAATGTCTCAGTAATCGGTGGATTTAGGTGTCATTAATTAGAGTCATCTCTCAGGGCTTTATTTGCCGTTCCATTATTGAGTAATAACAGAATGGCTGACCGCTATAGAAAACAGGAAGAGCAGTGTTCTGCTGTTGTATCATTTCCCATTAAGCATTCTCTAGTTACTATTTTATAATTATCCTTCAGAAAAGTACCCCTGTGTTTGCAATGACTGTCAACCTTTTAAATTGGGGTTACTTACCTTTTTCTTCCTGACGGTCTGTAGACGATAGTGTGAGTGCCAGAGACTGGGGTTCCTTGTGCTGGAGATGTGGTCGATAGTACAGCCCTGCGTCCTTTAGTTCTGTAATTGGATCTGCAGTGTCCTCTTCCTTTTCTGCTGTCTACAAGCAATAAAAGCAACAACAAAAATAAGAAAGCTGCACATCGATTCAGTAGCAGCACTTTTCATGTGCAGGGCCGAAGCCCTGCCACATAGCTTTATGAAATGTAATTAGAAAATCGATCTCAGATTTCCTTCAACTTGATTGGGTAGTAGAGGATCTTGAATATTATAAATGCTTAAATATGTGCCTCTTAGATATTGCTGAGATTATTTAAAGGAAAAAAGATTTACTTTAACTCTTGGTAGCTTTTGTAATATTAGAATGGTAACATTTACAAATATACAATGCCTTGCATAAGTATTCACCCCCCTTGGACTTTTTTTTGTAGTGTTACAACCTGGAATTAAAATGGATTTAATTGGGATTGATTTAATTGAGTCTTTTTGATTAGAGAAAGACCTGTGTTTAGCTCATGCGTTTCAGATATATGTTTTAATATTATATAACTCCAGTGATGTCCAGTATTCAGTATCTGCAGCCATTACCTTTCACAGACAACATATTGAGAGCACAGGGCTTTCAGAAACAGTTTATAGGAATCACAGCGTGGGTCAGGTGGCAGGAGCAAGGCTTCCCCTTTCAATGTTCAATCAGCTTGCTACTGTAATTGTACCCCTAGTCAAGCCATCTTTTGCACTTTTTTCTGTATAATTTTGTGTAAATAAATATAAAACCATAAAGAGGGGCCAACAATATGAATCCAGAAATAAGAAAACAGGGTTTTTATTATGGGCTGTTTTTTGGATGATGATAATAATAACATTAATAATATCAGTAATAAAAACAATTTGAATGCGATGGATACAGTAATTGTATGAATTAAATATGTGATTAAAACCAAGATTAACTGAGATTACAAATTGTTTATTTTTTTTAATCGCTTGACAGCCTTTCTGTCTGGCTGAGTACTGCTCTCGAAGCGGTGAGGCCTCCCTCACGCAGTGGAGCCTCCATGTTTGGGTTTTGCCTGCTCCCCACAGGGAGATGCAGCTGCAGAGGTGGTGACAGGGTGAAATGGTGGGGTGAAAAGTGCAAAAGATGGCTTGACTAGGGGTACAATTACAGTAGCAAGCTGATTGAACATTGAAAGGGGAAGCCTTGCTCCTGCCACCTGACCCACGCTGTGATTCCTATAAACTGTTTCTGAAGGCCCTGTGCTCTCAATATGTTGTCTGTGAAAGGTAATGGCTGCAGATACTGAATACTGGACATCACTGGAGTTATATAATATTAAAACATATATCTGAAACGCATGAGCTAAACACAGGTCTTTCTCTAATCTTTCTAGACTATGTCCAGCAATGCCTATCGGTAAACCAGAATACTGGTTTTGAATTCTGTTCACGCAGAGTTACAGATCTTGTCTGGTCGTCCATAGGGAGCGTTCTGGCGTTAGGGTGGAAAATCTGCCCGACTGTGCCAGGTAGCCAGGCTGGGTTTCGCCTTGAGAGCTCATACTGTAGCTTGCCAATATTGCCTGTCAAGGTTTAGCTGGTGAAGAGGCATTTGCTTGACAAAGCATGTTGATCTTCAGTCCTGACATATACAGTAAGTGGATTGCATCGGTTAGGTGACAATTTGGCATTTTAAATTGGGTAGCAAAACAGGGGTAAAATTATTTGAAAAATGCTGCCAGTCCCACAAACCAAACAATGCCTTTTTCTTACCGATTTAGAAAGATACTTGTTCATATGCATTGTTACAAGCCTCCAATACCAATTTCTGCAGCACTGTACCTAGAATTGGTTGCATTTCTAACACATTTTAGCGCAGCTGCACACAGGAGGAAGAGTGTTCCCTGTCAGAGACGCTGGGGACTGCACTAGAATTTCATCCATCTGTGATTGGCCCTCACACCGTCATAGTCAATTTAATTCCAAGCTCAAGTTTTTCAGCCATCTGCTCAAGGGGAACAGCTACCAGCGTTACTCCCACTTGTGTTACACTCAGTGGATTTTTCCAGCAAGACAGCTTTAATTTCTGTCCCGTGAAAGAAAAAAAAAACTGCTAGAAAGGCTTTTAATACTCAGTCATGAATCATTTTTCAGGAGGTTTAAAGCTGCACATTAATGACACTTCACTGTGTAAAACAGAATGAGAGATAACTGTTCTGAATTTCGAACGCGAGGGCGCTTGTTGGGGCATATGGGCTTTGTCATGTTTCAGTTTTTTTGATTATTTCGTTGACATGACTTGTGGGCAGCTGACCTACAAACTGATTTTTGTTTTTCTGTTCATTCTATCTGCGTGTGGCTGTAGGCGTGTATATACAAGCTCTTAGATTTTAGCTAACAAAACCATTCCAATAAATATTACCCCTTTTGCCCATCCATTAGCTTTATAGGTCTCCTATGTGCAGTGTTAAAGAAGCACGTTACAGCTCCATGTATTCACATTTTAAACACACATTTGGTAATACAGTTCTCAGTTGGCTTGCAGGAATTGCAAGACGGTTGCCTGTCTTCTCCACACAGGCCTGTACAGTAGTTTATGCTGCAGCAGTAGAGGGTATACTATACAATAATTTGTTTATGGAATAGACAGCTTCAGTGCAGTTTACATGTGTCTTAGTATCCCCAAACAATTACATGTGTGTGCGTATCCTTAGCTCTAGTAACAGTGGAGGATTACGTGTGCGTGTGCGTATCCTTGTATGTGTGTGTATCCTTTTCCTTAGAGTCAGTTGTACCTCCTCCTGGCTCGCTCCCATGGCATTCTGGGGAATTTTTTAAATATATATAGGGGCCTTAAAAGTGTAAAAAACTGTTTCTTTTGCAGGGACTGGGTGAAAAGCCTGCCTGCCAGGCTAATTGTTTTTGTTTAATGTAATTGTTTAATTGATTTAATTGTATTATTATTGGATTTAATTATTATTTGTTAATTGTTTTATTGTTTTGGCAGTTGGCCTCGTTATTGTAAATTTGAGGTCAGCTGCCAGGTATACAAGGAGAGCAGCCAGTCTGTTCAAGGCTGTTGTGTGAAGAGCCTGACTCTCCTATTCATTGAAAAAGGTACTGTGTTTAAAGGTTAAACCTACGTTTGGTTTATGTGTGTTTGTGCAAAAGTGTTTATATGTTTTGTATGGCAGGTAAATAGCTTAGCTGTCCTGCATGTTAGTCAGGGACCAGCAAAAGTGTTTAGTTAGCGCTCCAAAGTGGAGCTAGGTTTGTGTTTCTTTTGATTTATCGGTGTAATAAAAGTGTGCAGGAAGCTTTAAAACATCAAATTAAGTCTTCTGTTTATTTTTTTTATTAAGCCTGCTCCCTCTCTTTTAAACTTGATACTACTGTACCACAGTTCTGAAGACATTTTCATCTAAAAATCTGAACAGAATTTAATATTTAAATATTTTAACTTTACCAAAACAGAGCAACTAAACTGTTTAAATACTCAAATCCAGTCCACAGAGGCATGGACGAAACTGCTCAATAACTGCAATATGTGCGACACAACCCTGCGACTCGAACATACCAGCAAGGCACAGGGAATAAGATTTTGCATGCATTATTGTAATACATTATTATCACATGTTTGGAATTGCCGATGTCATGTTTATAAACGAATCCTGATGAAGGTGTGATCTGCATGGCTATAATAAGCAATCCAGTGCTCAGTTCGGATGTGACAGTGGCTTTAGGCAGTCAGTTTCCAGTCTCGACTGTTTGTAGGTGACCTTCTATAGACAGCCATTAATCTAGCTAACAGTAGTTGGTCAGTGTGTAGGACTGTTTCCACTGGGACAATGTCATTTAGGCCCAAAATAAATCACAACTTGACCTTAATCCTTACTTTTAATGATGTACTTTTAAAAGACAATGAATAGCACTGTGTTGTTTTTACATTCAGTTAGCGTGTTAATGTTGTTTTTGGTGCATTGTGACAATGGGTTTGGCTACAGTAAGACACATGAAGCCTCTCTGCAATCTTGATCGGGACAGACCCCCCCCCCCCCCCGCCACTCCGGGGCTCTGTCAAGCAGGGACTGCCAAGTGAGTCGAATCGTATGCTTTTGTGATTGATGTCCAGTGCTTGCAGGAACCACCGCAATTATTTCGCTTGTGACCTAAGCTGGATTCTAAACCAGGTGTTGTGAGGTTCTATACTAGTGAAAAATCTGTCAAAGTGGTGCCGGTTGTATTCTGGAAGATCCTTTGTTTGGTACATTAGAAATGGGGGGAAAAATGAACCAAAAGAAATGGTGCATGCTCTAAATGAATGTAGTAGTAGTCATATTATTATTATTATTATTATTATTATTATTTCATTTACTAAAAGAAGAGTATTCCTGTAATGTACCATTACAAAGAGCAGTACGGCACATATGTACTGTATGGTAAGGCATGGGTAACGAAAGTAAAGCACAATAAATGTATGCATGGTAAAACTATATTAAATGGCAAAATTACTGTGCAAATTTACCATGGTTAACTTTAATAAGGGCTGTAGCAGAATGCATGTTTGTGTGGGAGTTTCCATTTCAGATGCAAGGCTGTGTTTCAGTGCTGAGAGGCAGGGTGGCAGCTGCAGGGTGTGAAGGGATTGCTCATGCAGGGTGCAGCTGCACTGGCACTGTGAAGAGCTCTGGGACACCCCCACAGCTGCAGTGGATTTTGTCTTGTTTCAACTTTGTGTTTAAATGGACTTTAGTGTTTAAGGTCCTGTGGCAGGGTGCAGTGCCCCCTGTCACTTTGTACTGTATTTAGCTGCAGTTTGGCATGGATAAGGTAAAAATGGTAATAGTAATCAGGGTAGCGGTACCAGAGGAAGCTGTATATTCCCAGTCTAAAAGCTTGCAGTAATTTGTTACTATTTGTATTCTTTGTGGTTAACAAGAATGAAAGCACTAAAATTTGCAATACACGGTATTTGACTGCTTTTTGCCTGCTTGACTATTGGCCATCCTGCTACAGGTCCTCATTCAGAAACATAGGGACCCTTACGCACTGCTCATGTCTGCCTTGGGACACCACATGGTGAACACTGTCACTGCCTTGATCTGACACCAGTCCAGTCTGCACCGAACTCGTGTCAGACTCACCTAGATTCCTGTGGACTTTTGGGTTACATTTTGCTATAATACGATAGTCTCAGATTTTGACAATTGTTTTTAAACCTGTATAATATGTGATAACGTGGTTCAAGTAGTCATGTATTTGTTATTTTAAAGCATGATATTATCTGGTCTACACTTATTTAAAGGTCTCTGTTCCCTTGCCTGGTACTTCCTAAGTCGTTTCACCTCAGCAGTGTTACTGGCTGAAAGCATGTTGGGCAATAGGGGAAGCAGCTGGATGGTTAATAACATGGGAGACGCTCTTGAAATGGTGGGGACACTTTCATTCTCCAGGAGACCAAGGAAGTGCAGCACTATCTGAAAGCATTTCTTGCAAACAGATTTCTGTAACCTAGCATAGAACCAGATGCCGTGTTTTTTTTTGTTTTTTGTTTTTGTTTTTAACTGCACATTTTAGACATGGTAGTGCTCAAAGCATTTCTGACAGGAATGCTTGCTGCGTTGCCATAACAACACATGAAGCTGTTTTTTAGTTTTTGCGTAGACAAGACCCTTTGCTATTAAACCAGAGTCTCAAAGACCAAATTAGCCCTTCCAGGCTTGTGTTAGATTTGTAGTAACACAATAATTCCATTAAAGCTGCAGTGTTTCACAATCATGTTCAGTCTGACAGTAACATATCATTTTGTGGTGTCTGAGTTTAGCCTTCTGAGTGCAGACACCTTGTTGACAGTCCTGTTTGTTTATATTTGCTAGGGGCTGTATCGACAAAAGCTTCAATTTCCAGTAATCAGTAATGTAGAAACAGAAGGCAGTCATGTGAAAATGTTAGATCACTTTGTGCTTTAATTAGGCATGTTAACAAGCATCTTAACGTGTTCTGTTTCTCTTACTATATTAGATACATTGCATACGTGGCCTGTTAAAGTCATCAATTAAATTAGACAATCACTACTTTGCCTATTTTTATTATTTTCCAAGATTGTTAGTGACAGTGGTTTGATGTCATATGCACAACAAATCAACACAACAGAAGCAATGGGGTGTTCTATTAAATGTGCACACAACTGTATTTGAGAGACAAACAGGCATGCTCATGCTACTACTTGCTGCAGGTGGAGGTTATAAATGAGAAGAATGATTACAGTTCACAACAGAAAAAAAAAAAACTTTTTCCAAAAACGTTTATTAAATTAATATTAGATAAATATTAAATAACATATTCATACATCCACTATTATCTGGGACCAATTATGTTTTTAACCAGAAAACAACTCAGAACCTCCTAAAAGTAGCCCTGTGCAGCTTTCTGTCTCTGGGTCTAATTCCTGCAGGTAGCGAGCCTGGGCCGTGACGCTACCCTGTCACAAACCCATTACCCCCAGACATACCAGCTGAACATTTTCTTCAGCTAGAGACATTGGGACACCTGACAGATTACCGATCCAGTCCCCGCTACCAGCAAGAAAGTAATTAATAAGGTCTAACCTGAAAATTAAGCTGTATTCCATCTTCCTGAGGAGTGTTGATTTGGCGCTCTGTTTTTTGAAAGGTTTCCGAAACAGGAGCTCTGTAACAAGAAGAGATTGCAGGTCTTGAGAAGTTTACATGCACAGGGCATGCTCTATAGTTTACATGTTCAGGGCATGATCTATAGTTTACATGCACAAGCCATGCTCTATAGTTTACATGCACAGGGCATGAGCTATAGTTTACATGCACAAGGCATGCTCTATAGTTTACATGCACAGGGCATGCTCTATAGTTTACATGCACAAGGCATGCTCTATAGTTTACATGCACAAGGCATGCTCTATAGTTTACATGCACAGGGCATGCTCTATAGTTTACATGCACAGGGCATGATCTATAGTTTACATGCACAGGGCATGCGCTGTAGTTTTCAAGCTATACTTGGCTTTATGCAATACCGAATCTAAAACTACCACATCTAACTTTATAATAATGTGTCTTAATATTCACTTAATATAAATAGTGGGAAAAGGTTTGTGTTAGAGTGTTTATGGCTTTAAGAACAAAAGTACTTACCTGATACCATTAAGATAATTGAAACAGACCCATGCACAGTATTAGATAAATTCACTACCTTCATACACACATTGGGACAGATAGATAAATACAATTGGGACAGGGCATTTGTTTCCCATCTTGTCCCACTCGGACCCCTTGATTGTTCACTTAACCTCTTGGTATACCTGAGCAGGTAATCATCACCCCCATGGTTACATATTTGCGATTTATTTTAGTGAGCAACACGTCCCACAAGTCGTGAGGGATGAAGTTTCCAAACATCACCAAACCAATCATCCGGGGCTGTCGATTCTATTGATGTAATATTGGTGGTAGGGGAGGAGGTGTATGACTGGGAAGAGAGTAGAACTCTTTAACCTTGCAGGCCTGTAGGCTACACATGGAGCCACAGCGGTTGATGGAAACATTTCCAGTCTATATTCAAAAGTGTTGAACCCTTCAGTAAAGCACTTTACCTTGCGTTGTGGTTGTTTGTCTCTCTCTTGTCGTCTACCTGCGAGTGGATGAGGTCGTAGGGCTTGACCCCTGCTGCTTCTCCAATGACACAGACATGCACGTCCCCGTCGTTCCCCAGAAGCCAGCTCACAGACTTGGGGGAAGCTGCAAGAAGCAACACAGTCAAGGCAAGGTCACAAGAAAATAAGAACAACAGGAGGCCATTTGGCCAGCTAAGATCATCCGGTTCCTAGTGGCTGATTGATCTTAGCACTTTGTCATGTTAAAGGATTCAAGTGATTCTGCCTCAGCATCATGACTAGGATACCCATTCCATACCCTCACCACTCTCTGTATGAAGAAGTGTCTCCTTCCCTCTGTCCTAGGTCTATCGCTACTTAATTTCCAACTGTGTCCATGGTTCTGGTTTATGTACTGTGCTTAAAGTATTGGTCAAGGTTAACTATGGCGATGTTTACATGCACAAGTCATGACAGTTTTCCTCACGACCTGTTTGCCATACTTTTCAGGAAATGCATTGCTATGCAGGAAAAAAAAATAGGCCGTACCAATGCAGATTACTGAATTCATAGTCATTTAGGGGAGGGGATATTTAAATGTCCGTGTCTGCTTACTAAGTAGGAAACAAACGACTCTGAATATCGTGAGGCAAGCTTCATGCCATGAAGATAAAAACATTTAACAAGAGAAATTAAATCGCATGTTGTCATGCACATTCTGAATTACGCTGCACATTAGCTACTTGTTGTCTGGTTACCTTTCCAACACACACACACACAATTCTATAAAATATAATTTCTACCAGTTTTACTACTTAGAATTTATATTTGTGTGTTTGTGGAACGTCTAAATATTACATTTCATTAACACTAGAACCGCCTTTTACAATACATGTTTTTATTTTGAATATAACCTACAATATTCCATTTTTTATATATATACAAGCCTGTTGTTATCTCTACTGGACCTGACAGCCATCAGTTCCTTCATTTTGTACAAGGTAGGAGAGATTTAATCTTGAAGCTAGCCACAGCGCTTCAGCAGAAACATTTCAATCAGAAAACTGCAAAGCCGCAGACTGCAGCAGCTCAACCTGGATTCTGTGCTGCGAGTGACACACACGCAGGATAAATCATATGTTACTTTCGTTTTAGATTAAAAACTACTTTTTTTACAGTTTTGTATGTCCATATACATGTTTACACACTAGTTTCTTTTGAAACTAGTGTGTGTGGGGGGGGGGGGGGTCTATGTTTTGTACGGCCTTTCTGCTGGAGATTACGTGATATTAAGTCAGAAGAACTGGATCTTCACTGCTGAAATCTCGTGAGCCACAAGCACGATTCCTGCTCAGGTTTACATGGGTTTTTACAGCTATTGTGAGAAAGCGATTGACCCTGCCCTTTTGGCAGCGCATCTTTAGGCAGTGCGTCTTTTGCAACGTCACACACGTCACATCGTCACATCACCGTAGAGTCGATTTTCAAGTGCATGTAAACCAAGCCTATGTTGACTCTTTCATAAAGACTTCAATCATTCCTCCCCTAATTCTTCTTTCTTCTGTTTAAAATAAACAACAAATATTCAGGCTGATATGTATTCTCCTTTTATTTTATTTATCTTCTGATGGGTGTTTAGCAAAGCACCTTCGCCAAATGTTGAAACTGCAGTTTTTTGTTTTTTTTTTAAATAAGATTTTCCACTTATTTTAACTTCAACTGAGCAACTGCCCATGAAAGTTGACAACAATGGCTCTGGCTGCTGATATTTAGGGTCTTATTCTCAAAGCATTGAGAGGAGTAAAAAAGTACAACAAATGCCCCACCAGTCATTCTGCATTTTACTTTCATCCTGTCATGTGGATGGTACTGTATATTCTCTACACACTTAATTTTAAAATACATTATGAAGGATACTGTGCTTATTACAGAACACTGATAGCTATTGCATTGGGAATATTGAATTAGTATTACATTTAAATGAAAAAGGCTTGGAGAGGGCAAGTAATATCACATAAGATCTGAGCTCATCTCTAGTTAAACAAACACCTATACAAAGACCAGGCAGAGAAAGCAGCTGTGCTGTAGCTGTGCTTATGTACAGATAATACTCTCAGGACTCCCAGACACCCATACACAGAGCTGGCAGAGTCGTGCTGTAGCTGTGCTTATGTACAGGTAATACTTGCAGGACTCAGACGCTGCCCTGCAGGTCTGCATATTGCCGTCTCCTGATAACCTGCAGGATTGGTCAGACCACCTACTCACAAGACAGCAGAGACTCAGAGATCACTTAAGAATCTATCTATCTATCTATCTCTCTGTTGTTGCTGTCTGCTGCTTTACCTATCGGGAGTGTGTGTGTGTATGGAGGAGCGGGGAGGGAGTGTTTGTAGCTCTGAGTAAGTGGGGAGTGTTTCCCTTATTTCTTTTCTTTTTATATTGGTTTAATTGAGTTATTGGAGTTATATAGATGTTGTGTTAGTTGAGCACTGAGTTTGTCAGTAGGTGCGGCTGCTATGGCCAAGACCAGGGAAGTCCCCAAGGGATCCTGCTCGACACTTGAAAATCTGACACGTAAACATGGGATAAAGATCTTAGTAGATGTCATCGTTCCAGTGGAAAAATATGTTGTTGAACTGGGAAAACTAGTTGGATGAAGTCAGCTTCACGTATGAATAGAGATATTTTCAGTAGTGAAGAAATAGTTGATAAAATTGTCCAGCATTGATTAGTGATTGGTGGAGCATTAATTTCTTTTTCTCTTCCTGTACCCAATAAAAAATGTATCATTTCTAATGTCCCCCTTTTTATAAAAAATGAACTTTTAGTAAAAGAGCTGAGCCTGATGTTTCTATGATTCCTCTGGGTTGTAAGTCTCCTGAACTGAAACAAGTTGTTTCCTTCAGAAGAGTTACATATGCTTTTCAATAATCCAAATGCAGAACTCAATATAGCTTTCAAGTTTCAGATTGATGGAAGTGATTATGTAGTTTTTGCTTCAACTGATGTACTGAAATGTTTTAAATGCGGGCAAGAAGGACACATAGCTAAGAACTGCAAGTGGTCTGCTGAGGATGCAGATAGTGAGGGAGAAGAAATCCCAGAACCCAGTGGTAGCGCTGCTGAGCCAGCGAGTCAAGAAGCTGGCCCTTCAAATCACGCTGCAAATGGGCCAGTGATTAGAGAGACTGACCAGTGTCCGAACCTGCAGTCTGCCTTTGTGGATAATGAGGAAGCTGCGGTTCAGGAACTGTCAGAAATGAATAAAGGAAGAAACAGTATCTCTAAACAAGGTTGAACAGACACCCACAGAGGCAGAGCAGTCAGCACAGTGGAAACTGCAGCAAGTACCAGTGGTGATAAGAAGAGTAGAAGCCCAGTATCTGAACAGACGCAGAAAGATGAACAAGATGAAACTGCAGCTTTATAGTTTCAGGTGAGGGGATGGAAGGGTGTGAGGAAATGGAAGAGACAAGCAAGCAGTTTAAAAAGTCAAGCAACAACTGAACTTACTAGCTTGGTGAAGCGCAGTGTTGGTGCTGAGGAAGTGAAGTGCGGTGTGTCTGTGAGAGAGGACTCTGCTGCTCTCTCGGGGTGACACACAGCACTGTGGCCAGTGTAGGGGATTACAGTGAACACGTGGACAGTGATGGAGGTCACAGTGATACTGCCTCTTCAGTAAGCTCTGAGCTGTCAGCTAGTCAGCAAGCAAGGGAGGCGGGGTATAGTGCTGAAAGCATTCAAGCTTTTTAGAAATGATAAAGGGCAGATGAGGGGTCAGCATAATTGAACATTTCCCCGATTTGAAACTGTTTTTAAGTTCTGCGCAATGTGCAATGCATCTGTACTGGGGATTGAAAAGAAAGAAAGAGACCGATTGAAGAACTTAATGAGTACAGTGCGGTCTTCTCTTAAGACTAGTCATGTTTAAGTTCACTCAGGCAGCTTTTTTTCTTTCTGTTTTCTGGTTTATTACCTTCTGTACATTTTTCTGTTCCTACAATACAGATGTTAAATGTAGGAATTTTAAATCTAAATGGGGGGGGGGAAGAGATTTAGCTAAAAGAAAAGATCTTTTTGATTACCTGAATCAAAAGAAAATTGGTGTGGCTATGCTCCAAGAAACCATACTGATGATACAAATTAAGCGGAGTGGATTCAAGAGTGAGAGGGGGAGACTTTTCTAAGTCATGGCACCAATTTTAGTGCTGGAGTTGCCATTTTATTTTCTAAGAGTTATATTTTTGTCTTCTTTACAGTGAGTGTGGTGGTTAAAGGTTGTTTGTTAAAAGTGCAGGTGTGTATAGGCTGAGCTGCATTTGTTCTGAATTGTATTCCAATAAATAAATGCTGGTACCACATTTACATCATGTAGTTCAGGATGGTGTATTTTAAGGGCCGTTTATCTATTTGCATTTTCTTATAAATTAATGTTTTACTTGTTGTCTATCCTATCGTAATGTTTTGGTTTACCTTTATTACGTAGGTTATGAAAAGTGCCTTTACATTTCATTACGTTTCTAGCAGTGCTGGTCCTGAAGGCTGCAGGAGCGAATAGATAAATAAGCAATGCACACCGCAGGGGACACGACCGACACAGATATGCCATAATAATAACAAAGTGGTGACACTATGGTGTTGGTTTGTATAGAACCAGGTTTGTGTTCATTAAGACCATTTCTAAGGAAGTGACGCATTCCATTTTCTAGTGCAGAGGCACATGCGATCTTCAGACTATGTTAGGGGTGCACCGACAGCTGACAAGTGAAAACATTGAGAACCGCAGAACAAAATTATTACTCGAATGGCAATGCAGTCATTTTTCTGCCCCCCATGGCTGCCCCGCTCGCCCACCCCTAGTTACAGCTGTGTGTATAGGCACAGAATGCTGTGTTATGTCTTTGCACCAAATGATGGGAATGAAAGAGTGCAGTTCTTTCAACCCTAACTGGGGTTTTAGCACAAAGTCAGTCTGAGGAAGTGATTTTATTAGCAGGGGATTTTAACTGTACAGTAAATGACCAGCTGGACAGAAACAGTTCAGAGCCTCACCCCGGTTCTGTCGGAGAGCTGCTCAGTGTTTTAACAGCTCATGAGATGGTGGATAAGTGGAGGAATCAGCACCCCAATGTTAGACAATACACTTGGGCAAATGGGTCTCCAGGGCTGATATCCTTAGACAGATTGGATAGATTTTTATAGTTTTAAGCACCATTTAAATGTATTTATTAACCCTTTAAGGACCGGGATCGTGTTAACACAAACATACTGAAGATGGCTTCTAGGACCGCGATCGTGTAAACACGATAAAAAAAGCACTTTGTTTTGATGACTTGCAGGGCCACTGTGCAGTACAGGCTTGAAACACATATCAGTGGATAGGTGAGGGACTGATGTTAACTTTTTTCTTCCTGTGGCAGCACAGAGAGAAAATACATCACAGCCTGCTTCAGAGAAACTTGTAAGGTAAGAAAGACATGGAAAAATGCTGTAAATCTGATGTATTTGACATAGTTATATTAGAACATTTATTCTGTGTCATGTGTTTTAATATATGTTTTTACAACATTTATAAATATCAAGAAACAAATGGATATGAGCAGCTACTATTTCATTAACTAAATGTATCAGGTAGGTTTTTCCTTTATTACAATAATAATGGAATGAATATCTAATATTTTATTTATAAATATTTATTTTGAGAAAGTAATCGAGACGTGTCCATTATTACTTATAAAGACCCTGCGAATAAATGTGTATTATGATATTGCAATCACTCAGGTGAAACTTGTAAGTTGCCCATTAATACTTTTCAACAAAACTTTCAGGAAGTATTGTAAGCTCCCTCGGGTCATAGAATAACACGTTTTTATACATGTATCTCTAAACAGAATACAGAATAAAACATACTTAACAGGGCACCATTTCCAGGATGCTACTGTAAAAAATAGATGAGTTTTTATTGCAAGAGAGTCAACTACAGCCAAAAAAAAACCCTGGTCCTGGGGGAGCATCCCACTGAAAAATGCTTGGTCCTGAAAGGGTTAATTGCTCTATTTATCCTGTTGGTTTTTCAGACCATAGTATTATTTGAAAATGATTCTTCCCTTGTCAAAAATACATACCTCATACTGGCATTTTAATACCAAGCTACTACAGAATGCACACTTTTTAAAATATTAAAAAAATGTTTTGGGAAAGGTGGAGAGGTCAAAAAATGCTTTCTCCTCATTAAAGCATTGGTGGGATGTAGCTAAAGAGCAGGTTAAATTGTTTTGTCAGCAGTACACTGAACACGCTACACGGAGTACTAATACAGCAATGCGAGAGCTGGAGGAAGACATTACTGAGCTTCATGGAGCTCTGCTGGTTTTAACAAGCTTTCTGAAAGCCTAAAAGCCTTGCTCTTATTGTATTACTTGTATTGTAACACTTGAAATGTATTTGCTTACGATTGTAAGTCGCCCTGGATAAGGGCATCTGCTAAGAAATAAATAATAATAATAATAATAATAATAATAATAATAATAATAATAAAAATAATAATAATAATAAAAAATTAAACAACACAAGCTGACTGATC
The DNA here is from genome assembly GCF_902713425.1 of Acipenser ruthenus. Classification (NCBI taxonomy): domain Eukaryota; kingdom Metazoa; phylum Chordata; class Actinopteri; order Acipenseriformes; family Acipenseridae; genus Acipenser; species Acipenser ruthenus. The sequence goes on from NC_081211.1 coordinate 14,690,321, forward strand.
TGTTGTATGCAGCGGTACAGGGGGTGTTAGTGCGCTCCAGGTTTCAGAGTCTTTCCCAGATGGATGCTTCGATACTTTTTGGGTTGGAGAAAAAGACGACTCAGAGCAAGCTAATTCACTGGCTAAAGACTGTGACCGGGCAGGAATCTCCAAGATCTTTGGTTTTAAAGCTGGTTTAATTTCCCTGGACCATGAGAAAGCTTTCGACACATTTGCCTAATATTTTTAGAGCATTTGGTTTTGCAGTGCATATTTAGTGTACTAAAAATAAATGGTGGTTTAAGTTCTCCTTTTTCAGTACAGAGAGGGATCCGCCAAGGATGCTGTCTCTCTGGAATGCTATATTCTCTCTCTCCATTGAGCCCCTCATAGAGACAATTAGACAGCTCTTAAATGGCCTCTCTTTTCCAAACGTCCCAAATCAGTCATTTAAAGTTGTATCCTGTGCAGATGATATAGCTGTGCTAGTGACCAGTAATCAAGACACAACCTGGGGGACTCCAGTGGAATCAGAAGGTGTTTTGGTATCTTGGGGTGTTTCTGGGAAGAGAGGGTGTAGCATTAGAGAACTGGGAGGGAGTGCTAGATCAGGTGAAGGGAAGATTACAAAGATTGTGATGGCTTTTGTTAAAATGATTTTATAGAGGCATAGTCTGGATAATTAATAATCTTGTTGATTTAATGCTCTGACACAGGCTAATGTGTGTGGAACCTCCACCATCTCTTTTAAAGGAAATCCAGAGATTACTATTAGAGTTCTTTTGGGTTACATTTGGTGAAGTACGGGGTGCTCTATTTATTATTAGAATAAGGGGGACAAGGCTTAAATGATATTAACAGCAGAATGGGTGCCTTTAGAATGCATTCTTTTCTTTTTTGTAATTAAGTTTTTATTGAGCACATACCAACAAAAAAAAGTTTTAATATTGCAGTATTGCTACACTACAGTGAAATGCATGAATCACATTTCATCATGTTTGAGAATTTTAATGCTAAACTACATTAAAAGAAACAATCGCAATGCAATACATATAAAACGTTTGCTCATTTGGCGCGCTGCATCATAACCCTGGCCATATTGTTAGTTTTTTTGTTTGCAGTTGCACACGACCATGACCGGTGTACCTTAATTATATTCAACTGTGATATATTTACATCCTTAAACATATCTACTGCTTTTACATTTTGTAAAAATAATTAGTAGTAGATAATATACTTTGTGGCATTGTGTTGTTTTTTTCTTTGTTTTTTTTTTAAAGATAGCTGTGGTTGTCTTCATACAGTGGGGGAAAAGCAGGTTGTAAAAAATTCTCAAAAAAAATTATGCCTCTGATATGAGTACATTTGTGGATAGGCTATTCGTTTTTTTCAACATAGTTTGACACCTGCATTTCCCCCATAGTGTCAAGATTACATTAAAAAAACAGAGCATCAGACATCGTCTGTGATACAAGTACTGTATGTGACAGTGAATATATTTTCGCTTGGATTATGTCATAAAAGGTTTTTTAGGCTCCCCGACCCCGACAATTTTAAATTGTGTTGGAGTGTGAAGTACGAATAAAACAGGCGATAACGGTAAGCAGAATTCTTCCTCCCCAGACCCTGCGAGTCCTGCTGACACATCCATAGCTGACCACAATTACATCTGGAAAGACTTATTGTTTGTGTCTGCTTCCTCCTGGCTCCAGAGTGCAGCACAACAGCACGAAACAGCCATAAACATTCAAACACAACATTCAGATGATAACGGATACAGTTAGCACTGCTCAATTACTGACTGGCTTTCTAAAGTGTCACTCAGCTCTGACTCTGGGCAGGAGGGGGAAAAAAAAAACAACCAGCAAATTTAGCGTGCCAACAAATACACTGCACACCACACGTGCCATAGGTGTGCCATCCCTGTACTATGTCATCAAAGCGAGCAGACACTGTGCATGGGGCTCTGCTTTGCCCAATCAGAATCCTGGCCAGCGCATGAGTCAGTGTGCTGAAAGAACGAGTAACGAGATGCTTCTGGGAAATGTAGTCGAGTAAAAAGTGCAATATTTTCTAAACAAACGTGCTTGCGTAAAAGTAAAAGTATCCCAAAAATAAAGTACTTAAGTAAAGTACAGATCCCGAAAACAAATACTGAAGTAGTGTAACGCAGTATTTCTACTTTGTTACTTTCCACCCTTGACCACACTTAGACAATAGTTCCAGCTGCATTGGCTTTTACAAATTAGTTGTATTAATTCAAATTTAAAAGAAAAGCACCATCTAGTAACCAGTAAGCAAAAGATTTGAATGTTGCATACGGTGCAGTACAATTGCATTACATTTCCAGCTGTACAAATACATTCATTTTGTTTTGTTAATCAGAACCATACACATACTTTACAAGTGTACCACTGCGTTGCGCTGACATGTAGAACACGTTACAGTATGTATTAGTCATTCAAAGTACTCCATTCAAACAAAATGTTTTCTCCATCGGGCCATAAACACTTTCCATTCTCTATCAGCTTGTTTTTCTTTCACCATTTTAAGTTTTGTACTGTTTTTTCAACATTGTGATTAACATGTATTTCGGGCAAATTCAACAAAGCACAATTTCAAATCTGGTGAGTAGCATTTTCGTTTTTTGTCTGACTTTATCCAGTCTGCATTATTCTTTCATTGCAGTTACAACAAACAAAAGACTTGATAACAACAACCAAACGAGCAAGATGGGTCAAATGGCCTCCTCTCGTTTGTAAACTTTCTTATAAGTTTTCTAACCAAGGTCTGTCTTCAGTGCAACAACAACATTCCAAAACACTCCCATTCAAGGCTGTCTCCTAATATGATCATCTACGGGAAGGGCTGTCTCTCTGAGTAAGAAGAGTTAAAGGGCTAGGTCACTGGCGAGATATTTAACATTGGGCAAACCCTAAAAGGCAAGAGCTGTATAAAAGCACACACCTTCAGTTTAAACATGTTTAATATTTTGCGGTGCGATTCTCTCACATCAGCTAATGTGTTATACCCATTCACAAGTCTCAAAGTCAGCAACCAAGGAACACTGTGTTAGGTTATATGACTGGTGAAATGCATGTATTCTCTTTGTAATTTATATATATATATATATATATATATATATATATATATATATATATATAGTGAAGGTAGCGTCTCTACGGTAATACAAAAGTTAAAAAATCTTAGAGTCAAACAATCAGTTTTAATGGCTTAACTAAAGAGTTTCTGTAGGGACATTCATAGTCGCACTCATCATTTTTTTTTTCTTCAGAAGGATTCAATACTTAACTCCTGCTCTTTTGTATTCATCAAAAACATCTCTTTATTTGTTTAGAAAAATGGTTGTAAAACAGACAAAAAAACAACGCGTTTCGACACCTAACTTGTCTTCATCAGGTTCACAATGTGACCAATGACAGTTGAATAAAAATAAAGAAAACTAAAAGGAAATCAGAATAATTGCTACTCGTGCTGGCTTGACACCAGCATGATACTTGTTGGCTCCATGTCTGTTTGTTTTGTTTGTTTGTTTGTTTGTTTGTTTTGGCCACTGTGCCGTTTTGTTTCTGTAAAGTGTTTTGTTTTGTTCAAACCTTTTTCTTTTCAATAAACCAGCGCACCAGCTCATTCATTCATATCCCAGCACTGTTGTCTGTCTACTTGCTTCCTGGCTGACGTCCCCACCAGCCAGCCTGGTCACACTGGTTTATCAGTATTATCGCACACCCTTAATGTACAGTATAATGTATGTATGCCTTTATGGCACACACACTATATCTACAGAAATGTCCAACATTGTTTAGCGCAAGTAATCAAATCTATCTGAATCTGGAGGAGGCTGTCTGTCACACTTATTATATGTTAATAAGTCATACTGTACGTAGGGTGTCTTATAGAAGACATGTCATCTTGTGCAATTTGGGCTTCTGGCTGCTCAAATTGTGCGAAAAGAAGTATCCTTTAATAACAGTGTATTAACTTCAAATCAAGATTGTACTACTACTGTTACACATACAGAAGTGTGGTTATGTTTCGAGGTATGCACATATGATTTCTCATACCTGATTTCTAATTGTACATACTGTATATTTAGAGAAGTGCTTGTCCAATGGTGATTAAACTTGCTAAGGACCTTGTGAAAGGATAGCGTCACAGCCAAAGCTGGTAAATGTCAGGAAGCAGAGCCAGAGACAGAAGCAGCAGTTTAACATTGCTGTGGCACACTTTTATTTACCAAATGAACAAAGGAAAAAGCACAAGTTCCAAAACAAAAGCTTTAAACAAAACACTTCTCAGGCTGGGCATTCGCCTTCACTGACTAATACACAATTTAGCCCCAATACGCTACAGCGCACCCAGCACTCAGCACCCACAAACTCCCTCTCCCAACAAAGGATTTCTAGTTGCTTATATGCAGCTGTGGCTGGACCCTAATTAATCATCAATTATTCAATGATTCCCTCCAGCCACATTCTCACGTGGAGTTGACAGGGAGAGAGTAATTCTTTCCCTGCCCACTCAACACATCACAGGCCTCTGCCCTGTCACAGACCTTCTTTAGTTATTGAGTGTATCTGAGGATATACTGTGGAGTCTGTCAGTACAGTATGGCTTGCTTACATGTGTGTTAGTTATGTAATTAAAGAGCTTCCTCTGATTTTCGAGTCTTTGTTTTTTTAAAGACAAGACTGCTTTAATTAAACTGTCAATAAAATGGCACATCACTTGATTTCCTCACTGGACTAGACAGATCTGGATTTAGAAACCAGAGCAAACAAGTCATTTGTTTTCACCAGAGAATGCGTAGAGAATGCTGTACCGCACACACTTTAATAATGAGCTGTTTTTACAGGAACAGTGAATCAATGAACAGCAAGATCTGGATTTACCTGTCTGTTTAGGTTTGCATAAGAGAAAAACACTCCTTTATTTCTCAAACCTCCCCTGACTGTATGACTCACCCTTAAACCACATGGCCATGCTATTTTGAGCCACATAATTCTGAAATGTACCCTACTATGCACTGTACTTACTTAAAAACCAGACTGTCAAATATATAATATATGTAAGGTAAACACATGTTTGATTAATGTCACTACACTTGCCTGTGAACCATAAATACCTGCTATTGTTCAGTCAGCACTAATGAGATGGAGCTTCATCATACCTGTACACTGGGCCAGAGGGATTTCCCTGAAGCATTCGCACAAGCTAATGGTTTAAGGTGGATGACACTTCTCTGCTGTTGTCATCACAAAAGGCAAAGTCTCATTCCATTTGGTTTGCACAGGCTCTCAGAAAAGGTTATATTTAAAACAAGTTTCAAAGTTATCATATACTGTACGAAAGCCTTTTTTAAACAAGTAGAATTTTTCAGCAGAGGTACCAAGCATTTCTAAAGCAGGCACCACATTGTCCTTTAAGTATTTTCCTATTATCTTTGAATCACAATGTCTGTGTTTATACAATGCTTTTGCATTATTTTGGGACTATTAGGGCTCTGCCTGCTCACAGACCTATTAAACTGATATTATGGTCTAATAAGATAAGAACTTTTTTAACATGTAAATACAAATATTTTAAACCTGTGTTTAAATGTGTGGTTTCCCAGACCTCGCTGAGCACTCATTTGCAATAACTAAGGTTACATTAGGTAATCCAAGGTTAGTGCTAATCTGGGTATGTGACACTAGCCTATGGGAGATTTTATATTTAAAAACTACATGTTCAAAATGTTTAATCTAATCATAATATTTTAAGATCATATTATGTGTGTTTTCAATCATAACTGTTCCAGATTTTTTTTTTCAACCACTGGGTCTGTTTCTGAAATGATATCTGAATCTATATTATATAGCCATTTTCCTTGCACTAATGCACAGTTGCCACACTTGTAGAGGGGGCAGGAATTAGAGTTGCACACCTCTAGTGGACATTTCTAAAGCAGCAGCCTCTGTGACTTAAAATGCCATTGGGTAGTAATCCTGATAAATAATGATCATAGCAAAAATAGCAAAAGAGAATAATATTAAACCCACATAATAACAAACTGAGCAGACGGAGGGTATAAAGCATCCCTTTAAAGATGCTATTCATTTTTTTACTGAAAACATGCAAAGAGCTGCAGACGCTTGGTACCTCTGTGGGCCTCTACTCCTGGAGGCAGTAAGCTGAGACAGTCCAGTTAGGAATGCTGCTGAAGGCCCTGTGCTTTTGTTTTGAATGCTGTTTTGGGTAGAGTGGGCCCTTACTGACATAAATGTATTACCTTATAAGTCCATAAGAAGTCTGAGAATGCTCATATCAGCTGACTAACATGCTGGGACACACAGTCTCCCAGCCGACAAGTACAATATCTTATCACTGAAGAGGAGAGCTGCACAACACTCACACATCTACTTCAGAAAGTGAAGCACTTAGCTACAATTGGCTAACACACTGAGCACTGCCTATTATAATATAATACCGGTCGTCCTGCCCAGTAAACTGGTACATTGTTTTCATGTTTTCCAAATCAATCCTGTTTTAAGTTGCTCAGGTCCTGTATTTGTCAGAATATGTTCATGTTTTTGAAAGGGTAGTGCCTTTTGAAAATCATTGAATACTTCCATTTTTAATAGAAACAAACATGTTTACAAAACCGAAGGCAGGCCCTCTAACAGATAGTGTTTGTCTAAGCACCCATGCATAGGATAGCCTTATAAAAGCTTACCACAGTAACTGTGCAGTTTTCCCATGCTTTTCCCATGGTTATACTATACATTTACCACAGATTACCATGCGTTGACATTCTTTTTATATGCTTTACCATACCTCTCTGGGTTTTACAAGGTTTTACTAAGCTTTGCTTGCATAAATTGTTGATTATTCTAGTTAATGTTTAACAAACGATGAACCTGTGTTTCTAGTGCTGTGAGAGAGACACGCAGTTGACTGGAAGAGGTGGGTCCCACCAGCTGAAACTACCTGAGGGCATGGGAACAAACGGAGACCGTCAACATGGTGTGAGTTCTGGTAAAGAGTGAGGTAAAGGGGGTAGTAAACAGACACACCAGATTTCATTTGACCCTGCCAGCGGCACGCCGTTTCTGTCCTGTATTCTGTACTGATGTCATGTCTTGCTTAGGTGGATGTGACATAATATATACCATTCTGAAAAGAGGAAACCTCAGTTCTACCAAGAAAGTCAGCTCTTCCTTCTATGAAGCATAAAAAGGAAGTTCAGGATAATGTTAAACAATACATGATAATACTAATGACACCCACAGCATAATACAGTGACAGTACTCACACACACACACATATCCGGAGTCACTGCTGCAGCTTGTGCTGTCGTGAAAATAGTGTTTACATACATAATGTTGAAAATCTCTCCCATATAAGAAATGCTGTAGTTGTGCATTGCAATTGCACTGGAGTGTACAGGATACTGCTGTGTTTTTAGACTGTTCTTTTATTATCAGTTAAATGCTTTTTAGAAGGAAATTCACTTGTATATGTTATGACAGTCCGGGTTTGGATGACAAAGTCACAGCTGTATTTTAAAGGCTGCTGTCTAAGACCAGACTGGTCTTCAAAGTTTAGAAAAAAATATTTATATCTCAAACAACCTTGTTTTGGAGTGAGTGTTGTTAAAGATAATCAGCTAGTATATACAGTTTGATAGTTTGGCATTTCTTGTTTTGCAATGGGCGTTGTTAAAGATAATCAGCTAATATACACATTTCTGATAGTCTGCCATTTCTTGTTTTGGAATGAGCGTTGTTTTTTCCTCTTAACAAATTACTGTCTACTACTAACTAGAGAAAGCAGCCAAAACGTTTCACAGAAGCATGTGATGCAGTCTAGTCTTTCCCACGCACCCCGCAGATCCACGCAGTACATGCCTGGAATTCTTTGTAGATAGCATTTAAAACAACTGTATAAGTTAACAGCGGGAGATCTGACAGCAGAGAAAAGCTAATGGAAGTCCCTTTACTTTACCTTGTTTTGGCTTCGCGCTGTTTAAGCATTCTCTTTCCTTTTTGAAGTTCTCTTCTCTTTCTGTCCACCGTCTCACCTGTTCCTGCCTCATCTTCAAGAACAAGATCTTTTTCTGTTCCTCGTTCAGAGCCTCCAGAACATCAGGGTCTATGTACATCTCCTTTAAAATCTGCTGCAGCATTTTCAGAGCAGTGGTGTGGCCTTTCTTTAAAACAGATCCTGTAAAAGTTTAGGAGGCCAGTCAGGTTTCTTTAAAGTGAGGATCCTTTTTTTATCCAAGCTTTCGGAAGGGTTTTCATTCCTCTTAGCCTCAAATTATGAGGTCTGGAATTGACTGGGAACCTAAAGAAGATACAATTAGAAACAGAAATTATAATCTGTAGCTTGTGTGTTGTGTTGTTTTGGCAAGAAGAGAGCATGACGCAATGTGACAATGCTCTCTATATAATAAGTACCCTGTAATGGAAGTGAATGGAGCCGCTCAGCAGTGATCTCCTCTCCATAGTATAATAAGGACCCTGTAGTAGAGGTGAATGGAGCCGCTCAGCAGTGATCTCCTCTCCATAGTATAACTGTTAAAGCTGGAATTGAGGCTTTGCAAACTCAGCTTTGGGGCTTTTTACCTGGGCTTCGGACCTTGCCTTAATTCCAACATTCATTTCTGGTATAAAGACAGCTTTAGTCAATTTTGAGTGATAAATGATTCCTAAATTACCATATTTGTTGTTGTGAATAAATGTATACTAGGTATTCCATATCCATAAGGTATTCCAATTTACATTTGAAACAATATAGCCATTATATATAATTTAGGACAAGCTTTGCACAAATAAAGTTTGTGTATTTTTTGTGAACCACATAAGTGCATTTTTACCTACTTTATTCCTGAATCTGCTTTTATGTGTACCCCAGTGCTTTTATCATATCACTATAGAAGATTATCATGAGAAAGCTTAAAGACAGACAGATACCTAGACAGGAAACTGTGTGGCCTGTTTTGTGTGCTAGTTCAATAACCCAGCCCCCCACTTCATTCCCCTTAGCCACCCACCCATCCACTCAACACACACAAACAAACACAACATGTCACCACAGTCTGAAGGTAACACACAGTAGAATAAAATACCAGCATCTTTCACAAGACCCCCAAGCCCATACATTAGCACTTATTGGCCTAGTATTTGCAACTTATGAAACACATTCTTCTCTTGTAAAGCGGTGGCTGTGAATTTCTTTTCTATAATGAGGCTAGAACTAGACCAGTGTACAACAAACAAGACAACACAAGGAGGTAACAAACCAGCAGTCCACTCCTCTCAGTCAAACAAGAGGGGAGCTGCCAGCTCCAGCTAAGTTACTTTATAATTCTCACTACAAGCCTTCTCCTTCACAATCACTGTCTAACACACAAACACACAACTGACAAGCTCTTGTGGAAATAATCAACATGCAAGTGTTAGATGCTCACTTACGGAAATCACAGCAGTCCAGACAACAACTTAAACACATCAGCAGAGTTCCTATCCGGAGAGAATGCAGAGCAGATGTATTTTCATTCTTTTGTGGCTGTTCTGGCTAATGACGTCAGGGCATTCCATGTGCTCTGAGTAAGAGCCCTCTCATTCAAATGTGAGGCGGAACAATAAATTACTCAGGAAATGGAGCTGGGCTCGAATAGCTGGGGGATTAACTAACGACCAGCATCCTGTAAAACACAGAGCAAATCATAGAGCTGCACTGTGTTTTAAAGCCAGCGTTTTAAAAAGAGATGCAGTTGTGCACAATGAATGTCTTTTACTTCCCTGTAAAAGAGAAGTGACTTTGCTGGTTCTTCCAGTTCTGCTCAGTGCTTTTCTTCTCTTTTTGCTCTGCTGTTCCCAGGGTGTAATTACCTCAAGTGCTAGGCATGAAGTGTTACTATAGCCCTTCTATGGCATTAATGATGGTCTAGTAACATGCAGAATACTGTGAATAGCTCTTAATTATAAGAGTGTATATATATATATATATATATATATATATATATATATATATGAATTGTGGTTGAGGGTTGTTTGTTTAGGAATGGATCTGTGTGATGTTTGTTTAGGAATGGATCTGTGTGATGTTTGTTGAGAAGTCCTAAAAAAAGGATGTAAACATCCAAAGACCTGTGCAGGTGTTGACACATTATTCAAAATAATAATTAAAAAAGGCTGTGTGTTTAAAAGCCTACTATAGTTCTGCATGAGATGTATGCAGTACATGTAGAATCTGTTGAATTAATCATCTCTTATTTCTAGATTTAACATAGCCGATAACTGCAAACTTTTGTTTTATATGACTTGTGTTAGAGCCAATTTCCATGAACTTTTAGCTGTTTTAACAAAATATAAATCTATGCAACAAACAAATTAGATGAGGAGAATTTGAAATTTTGTCACATTTGTCCATTTGACAAAATCTAGGACACTATCCTTATAAAATGCGTAGAACCTTCCCATACGGAAAGAACACATATTTTCAATATATTATAAATATATGCATGTAACAGTTTTAAGTGTTACAGATATGCATCGCATATCCATATATTGATGTACATATATTCTTAATATGTTTTTAAATATAAGCAAAATAGGAACATGCATGACCAAAATGAATGATTAGTAACATTAGTATGCCATATAAAGATAGATGAATGTATATACAGTCGACGCCGCTTTAAGGGAACGCCTTGGAGAAGGAACAATATCCCAAATAAGAGGCTGTCCCAGTTAAACAAGAGACAGTTGAGATGACCTTAGTCAAACCTTTTTGATTCTTAATGAAAAGAAAAAGAATGAAATCACATCACATTATGATTAAATGTTAAATACATCATTGAAAATACTGGGTCCATGTTTATATTTATTAATAAACAAAATGAATCGCACCTGCGATGCTGACACACCAACTTTCTTTACAACAGCAGCCTGAGTAACCATAGGCGGCTCCTCCTTCTCAAGAGTTCAATGTGGTTTACGCAAGTCACTTTGTAATCACGCACTCCCTGCACTGACTGCACAGTGTAATCACGCACTCCCTGCACTGACTGCACAGTGTAATCACGCACTCCCTGCACTGACTACACAGTGTAATCACACACTCCCTGCACTGACTGCACAGTGTAATCACACACTCCCTGCACTGACTGCACAGTGTAATCACACACTCCCTGCACTGACTGCACAGTGTAATCACGCACTCCCTGCACTGACTACACAGTGTAATCACGCACTCCCTGCACTGACTGCACAGTGTAATCACGCACTCCCTGCACTGTGCTACGCAGTGTAATCACACACTCCCTGCACTGACTACACAGTGTAATCACACACTCCTTGCACTGACTGCACAGTGTAATCACACACTCCCTGCACTGACTGCACAGTGTAATCACACACTCCCTGCACTGACTACACAGTGTAATCACGTACTCCCTGCACTGACTACACAGTGTAATCACGTACTCCCTGCACTGTGCTACACAGTGTAATCACACACTCCCTGCAATGACTACACAGTGTAATCACGTACTCCCTGCACTGACTGCACAGTGTAATCACACACTCCCTGCACTGACTGCACAGTGTAATCACGCACTCCCTGCACTGACTACACAGTGTAATCACGCACTCCCTGCACTGTGCTACGCAGCCTGTCTTCACAGTGTAATCACGCACTCCCTGCACTGACTACACAGTGTAATCACGCACTCCCTGCACTGTGCTACGCAGCCTGTCTTCACAGTGTAATCACGCACTCCCTGCACTGACTACACAGTGTAATCACGCACTCCCTGCACTGACTAAACAGTGTAATCACGCACTCCCTGCACTGACTACACAGTGTAATCACGCACTCCCTGCACTGTGCTACGCAGCCTGTCTTCACAGTGTAATCACGCACTCCCTGCACTGACTACACAGTGTAATCACGCACTCCCTGCACTGACTACACAGTGTAATCACGCACTCCCTGCACTGACTACACAGTGTAATCACGCACTCCCTGCACTGACTACACAGTGTAATCACGCACTCCCTGCACTGACTACACAGTGTAATCACGTACTCCCTGCACTGTGCTACGCAGCCTGTCTTCACAGTGTAATCACGCACTCCCTGCACTGTCTGCACAGTGTAATCATGCACTCCCTGCACTGACTGCACTGTGTTACGCAGCCTGTCTGCACAGTGTAATCACGCACTCCCTGCACTGTGCTACGCAGCCTGTCTTCACAGTGTAATCACGCACTCCCTGCACTGTCTGCACAGTGTAATCATGCACTCCCTGCACTGACTGCACTGTGTTACGCAGCCTGTCTGCACAGTGTAATCACGCACTCCCTGCACTCCCTGCACTGTGCTACGCAGCCTGTCTTCACAGTGTAATCACGCACTCCCTGCACTGACTGCACTGCGCTACGCAGCCTGTCTCCAGTGTAATCACGCACTCCCTGCACTGACTGCACTGTGCTACACAGCCTGTCTTCAGTGTAATCACGCACTCCCTGCACTCCCTAAACTGTGCTACGCAGCCTATCTTCACAGTGTAATCACGCACTCCCTGCACTGTCTGCACAGTGTAATCATGCACTCTCTGCAATGACTGCACTGTGCTACGCAGCCTGTCTTCACAGTGTAATCACGCACTCCCTGCACTGTCTGCACAGTGTAATCATGCACTCCCTGCACTGACTACACAGTGTAATCACGCACTCCCTGCACTGACTACACAGTGTAATCACGCACTCCCTGCACTGACTACACAGTGTAATCACGCACTCCCTGCACTGACTGCACAGTGTAATCATGCACTCCCTGCACTGACTGCACAGTGTAATCACGCACTCCCTGCACTGACTACACAGTGTAATCACGCACTCCCTGCACTGACTACACAGTGTAATCACGCACTCCCTGCACTGTGCTACGCAGCCTGTCTTCACAGTGTAATCACGCACTCCCTGCACTGACTACACAGTGTAATCACGCACTCCCTGCACTGACTACACAGTGTAATCACGCACTCCCTGCACTGACTACACAGTGTAATCACGCACTCCCTGCACTGTGCTACGCAGCCTGTCTTCACAGTGTAATCACGCACTCCCTGCACTGACTACACAGTGTAATCACGCACTCCCTGCACTGACTACACAGTGTAATCACGCACTCCCTGCACTGACTACACAGTGTAATCACGCACTCCCTGCACTGACTACACAGTGTAATCACGTACTCACTGCACTGTGCTACGCAGCCTGTCTTCACAGTGTAATCACGCACTCCCTGCACTGTGCTACGCAGCCTGTCTTCACAGTGTAATCACGCACTCCCTGCACTGACTGTACTGCGCTACGCAGCCTGTCTCCAGTGTAATCACGCACTCCCTGCACTGACTGCACTGTGCTACGCAGCCTGTCTTCAGTGTAATCACGCACTCCCTGCACTCCCTGCACTGTGCTACGCAGCATATCTTCACAGTGTAATCACGCACTCCCTGCACTGTCTGCAGTGTAATCATGCACTCCCTGCACTGTCTGCACAGTGTAATCATGCACTCCCTGCACTGACTGCACTGTGTTACGCAGCCTGTCTGCACAGTGTAATCACGCACTCCCTGCACTGAGCTACGCAGCCTGTCTTCACAGTGTAATCACGCACTCCCTGCACTCCCTGCTCTGTGCTACGCAGCCTGTCTTCACAGTGTAATCACGCACACCCTGCACTCACTGCACTGTGCTACGCAGCATGTCTTCACAGTGTAATCACGAACTCCCTGCACTGACTGCACTGCGCTACGCAGCTTGTCTTCACAGTGTAATCACGCACTCCCTGCACTGTCTGCACAGTGTAATCATGCACTCCCTGCAATGACTGCACTGTGCTACGCAGCCTGTCTTCACAGTGTAATCACGAACTCCCTGCACTGACTGCACTGCGCTACGCAGCTTGTCTTCACAGTGTAATCACACACTCCCTGCACTCCCTGCACTGTGCTACGCAGCCTGTCTTCACAGTGTAATCACGCACTCCCTGCACTGACTGCACTGTGCTACGCAGCCTGTCTTCACAGTGTAATCACGCACTCCCTGCACTGACTGCACTGTGCTACGCAGCCTGTCTTCACAGTGTAATCACGCACTCCCTGCACTGTCTGCACTGACTGCACAGTGTAATCACGCACTCCCTGCACTGTCTGCACAGTGTAATCATGCACTCCCTGCACTGACTGCACTGTGTTACGCAGCCTGTCTGCACAGTGTAATCACGCACTCCCTGCACTGTCTGCACAGTGTAATCATGCACTCCCTGCACTGACTGCACAGTGTAATCACGCACTCCCTGCACTGTCTGCACAGTGTAATCATGCACTCCCTGCACTGACTGCACTGTGTTACGCAGCCTGTCTGCACAGTGTAATCACGCACTCCCTGCACTGAGCTACGCAGCCTGTCTTCACAGTGTAATCACGCACTCCCTGCACTCCCTGCACTGTGCTACGCAGCCTGTCTTCACAGTGTAATCACGCACTCCCTGCACTGTCTGCACAGTGTAATCATGCACTCCCTGCAATGACTGCACTGTGCTACGCAGCCTGTCTTCACAGTGTAATCACGAACTCCCTGCACTGACTGCACTGCGCTACTCAGCTTGTCTTCACAGTGTAATCACGCACTCCCTGCACTCCCTGCACTGTGCTACGCAGCCTGTCTTCACAGTGTAATCACGCACTCACTGCACTGACTGCACTGTGCTACGCAGCCTGTCTCCAGTGTAATCACGCACTCCCTGCACTGACTGCACTGTGCTACGCAGCCTGTCTTCACAGTTTAATCACGCACTCCCTGCACTGACTGCACAGTGTAATCATGCACTCCCTGCACTGACTGCACAGTGTAATCACACACTCCCTGCACTGACTGCACAGTGTAATCATGCACTCCCTGCACTGACTGCACAATGTAATCACACACTCCCTGCACTGACTGCACAGTGTAATCACGCACTCCCTGCACTGACTACACAGTGTAATCACGCACTCCCTGCACTGACTACACAGTGTAATCACGCACTCCCTGCACTGACTGCACAGTGTAATCATGCACTCCCTGCACTGACTGCACAGTGTAATCACGCACTCCCTGCACTGACTACACAGTGTAATCACGCACTCCCTGCACTGTGCTACGCAGCCTGTCTTCACAGTGTAATCACGCACTCCCTGCACTGACTACACAGTGTAATCACGCACTCCCTGCACTGACTACACAGTGTAATCACGCACTCCCTGCACTGACTACACAGTGTAATCACGCACTCCCTGCACTGACTACACAGTGTAATCACGTACTCCCTGCACTGTGCTATGCAGCCTGTCTGCATAGTGTAATCACGCACTCCCTGCACTGACTGCACTGTGCTATGCAGCCTGTCTTCACAGTGTAATCACGCACTCCCTGTACTGACTGCACTGTGCTACGCAGCCTGTCTTCACAGTGTAATCACGCACTCCCTGCACTGACTGCACAGTGTAATCATGCACTCCCTGCACTGACTGCACAATGTAATCACACACTCCCTGCACTGACTGCACAGTGTAATCACGCACTCCCTGCACTGACTACACAGTGTAATCACGCACTCCCTGCACTGAGCTACACAGCCTGTCTGCACAGTGTAATCACGCACTCCCTGTACTGAGCTACGCAGCCTGTCTTCACAGTGTAATCACGCACTCCCTGCACTCCCTGCTCTGTGCTACGCAGCCTGTCTTCACAGTGTAATCACTCATACCCTGCACTCCCTGCACTGTGCTACGCAGCCTGTCTTCACAGTGTAATCACGCACTCCCTGCACTGTCTGCACAGTGTAATCATGCACTCCCTGCACTGACTGCACTGTGCTACGCAGCCTGTCTCCAGTGTAATCACGCACTCCCTGCACTGACTGCACTGTGCTACGCAGCCTGTCTTCACAGTGTAATCACGCACTCCCTGCACTGACTGCACTGTGCTACGCAGCCTGTCTGCATAGTGTAATCACGCACTCCCTGCACTGTGCCACGCGGCCTGTCTGCACAGTGTAATCACGCACTCCCTGCACTGACTGCACTGTGCTACGCTGCCTGTCTTCACAGTGCTACGCGGCCTGTCTGCACAGTGTAATCACGCACTTCCTGCACTGACTGCATTGTGCTACGCAGCCTGTCTGCACAGTGTAATCACGCACTCCCTGCACTTACTGCACTGTGCTACGCAGCCTGTCTGCATAGTGTAATCACGCACTCCCTGCACTGACTGCACTGTGCTATGCAGCCTGTCTGCATAGTGTAATCACGCACTCCCTGCACTGACTGCACTGTGCTATGCAGCCTGTCTTCACAGTGGAATCACGCACTCCCTGCACTGACTGCACTGTGCTACGCAGCCTGTCTTCACAGTGTAATCACGCACTCCCTGCACTGACTGCACTGTCCTTTGCAGCCTGTCTTCACAGTGGAATCACGCACTCCCTGCACTGACTGCACTGTGCTACGCAGCCTGTCTTCACAGTGTAATCACGCACTCCCTGCACTGACTGCACTGTGCTACGCAGCCTGTCTTCAGTGTAATCACGCACTCCCTGCACTGACTGCACTGTGCTACGCAGCCTATCTTCACAGTGTAATCACGCACTCCCTGCACTGACTGCACTGTGCTACGCAGCCTATCTTCACAGTGTAATCACGCACTCCCTGCAATGACTGCACTGTGCTACGCAGCCTGTCTTCAGTGTAATCATGCACTCCCTGCACTGACTGCACTGTGCTACGCAGCCTGTCTTCACAGTGTAATCACGCACTCCCTGCACTGACTGCACTGTGCTACGCAGCCTGTCTTCACAGTGTAATCACGCACTCCCTGCACTGACTGCACTGTGCTACGCAGCCTGTCTTGCTCTGAAAAGTGATATCCGTTCATCATTTGAAAAAACGGTATGCCAATTAAAGGAAGTGACATTCCAATTAAACAATTGTAAATAGCATTGTGAAGAACCGTCTCCCGGAGTTGTATCCCATTTAAACAGCATTCCCAATTATCAGTATCCTAATTACACTTTATATAGCCATTGCTTGGAAATGAATGTGCACGTTTATATACACAATGTGAGTTAATGCACTGATTCCAACATAAAAATAATGAGAATAAGAAATTACAAGATTTTTTGTCTTTATTAAAAATATATGAGGTATCAAATGTATAATAATCTGCACAGAATAACTACAAATACACACCCAACGTCTACTTGTGAATTCATATTTTTATCAGACACCAGAAACAAATAGCATAAAATCACAGGTCATATTAAACATAAGGAGGCTGTGTGATCCAGTGGTTAAAGAAAAGGGCTTGTAACCAGGAGGTCCGCAGTTCAAATCCCACCTCAGCCACTGACTCATTTTGTGACCCTGAGCAAGTCACTTAACCTCCTTGTGCTCCGTCTTTCGGGTGAGACGTAGTTGTAAGTGACTCTGCAGCTGATGCATAGTTCACACACCCTAGTCTCTGTAAGTCGCCTTGGATAAAGGCGTCTGCTAAATAAACAAATAATAAGATAGCTTAGTTACACAAGACACAATTAAAGCTAGCGTAACACCTGTACCATCTCATTATAACATTCTACTAAGGAACTATCCTTGAACAAACATTAGATTAAATCAGTTACTGCAAGACTTTGTGCTTAAGAGTGAAGGCAGGGAAAGACAAGCCTCAATGGTCTCTCCTTTAACTTAGCCATTCACTACAGGTTTATTCTTTATTCGGTCCCGTTTAAAGGTCTGCTACTTTTTCAAGCGTGGCTTTTTGTATGTTTAATATTTTGATCAGTTACAAGCCCTGTTGTTAGGTAAGGGACACATGTACCCTCATGTGTTATACTTCAGTTCAGATATGAAGGCATTTTATCAGCAGGTTGCTGGTATTTTTATATACCGATAACATTTCACAGGAAACACTAAGTGTACAGACCTGATATTTCAGTGACCTTATAAGGTAAACAGGCATCTTAAATATGTAAAAATGGTGCAATATGTTCTAGTCCAACCACATCCTGCACCACAAACATCAAAACCTACCTGAAGTAATAGTTTGTTTTATATAGTGAACGGCATGATACTGTGACATCCTTTGAGAGTGGGAATGAAGAGGATCTACAAGGAGAGCATTTGAGAAGCTACTGAGGGACAGAAAACAAAAATGAAATCCATATATTATTATCCCTCGCGGGATATGTCACACTGCACTGCACACATGTGGGGTATTGTGAACAGTTGTGGCTATCATATACCCTATAGCCTGAAGGGTGGGGAAGGGCAATGAAGGCTCCCATGTACATCTACCCTACGATTACAGAAGGGACTCTATTAATGGAAAGCATCTGTCCTGTGGTCTAGCAATGCCACTAATGAAATGCATGCTTTTGCCACGCTCTATCCTAGAGGCAAAATGAATACATATTATGAGGAATTAAATCATATAGGTTTACTTTCAGCTTTCAGCTACCACATTGTCCCTGCATTGAGATGCAGTCTGTGTATGCCAAAGCGCTTAGCCTCTACTATAATAATGTAGTGTCATCTGATAATGGAGCACCTGCTAATGGATATCCACGACACCCCTGTGAATGTAATACCTAAGCACTTTCCAAACTGTTTTCTTTGCTATGGCTTACCACTGTTCACTAAAGCCTACATACACATTACTGCATTCATCCTTCTTTGTAGGATATTCTATTAAACTGACCCTGTCTGCTTACTGTCTACAGTAGGCTAATACATCTGTTACAATGAACGATAATTAAAGGATAATACAAGGCTCTGTGTGACCTGGCAACCCTGCACACTGCAAGCAAATGTCTTAACCACTATACAAAAGAGCCCCCCCCCCCCCCCCCCCCCCCACACACACACACACACATCACACAGACTTTTCGACTGGTGCCACTGCTTTATGATTTCCAATCTGAACAACCCTCTTATTGTAATGCCAGTTGGCAAAACGCCCGTAGCTATTGATTTGAATGCTTTTATTTACCTAAGCCGATTTCATCAGCATGTTATTAGCCGCAGCCAAGACAAGCACTCCCTTCAAAGAGTTTATGTTACGAGAGCTCATCTTTTAACTGCTGCTATTTGTTTTGTTTTGAACCTGTTTAAGTAAAGGTGCCTATGATGGAGCGGAAGAGAATGTGAGAATGTGGGCAGGATTGATTGCCTGACCCTGCCTTAAAGGGGCAGTAGTTTGATTTTGAAAAAGTGTGCAACCCTGCATGGCTCATCGGCAGCTGCTTTGCATCATATACAATAGATGAGTGAGACATCATATACAACAGATGAGTGACACATCATATACAACAGATGAGTGACACATCATATACAATAGATGAGTGACACATCATATACAATAGATGAGTGACACAGCATGTACAATAGAGTGACACATCATATACAATCGATGGGGGAGGCATTGTTCTTCATTTTACAAATGGATTTCTACAATGGTGACTGCCAAGATCGCTCCCACAGTTGTTTGTATGTGTTTGAATATAGGAAGATGATTTATTCAGTGGTACTACATATTTAGTAAGCTGGGGTTTTGGAGAATCTCTGTATGTATTAATCTGTTCCAACGCCTTTAGGATAGTGTATTTCAATCCCAAAAACAAGATCTGGGGGTAGTGATGCAGATGACAGGTTAATAGTTACAATCTGGTGTACCAACTGAATTTACAGAGAATACATATTTGAGGGCTTTATAGAGGCCACAGTGGTGCTTTCAACTTTAAAAAGTTCCCAGGATTTGATGACTGAATCAGAAAATGATACAGAAAGTGAATATAAAGAGAAGAACAATCCACTAGTTAAAATAACTGTGATATTTCATAGCAGTTCGAAGCTGCTCTTTAACCAAAGCCAGGCTCCTTTTGGACAAGCTTGTACTGTACCTTCATAAGTCAAAGACATGCAGGAAGTGGCTGCTACACCACATGCATTAAGAGGTAGAGCACTCCCGTGCGGAAAGAGCTTATATTTCACATATATTAAAAGCAATATATGTTACATTTATATGCTGTTGTTTTCCTTCATTTGGTTTTTATGTGTACACACATATTTTCATATATTAATTATATATGGATTGGTTATGAAATTGGCCCGATTTTATAGTATTTTCTATATAAGGATTTTATGTGTTAGTATATGTAACATATATTACTCTCCATATATATTTTTTATACTTTAAATATATCTAGGGGTGCTCATCGAGTTTACATCACATAACGCCAGCAGGCTTTTTTTTTAATTGTTTTTTTTTATTCCTTAGCGACCTAGAGGCTGATAGTTTCTCATTGGGTCTGGACTACTCACATGACCCTCCCACACTCATCCACATCCACATACACAGGAGAGAAGGTTCTTGCGTGTCAAAAGTGGGAGGAAACATGTTGCAGTGCACTTTTACACAGTTATCAATTACATCTTTGTTCAGCAAGTCAGAAATGTATGTCGGCGAAAGTAGACTTAACAGGTAACAATACATTGTAAAATAATGTTTCATGTTCGCAAGCCTCTTCATTTACCGCGAAAGTTAAGCTTTGCTAATTTATAAACACATGTTGTTGATAAAAAAATTACTCATGCTTTGGTTATAATCACAGATTCATGACCTAAGATGGCTACTCAGATCTGCCATCTTAGGCTACTTAATACTATAGCAATTTTGGTGTTAAGAGATTATATTATTATTATTTGTTTATTTAGCAGACGCCTTTATTCAAGGCGACTTACAGAGACTAGGGTGTGTGAACTATGCATCAGCTGCAGAGTGTGTGAACTATGCATTAGCTGCAGAGTCACTTACAACTACGTCTCACCCGAAAGACGGAGCACAAGGAGGTTAAGTGACTTGCTCAGGGTCACACAATGAGTCAGTGGCTGAGGTGGGATTTGAACCGGGGACCTCCTGGTTACAAGCCCGTTTCTTTAACCACTGGACCATACAGCATGATTATTTCTAATAGCGTTCATCATTCTGTGAATTAGGTTTTTTATTGTTTTACTCAGTAAAATACCCTATTTCTGAATGGAATAATACTATAATAATAATGACAATTAAACTACATCTACCCACATCTAAAATACCCTCTTTTAAGTACATGTTTGTTTACAAAATAATTTTTCTTCTAAGAAAGAAATTAAATAATATTACAGGCTGCTATGAGTCTTGCCATAGATGACAGAGATTTCTTTTTTTTTTTTTTTTACAAAATATTACAAATATGGGTGTGATTAGATATGGGGTACATTTTGGGTAACACAAAACACTAAAAACTAATTGAAGGGGGGGGGGGGGGGGGGGGGGGGGAATTGATCAAGACGTGTTTGTGCTCGACAATGACTCAGAAAAGATTGTGAAATTTAGACATACTGTCAAATGAGAGCAAAATTCCCAAGAATTTAGAATACTCAGATTTGACAAAGGACTTTGTTGATGCTAAAGCTAGGAAAATGTATTTGTAATGAACCTTCTTACGTAATTTAGAACACAAAATGAAGAAAAGGATTTGATACTGCCCAGGGGTTAATTTGTAAAAAAATAAATAAATAAATAAATGAAATGTACAAAGAGGCATTGCACACAGAGTGTAAAAGAGGGATTTATTTTTGATATTTTTATTATTTATGTATTTATTTAAACCCCTTATGTCAGCAAACCTTTAATGTCTGCAAACGTCACGGCCGGTGTGTGGTTACTGCCATCCCGTCTCAGGGTGTAGGACCCAGAGGAGCCCTGTGGCAGGCACACATTCAGTGGCAGCGGAAGCCATAAACAAGGTATAACTCCAGATTTTGTATTTTCATAAGTTGATAGGTATGTAATCTAAAGGTGTGGTTTTATACTTTAAATATATGGTTATGTTATAATTTAATTGTGTGTTTTTTGATACTTTAAATATATGTGTTTCTATAATCTAAATATGTATTTGTATACTCTAAATATGTTTTTCTTATAATGAAAATATACCCCCTCATTTGGTGAATGTTTTATACAAATGAATACATATGTTCATATATTATCCATTGTTCAATTAAGAAAAATGTTAAAATTAATATTAGAATATACACACAATTAATATAACACATGTATATGTTTAGACACTGTAACCAGAATATACAATGCTACACTATAACACTTTTCATATAAATATAATTCCTAAGATTTGTCCTTTACAGAAAGGAGAACACAAGATATATAAGTAGGAGTTAATAAAGACTGGAGTAAATGCTTTGAAAATATGTCCCTGTGTATTGTATAACTGATAGAAAATCTAATATTTGTTCAAGGGCTGTTCCTTGGTAAAATGTTACAGTGAGATGATATGGGTGCTAAGGTAGCTTTAATTGTGTCTTGTGTAACTAAGCTATCTTGTATCTTATATGACCTTCCTGTTTGATATACGCTTTGCAGGTAAAAAGCAGCTTTAAGCAGAAAGTGATTTTATGCTATTTATCAAAATGTTTATGGTGTATGATAAAAATATAAATGGATTTTTTTTTTTAATGTATTTATTTATTTTTTTAAAGTATTCCTTATTTACTCTTTTTATGGTGTACAAATCAAGTTGCGAAATGAATTTTGATCATGCATGTTCCTGTTTTGCTTATATTTAAAACATATTAAGCATATATGTACATCAATATATGGATATGTGATGCATATATGTATCAAATAAAACAGTATACATTGCATATATTTATAATATATTGAAAATATGTGTTTCCATATGGGCTCACAAGGCCAGTTAGTAACATACACAAAGAGATTAAAAAGACATGCAGCTTTGAGTCAAGCCTTTATTTATATTTGAGGAAAAACACAAAAAAAAACAAAGATTTTTATTGGGATATTCTGACTTTATAACAGGTGTATAGTTTATGCTTAATTGATCCATTCAAGTTAAGATTCCAATCTATCCATAAAGACGGTGCAGTTATATATTTTACAAAGATACCGTGTGGGTAGATGTATTCAGACGTTATGTACTCCCTTACATACCATATTATTATCTTACCTTCAAATTAGAAATGAATATATGGCTGAGCAGTATTCTTAGTCCCCTAGTTAAACATAACCAGGGAAAGAAACTGCTTGGCACTGTATCGGCAACATTCCCCCGTCAATACTTACAGCAGGTGGATGTTATAGCTCAAGTAGTAAAAATAAGGGCCTTTTCTCCCAATGGTGTATTGGCTGAATACAATTCTATTTACAGAACCTACAGAACTTCACTGATATTTTAAACATTGGGCTTATTGGGCTTACTGTATAAGGCAAACTCCTTAAATATGTACAAATGTATGTATTACATTGTAATTGAAAAACTGCACTGTTATATAATGGAATTCCCTAAATCAGCAATGTAGAGTGTGGAGGGTTTAGCCTGAATCAAAGGGATGAATGAATGCCCCCTCCCCCTCCCCTTTCTGTGCATATTCACTGGAGGTCATCAATGGCTCAGGCCTCCTTTCAGCCTGAAGAATACATTTAGAAGCTTAGATATGCAGGACAGCAATCCCCAGCTAATGCAGCTACACAGACAAGAGGTTTGTCTGAACCGCACAGCCACAGGATAGTCAGCTGTAGCACATGTCGTATCCAGCTGTGGTATATTTCAAGAGTATTTCAGGACATACAAGTCATTTGAAAAGCAGTGCTACACTGCAGAAATACCAAATAAGTTATATAATGCTTCATGCAGCAGAGTTTAAAGGCTGGGATCAATTTGGTTGTATTTTGTTTGAGCTTTCTTAAAGGGGAGGTCTCATTGAGGCTGTGAGGGTTTGGCAAAAGCAGGACATCAGACTGCCATTGCAGTAGCTATTGAGAACTTGTATTTATTATTATTATTATTATTGTTATTATTTATTTATTTATTTCTTAGCAGACGCCCTTATACAGGGCGACTTACAATCGTAAGCAAATACATTTCAAGTATCACAGGACAAGTAATAATACAATTAAGAGCAAGATAAATACAATGACTTTGGTTCAAGCAAGTACAAGTGTGACAAAATACAATTCAATAATACAGCAGATAACAGTGTCAGTGATAGTTACATCAGGATATGATTAAATACAAAATACTACAGATTAAACACTTGGCAGATTATAGTACTCTGAAGAACAGGATTAAATGCAGTAAAATAGGGGGCAGATAAGAGCAAGTAAAGCGCATTTAAGGAAGGGTGATACGTGTCCCAGGGGAAAAACAGAGGAGTTCTACAGGTGCTGTCTGAAGAGGTGAGTCTTAAGGAGGCGCCGGAATGTGGTCATTGACTGGGCAGTCCTGACATCTGTAGGAAGGTCATTCCACCACTGCGGAGCGAGGGTGGAGAAGGAGCGGGCTCTGGAGGCAGGGGAGCGTAGAGGAGGTAGAGCCAGTCTTCTAGTGCAGGCGGAGCAGAGAGGTCGAGTGGGGGTGTAGGGAGAGATGAGGGTCTGGAGGTAGCTGGGTGCAGTCTGGTCAAGGCATCTGTAGGCTAGTACAAGAGTCTTGAACTGGATGTGAGCGGTGATTGGGAGCCAGTGGAGTGAGTGGAGTAGAAAATGAAACAAAACAAAACAAAACAAATGATTTTTAACACATTATAACAATACAGATTAACTTTATTGCTGCTTTTGGCAGCAACCCACAAATGTATGACAAGCTAAACTGTCATTTAGAGATGTCTTAAAATGCAATTTAAGATATCTTAAAATATTTAAAGATATCTTTAAAACATTTGAGATTTCAAACTGAATTACACATATCTGTAAAACATTTTGAGATCTCAGCATTGTGCTGTTTTTAAGATATCTAAAAAAAAATCTTTAATTAAGATATCAATTAAAGATATCTAAAATGAAATAAAGATATCTCAAATTGATTTACAGATATCTTTAAATAATATGTAGATATCTGTAAACCATTTGGGTTTTGCTAGAATAGTACATCAAACTGTAATTTAGAGACATCTAAAATGCTATTTAAGATATATTTAAATAAAGCATACAGTTTTTAAAGATATCTCTAAATCATTTAAAGATAGCTCTAAATGACTTCCTATCCATTTAAAGAGATCTCTAAATCGTTTTCAGAGATCACAAAATAGCTTAGTCCATTTAATGATATCTCTAAATGATTTCCATTACACAAGAGTAGATGTTAAAACTTCATGCTGATTTGAACTCGGCTCTCGCCAAGATAAGCACCAACTAAGACGTAGCTTTACAGTAAACTAATGTGATCCATATGTGTCTCCACCCATTTACGTTTCCTTCCATATGATGATGTAGATATCCTTCTGTCTGGTGTTAATGGCTGAAGTGTAATGCTGGCTCCAGGGATCAGCTTATTTTGCCTCCCTGGCGCATCAGCACACACAACAGCTGCGATGCTGGCTCCGGGGATCAACCATAGTGCGGCCTCCCCAGCGCATCAGCATGACAACCGTCTGGATTGAGCTAAGTAGGGTACATCTCTGGGGTTTTCAAGTGGGCACCTTCCATCCTCAGTGTTTCGTCGACTAGCCCACGACACCTTTAAATGAACTTCTTTAAAGTTCATTTAAAGAACTCTCAATGGACAGAAAGTCTGTTCAGAACATAGAGCATTTTCACAAGGTCATTTAGAGAATCCACATGGTTTACAGATATCTGCATGTTATTTAGAGATACAGTCGTCTCCGGCTAAGAGAACACCCCTCTGGAAGCAAGCGAAGTGTTCTGTTAAGCAAAGTCTCTAAGACAGAGTTGACCACAAGACACAATAATAATAAGGTGTACTGTATCACTGTAAAACCAAAAATGCCACAATAGCAGTTACAAAAGAAAGAAAGAAAGAAAGAAAGAAAGAAAGAAAGAAGCATTTACATTGTATCTCATTGTATTTCAGTTTTTGGTCAGCTATATAGGTTTTAGACCAGGGGACTCCAACCCTGGTCCCAGAGAGCCCAAAATCATCAGGTTTTATAGGTGTCTATGTCATCAATGGCTAAAGATCTGGAACACCTGTTAATCTTGAATTAAGCTAATAATTGGTGCAATTAAGTAAGTGAGAGCTCGTTGAAATAAAAACCAGAAGACCCAGTAGCTCTCCAGGACCAGGTTTGGGAACCACTGCTCTACAGGAGTTGTAGCCTTTAATACACACGTATAATACTGAAACTAAATTTAACAATGAAATGATTGATTGGCCCACCAATCAAAACCCACATTTCCTCCATTCCACCCACATTCTCATATGGAAATTAAAGCATCTAATCAAGGCTCAACATGAACCCTTTCCTGGGTTACCTTATCTTACACATTTAACAAACACGATTTATTTAAACAAGTGCAGTACCGTATATTTTTCAATACTCGACACACAAACTTATCAAACGGTTTATTCACTCATCAGTATTGTATTTTCTGTGGTGTTGATCTCAGTTGCATATTCCTCACCATTGGGAATGGTCTAAGAGCCTCCCTTAGGGATAACCACAGACAGAGAGCATAGCTAGAAGAGATGGGGGCAGCTTTACAGACCTGCCCCCAGCGTGGCCACCGAGCCGCGAGAGCTTCTCCAGTTTCGCATGGCTGGCTCTTCTTAAAGATTTCTTGGCAGGCGGGAGGCAAGCTGTTCAACTTTCTTCATCAGGGACAGACTCAAAAACACACAACACCAGAAAAGATTGGTAGTGAACTCACTGACAAGGAAAGACATTGATTTTCAATTCAGTTCAAAGGGGTTTATTGCAAACACGTATGGTCGAAGTTTTTACAGAACATATACAGGTATTGCACATCTCCATGCCCTAATGAGTGTTTATCATTTTATGTGCTTAAGTGGGCCTGACTGGAAATGAGTAATACATGATCAAATCGCTTTTGTAAAAACCAGAACGGTGTCGTAGAAATTGCTGCAAATAAAGGACCTTGCACATATAACACTGTAAACATGACAGGGTTAAGGAAGAATACACAGATAAATAGAGGGTTAAGGTTATCTCAAATGAAACCAGTCTAGTAGCATGATCATACAGTGTGTTCTGATACAAAGTGAACTAAAATAAAAGCTGGCAAGAGGAAAGACTGCAAACAACTCTCTAGTCCATTGATTAGATACAAAATAAAACAAAAACTATAGACATTGCTGCTCCTTCCTGGTACTATGTAGTTGTATTTAGTACCAGGCCCTCTAACATGCATAACTGGATGTCACTGTATTTTAATTTGCATGTAGTATTATTACTATTTATTTTTTACCAGAGACCCTTATCCAGGGCGACTTACAATTGTTACACGATATCACATTATTTTTACATACAATTACATTATTTTTTACATACAATTACCCATTTATACAGTTGGGTTTTTACTGGACCAATCTAGGTAATGTACCTTGCTCAAGGGTACAGCAGCTGTGTCCCCCACCTGGGATTGAAGCCACGACCCTCCGGCCAAGAGTCCAGAGCCCTAACCACTACTCCACACTGCTGCCCTACTACTCCACACTGCTTGATTAATATTGAGGTTCACAGATTTGTGAAATCCGCAGATAAATGAGGTGTTATTGCGTGTGACTGGCTCATGCAAAGTTATGTGTGTGTGTGTGCGTGCACTGCCGGCGGTAAGTCTACATTGGCAATAATGTATTGTATTTCAGAGATAAAACTCGTCAGGGAGCCACAGAAGATTAAGCTGTGGGGGAATGGGGGTGCGAGCCTCAGATAATTAAGCTGTGGATGAATGGGGGTACAAGCCTCAGATAATTAAGCTGTGGATGAATGGGGTGCGAGCCTCAGATAATTAAGGTGTGGATGAATGGGGTTCCACTGTATTTGGATCCACCGCTGTTCAGATCAGGGTTGCACAACTCCGCTCCTCCAGGGCTATTCTACATCAGGTTTGAGAGGCTGGCAATTAAATAATTGTTGCATGCATTTTCTCTGCCATGCAGTTCCATTCATTTTTTAGGTGTCATTTGTGCATTTGTGAAAGAAACACATGTTTTAGCACTATAAGGACCGGAGATATAATCATACCTAGAAGCCCTGCAGCCATCTTTCTGACGGCTGTATTCAAAACACTGTAAATAGTATAACGAAAGGAGAAACAGTCGGATGTAATTATTTTTTTTTAAATTTTTTTATTGAGTACATCACATAAACATCTGAACAACCGAAGCATATACAGTGCCTATAGAAAGTCTACAGCCCCTTTCAAAATGTTCACCTTTTGTTGCCTTATAGCCTGGAATTAAAATGCATTAAAATAGTCTTTTTTTCATTGATCTACACATCCTACCCCACAACTTCCAAGTAAAAAACATATTCTAGAAATTTGTAGAAAATTAATTAAAACTAAAAACTGAAATAGCTTGGTTGGCTAAGTGTCCACCCCCCTTGTAATAGCAATCCTAAATTAGCTCAGGTGTAACCAATCGCCTTCAAAATCACACACCAAGTTAAGTGGCCTCCACCTGTGTTAAATTGTAGTGATTCACATGATTTCAGGTTAAATTCAACAGTTCCTGTAGGTTCCCTTTGCTGGGTAGTGCATTTCAAAGCAAAGACTCAACCATGAGCACCAAGGAGCTTTCAAAAGAACGGGACAAAGTTGTTGAAAGGCACAGATCAGGGGATGGGTATAAAAAAATATCAAAGGCCTTGAATATCCCTTGGAGCATGGTCAAGACGATTATTAAGAAGTGGGAGTTGTATGGCACCACCAAGACCCTGCCTAGATCAGGCTGTCCCTCGGTCATCCCTGGATGACCGAGCAAGAAGGAGACTGATCAGAGAGGCTACCAAGAGGTCAATGGCAACTTTGCAAGAGCTACAGACTTTTATGGCCAAGACTGGTCAAAGTGTGCATGTGACAACAATATCCCAAGCACTCCACAAATCAGTCCTGTATTTTACTCAAGAAAGACCACCTGGAATCCCATTTGAAGTATGCAAAAATACACTCAGGAGATTCTGTAGCCATGTGGCAAAAAGTTTTGTGGTCTGACGATACTAAAATGGAACTTTTTGGCCTAAATTCAAAACGTTATGTTTGGCACAAACCCAACACAGCGCATCACCCAAAGAACACCATCCCTACTGTGAAGCATGGTGGTGCAGCATCATGTTATGGGGATGTTTCTCATCGGCAGGGACTGGGGCACTTGTCAGGATAGAAGGGAAAATGAATGGAGCAAAGTACAGTGGAGTCCTTGAGGAAAACCTGCTGCCCTCTGCAAGAAGGCTGAAACTGGGACAGAAGTTCACCTTTCAGCATGACAATGACCCAAAGCACACAGCCAAATCTACACTGGAGTGGCTAAGGAACAAAAAGGTAAATGTCCTTGAGTTGCCCAGTCAGAGCCCCAACCTAAATCCAATCGAAAATTTGTGGCATGATTTGAAGATTGTTGTCCATCAACGCTCTCCAAGGAACTTGACAGAACTTGAACAGTTTTGTAAAGAAGAATGGTCAAATATTGCCAAATCTAGGTGTGCAAAGTTGGTAGAGACCTATCCCAACAGACTAACAGCTGTAATTGCTGCCAAAGGTGCTTCCACCAAGTATTAACCCTTTGCAGTCCATTGTCGGACTGGGTCCGACATTGCAATTATTCCTCACAGGTCCTTTGTCGGACTGGGTCCGACATCATTATAGCAACGCAATAAACGGGTGTTTAGTCGTTTTTTCTCCGGAAAAAGCCGAGAAAACCATTCTATTGCCGAGTGGGAGCGACAGGAGCGTATCTCATGAATAGTCATACATGGTATCAGGTATCAGATAATGAGGCGTTCATAGTAAACAAGCTGGCTGAGTGCGTCAGCGCACAGAGACTATCATGGACATTTGCAGAGCTTTTTTCAGATGTAATGGTAATAAAATAATGACTTGGATCGCATTATTGAGGAGTTTGGTGATAAAACGAGTGATCCGGAGATGATCGATCGGTATGTACGACTATTATTATTATTATTATTTATTTCTTACATAGCTGAACGCTATAGCAAACGAAAGGGTGGGGCGGGGCTGGAGATGCCTAGTGAGTGCTTTGTTGATATGCAGGGCCATTTAAACACGTTTGACTGTGAAAAAAAATACTTTTAAACAGCGCTTATAAAATTAACTGTGCGTGTGAAAATTAATTAGACCTGGCGTGCCTGATGCGCAGTTAATGAATAGGGTTAACTCAGGGGGGTGGAGACTTATCCAATTATGATCTTTCAGTTTTGTATTTTTAATATATAATCTTTTTCTCAATAAAAACTTTTTTCCCCTTAACAGTGTGGAGTATGGTGTGTAGATAAGTGGGAAAAAAAATCCTCATTTAAATGCATGAAACTCTGAGGCACTGACACAACAAAATGTGAAAAACGTTCAAGGGGGTGTAGACTTTCTATAGGCACTGTATATATATATATATATATATATATATATATATATATATATATATATATATATATATATATATATATAAAGAAAATGTAAATAAATAGACACCTGAACAGACATCGGTTTACAACATACATATTTATAAAACTGAAACAATAGCAATACATTTTTAACTTTTCAACAGCAATCGGTTTATTCAGATGAGCAAAAGGCTGCTCATAAACAACACAGATAATGCACTTCTCCATGCTGCCTTTCTGAAAAGGGCACAGCTGTCCAAAGTTTTATTTTTATTGTACTTGCCAACCTGGCATTGGCATCTCTTGCGGCTCTCAGCGGGGTTGCCAGCTTCAGCTGTGGGTACTCGCTTGGCAGTCTCCCTGTTCCAAATGCTTCTTGCGAATTTCCTGTGCTAACTGTAAAATATATTCTCTCCTTGGTAAATTCTTCTCCGTGCATTCTTTGTACCCAGGAGTTTATGGCTGCTAGGTCCAATACATTGTAAAACACCTGAAAAGGCCATCATCGGGAGCCAGATTTCACGGAATACTTCTGTGCCATCTGATCCAAACATCAACTCCATATTTTGTTGCATTGTAAAATTCCACTGTCTCTGGTATTTATTTTCACTAGTCCCAATGCTAATTGACTGACCAAAGCAGCGCAGCTGGCAAGCAGACAACAGCCTTTCAAAAGGCTGATTGAAAAACAATAGACTTTCAGTCATTCACTCAAGCAGAGAGTAGAGACTAATCTAATTACTGCTAAACACATTGCGGACTGGTAAATAAAAATAATAAAGTAGAATACCGTTCTGTATAATCAAAATACAATTGTTTTCTGAATGGCCGTCAATGTGACTGCTCTCAGGGCTTTTAGTTATAATGTAATATATCTCCTTTATTTCTGCACTCCCGTGTTTCATGCTTTGTGAGAATATTTAATACATACTGACAGAAAGGTACATGAACGCGCAGCCTGGAGAAAATTACATTTTAAAACCAAAAACCACCAAAATGATGCCGCGGGGCTTCTAGTGTTAAAATACAATATCCAGTACTACACTAGGTTAAAGAAATCTCTGTTTGCAAGCCATGATTTTAGACTGTGCTTCCTGGGCCTGTTAACCTGGAAGGTGAAATTGTCCCCACCCCTTCACTGGCTTCTTTCCTATAAATAACCAATCAGCTGCTTCCCCTTTTGACTGACATGCTTTCAGCCATGCTTTGACCCAGAAAGAACTGCTGGGGTGATATGAAAAAGGACGTAAAGCAGTACCAGACTTCCTGAAAGGCAAGGCAAGCGAACTGGGAATGTTCTTTAACCTTGTGTATTACCAGGTTTCTGTTTTCTAATGAAAATGCATGTTTGGTAGAATGTGTGTTTCTTTACTGCACATTTGAGATCTCTGTAGCTAATGGAAGTGCAAAATAGATAGGATCCATGGATTTGTGGAATGATCTGGAATGATCCCTTTAACGGCCTGAATAGAGGTACTGTATAGCTGGTTTAGATCATTAGCATTGTGTCATCATTTTGAACCTTAAAACCAGGAGTCTATATGCAGTCTTTCCTAGTTCTGCATTATGTACTGCCGAGAAACTGCAGTGCCATGTCTCCAGCACACAGCCTCTAGAACAGCTGCTCTCTTAATTGGAGTGAGGTCTCTGCTTCTGAAGTCTCCCATTGTGTCGGGGGGAGGAACCCAATGGGCTGCAAGGTCTCTGGTTTCACTGCAGTGTCCTTCATTGCGAAATGAATGCATTTTCTCAGCCAGTAAGAGCTTTGTATCACAGGGGCAGCTAAACAGTTCCACATATTGACATATATTAGGTATTACTGTAGTTGCACGGTGTATGCAGCTATTAGAAAGGCAGCAAACTCTGTATCCATCCTGGACAATATCTTAACATTGTTCTGGTCAATATAGCTTTCTCTCTACCCTTATACAAGTTTGCCATGGTCATTTTGCAGTTTTCTCATGATTTTACTTAGCAGTTATCTTTTTAAAGTTGTTTAATATGCTTTACCATACCTCTCTGGACATTACAATGCCAACAAGATAGGCACTGCTTATCACAGGCAATCAAGCGCTGCTTATCATTGGCAATCAAGAATTCCACAATGCCTTTGAAGCAATGATAATCCGTTCAGCTGTTTACAAAACCTTACCAACAAGTATGCTGTAATTGATTGAAACCTCTGAATGAGGGAAAACAGCACCCCCTATGGGCCTGTGAGAAAGAGAAAAAGAATCGATGCTGTAAATCTCCCTCCCGACCAGAAACGGCACTGTGTAAGGTTGGTAGTACACTTCCCCATAGACGGGTCTACTACTCAAAATGATTCCCATGCGATCAGCTGCGGGCCAGGCAGTGATTGGTTACACCGGGGCGCCGTGCTGATTGCAGGGAGGAGTTGGGCAGTACAAAGGGGACACAGCTATGTGAGTACAGCCACTTGCACTGAAAACGTAATTGACGGCCGGAGCTTTGTGTGTTGTTTTTGTATTACATGTTTGTTTGTTGTTGCAGAGGAGGATTAAGGAGGAAGGGGCTGCAGCTCCAGAGCCAGTCCGCTCCTCTGAGCACTTCCCTCCCCTCACAGCACCAGCACTCACCACGGGCCCGACCTTTGAAGAGCACTCTTTCATAAACCGGACATGAATTGTGATTTGTAATCATTGTTTTTGTTTTTGGGTTTTCAAGCCCGTCGTGTCTCCCCGATACCATCACTGGTAGAGGGGTGGCCCTTTTTGTTATTTATTAAAATAAAACACAGACGTTTTGGGGAGAAATACTGTTTGGACATTGTCTTTGTTTCCACACCTCATGCATCTGACAAAAGGCCCACAGTGGAAGATGTAACAATGTGGTGCACATCACGTATAACTAGAGCCTCGTGTTTTTCACAAATATGAAACAGCACGAATTAAAACGAATAGCAGCATATAAAACGAAATAAAACAAAATGCAAATATAAAACGAAATACAATGAAAAATAATTATAAAGCAAACATAGAATGACATTTTTAAATTAGGAGGTTTATACAAAAAATACTTTTAATAAATACTTACAATGGTAGTTGTCAAGGCTCAGCTGTTACCATAGACACGGTCTGAAGGGAAACGGAGGCTCTGACTAGCACTTGCACAGATGTATAATTTGGAGTGAGTCGTTTGGGAATTAAAATTGTGAAGAGACGTTTGTTTAAAAAATGCCTAAACCACGCATAACAATTAAACAACGCTGCAAAGAATTTGAGCATGAGGGGATGTATGCAGCTGACGGTGACAAAATGATGATGTGCAGATTTTGCACCTGTTGGCTGGAATGGGAGTCGAAAGATATCGTTGTTAAGCATCATTAGCTGTTTATTCCTTTTCCTTTTGAGGAAAATATGGCTTGTTTGCTTATATTTTGTAATAGTATGCCAATTCTTTATTTCAAAGGGTGCAAACTGTGCACTGGAGCAAATGCTGTTTTGGTTTTGAATGGATTTGAATGAATGAATTGGCTTTGCTTAGTGTTTAAATACTGAGAAACCCCAAGCTTGTTGTACACTGCAATGGGATTGAACTACAAATCCTATCTTTTTTTTAATGGGTAGATTGCGGTATGTGCAATTATTATGACAGCCTCACAATACTAAGGCAGTGTAAATATATATTTTTAATTTGATCTTATTGTAATTTTATAGAGGGCATGGGCAGTGTTTACTGTAAAAAGAGTGGGGGACTGTACGTTACCGTTAATGCCGCTAATGAGAAATTATGGTAACAATTCTTCTTCTGGGCATCCAGTCCGGGGCACACTGTTCCTGTTATACAGCGCCCTCACAGGTCAGGAGGGAGATTGTTGACTAGGATTCATTCACTCTCTGTCACAATGGCCTACTAAATACAGACAAATAGCTGTAATGTGAAAATGATTTTATCTATAAAATTTTGTTTTATTTTTTCCACAGCTCCTGTATCAATATACGGTCCAGTGGATCTAAGGAGGGTCTGACTCTTTTGTGCAAAGCCATTTTGAAAGCACAGATCTTTGTCATGGCTCAGTAACACACTGAAATGTTGGAATCAGTTACTGTTGGGTCATCATTCATTCCATGGAGCTGTGAAGAGAGGGGATCCTAAATGACCTGTCACAGAAATACTGAACACCTGGTTCTGATAATCGAGCTTAACCCTTTGGTACCATCCCAAAAGCAAACAGGTGTGGTACGAGAAATAAGATATCTATTTATCCCTTGAAAAACTAGACACTAGAAAGCATGACACTTTTGCAGACTTGTGCAGACTCAAACACCATGATATATATATATATATATATATATATATATATATATATATATATATATATATATATATATATATATATATATACACACTCACCAGTATTTTAAATGACTGATATCAGCAATATATATCGTAATATTTCTCATTTTTGATATAAAGAATAGCATTACGTATCTCAGAAATGTTCATTATTGATATGAAGGGTAATATCATATATTTAATTTGGAATTTATTAAATCAATAATTGTATTTCTGATACCCCAAACTCTCAAAGATTCTTCTCCAAATTGCTGATATTGAAAATATAATTTGGTGTCATATTAAAACCTGTTATTATCACTTTATTATGATCAAATGTTTTTTAGGGAATCTCTGTGTGGGTTGCTCTCTTCCTAAAAGTCTTGTACCATCTGTGTATAACTAATCATAGCAACAATATTGGATGTTGATTGGTGGAGGTTAATTGACAACTTCCTGCTTACCTGTGCTTGTGAGTAAAGACGAGGCAGACAGATATAAAAGCAGGAAGATGACAGCGATAGATACATTTAGCCGGGGGTCCCCCTTAACTCACGGAGAACCTTCCTTGCGGAGGACAAAGCCAGCGCGGATGGGCTTATAAGGTTGGGAAGTGAGCTTCACTTACCCCCAAAAGAGCCCCCCGGCACCCGACAACTGCATCACCAGATTTTTTTATTACTAATCTCACCATTCAGTGGACAGGAAAAATCCCCCTTTTTGGGAGGAAACCTCTGGTTGTCCTGTTGGAGAGATGGCCCCTACTCTGGGCATTATTATTATTATTATTATTATTATTATTATTATTATTTGTTTATTTAGCAGACGCCTTTATCCAAGGCGACTTACAGAGACTAGGGTGTGTGAACTATGCATCAGCTTCAGAGTCACTTACAATTACGTCCCACCCGAAAGACGGAGCACAAGGAGGTGAAGTGACTTGCTCAGGGTCACACAATGAGTCAGTGGCTGAGGTGGGATTTGAACCAGGGACCTCCTGGTTACAAGCCCTTTTCTTTAACCACTGGACCACACAGCCTCCTATACTAGCATACTAGCAATATTATGAAGGGGAAGGGACAGTGAATTCAGAACAGCGGAGAGAACTAGACAGGCGGCTGCAAGGAAAAGAGATTCTATGACTAGATCGTTGAAAGGAGAGAAATAGCCTTGGTAGAGGAGTGTGATTAGGAAAATAGAAAGTTGGTAGTAATTGGTATCAAGAAGGTTGAGTAAGCGAACCAGCCAGTTACATAGGAGGAGTGGGTAGATGGGAGAGGGTGGCAGCCATGTATTCTTGAGCAGAGTTGATGAGATGAGAGGAGATTGCAGAGAGATGAATTCCGTTGAAAATCAGGTTGCTGAATTGATTTTGTTTTCAGAAGGTTGTGAAGGAGAGACAGCCAGTTGTGTAGGAGGAGCGAGGGCGGCAGCCCTGTATTCTTGAGCAGATGAGAGGAGAAATCCGATTTTGCTTGCAAAAGGTTGTGAAGGACAATCAGCCAGTTGCATAGTAGGAGCGGGTAGAAGGTGCAAGGGCAGCGGCCATGTATTCCTGAGCTGATGAGAGGAGATTGTGGAGGGGTGAATCAGGTTGGTTGTTAATAGGGGACTGTGGCATGATAGCCACAGAGGGAAGACTCAGAGACAGAAAATGCAGTGAAACCAAAATATTTTAATTGACAAAACACAAATAAAAAGGCACAAGGGCCAAACAAAAGATTTAAACATCAAACAAAGGCTTCCAAACAAAACACATCAAATTAAACACATATTTTACAGACAACACTTGCTCTGTCTCTTTGAACAAAACCACTCCAAATCACCCTCTTCCACAAAGGGTTTCACCTGCCTTTTATACTCTGTGGCTGGAGCCCAATTAACTAATGATTACCAATGAAGCACTTAAGGCTCCAGCCACATTCTCACATGTATTTTTGCAGGGAGGAATTTAACCCCCTCCCTGCTGATTCAAACCAAAACAAGAATAATCATAAAGAAAACAGTAAAAATAACAATAACAAACACAAATTATAGCGGCGAGCTAACACCCCATCACAGGGACCCAGAGGGAGGCTGCAACGACAAAGGGAATAGCTTGAGGAGGGCTGTGGATTTACATTGAGTTAATAATTAAAATATTCCACCTAACTGGACTCAATAAAGCTGCATATAAATCAGACTATCATTAATAACACAAGTATATAGAGATATCTAAAAATGCACACAGCAAACAATAAAGTGAATCCGTTAAATCAAACTAGAAATACACACAGTGAATCCAGATCAATACCAAACCAAAACACTCATTGGTATAAAAACACAAGTGAATCTACAAACATGTAGTGGACAGATAGAATCAGAGTTATTTAATCAAATACAGGCTTATGTGCAGTCAATTTAGGTATTTAGACAATATTCAACTCAGTTAGTTACCCATTAGCTCTAAATTACAACATATATTATTAATCGTGATAATAAAATACTCCCCTCACAATACACAATCCCACCCCAGCAATACAATCAATAAAAGTAAATGAAAAGAAAAGCATTTAAAAACTTCCCTTGGATCGGCAGTCTGACAGCGTTCCCCAGTCCTGTCCTCTGGCATCCTTTTGTGGCTCTGGCAT
Organism: Acipenser ruthenus; assembly: GCF_902713425.1. Lineage (NCBI taxonomy): Eukaryota > Metazoa > Chordata > Actinopteri > Acipenseriformes > Acipenseridae > Acipenser > Acipenser ruthenus. Next base: position 14,727,739 of record NC_081211.1, read on the forward strand.
TCAGGTATTCCTCCGTGCCTCTTTAATGTGCACTGCAGTCAATCAAACTCTGCTAAATATCTGTTGGTTTTCTCGGACAGTTCTATAAATAGTACTGAGGCAGTGATATGCTACGTGGGAATGTGGATGGAGCTGTGAATTGAATAAATTATTAAGGCTCCAACCACAAGTGTATAAATAGAATGATCATGGGTGTTTATTTATTTTTATTTATTGGATTTATATAGCACTTTTTATACAAAAGTATCGCAAAGCACCGCGTTAGATAGTAATGATTAGGACTTATGCCTTGTCCTGTATTATCGTGAGTGTTTTTGTAGACCTTTTGTTTTGGCCCTTGTGCCATTGTATTTGGTAACGTGTTTTGTTAGTGTTTGTTTCTGTCTTTATGTATTATTAAACGTGTGAGTTGAAACAGCTGTTGTTGATTCCGACTCAGGAACTTCACATAAGGACTAGTAAGTTTACATAAGGACTAGCAAGTTTCAAAAGGTACTAGTCCTTAGGACTAGTACCACAATTGTGTTAGTTTCTAACCCTATATGTTACGTCCCATCTAGATTGGGTCGACCCCATCTGGTTTGGGTTAATAAAAATTTTTAGGACCCAGAAATCTTTTCATGTTCAGTCTTGCGAATGACCTCATCGTGATGCAGAAAATTCACTTAACCCAAACACGATCTGAAGAAGATCATCCGAAAACACAGCCTAACTAAATCATTGAGCAGCAACATCATAGTGTGCATCGGTCTTCCAATTAAAGCTACCTTACCACATTAGCTGCGCAGTACATAACAGGGTACCATCATTTTTGCTACATTCAGAATAAAATAACACATCAACTAGTAACCTAAATATTCTAAATTGAATACATTCTAACAAATAATAACATTAATAAAATAATCTGAATAGTGCAACAATTGTACATTGTTGGAATGTACTTTCTATTGTTTTCATGGCAGTGCCATCCCAAAGAACTTTACAGGAAGAAAAATACAAAGTACAATGTCATAACTAAAATAAAAACATGATTACAGTGCCTTGCGAAAGTATTCGGCCCCCTTGAACTTTGCGACCTTTTGCCACATTTCAGGCTTCAAACATAAAGATATGAAACTGTAATTTTTTGTGAAGAATCAACAACAAGTGGGACACAATCATGAAGTGGAACGAAATTTATTGGATATTTCAAACTTTTTTAACAAATAAAAAACTGAAAAATTGGGCGTGCAAAATTATTCAGCCCCTTTACTTTCAGTGCAGCAAACTCTCTCCAGAAGTTCAGTGAGGATCTCTGAATGATCCAATGTTGACCTAAATGACTAATGATGATAAATAGAATCCACCTGTGTGTAATCAAGTCTCCGTATAAATGCACCTGCACTGTGATAGTCTCAGAGGTCCGTTTAAAGCGCAGAGAGCATCATGAAGAACAAGGAACACACCAGGCAGGTCCGAGATACTGTTGTGGAGAAGTTTAAAGCCGGATTTGGATACAAAAAGATTTCCCAAGCTTTAAACATCCCAAGGAGCACTGTGCAAGCGATAATATTGAAATGGAAGGAGTATCAGACCACTGCAAATCTACCAAGACCTGGCCGTCCCTCTAAACTTTCAGCTCATACAAGGAGAAGACTGATCAGAGATGCAGCCAAGAGGCCCATGATCACTCTGGATGAACTGCAGAGATCTACAGCTGAGGTGGGAGACTCTGTCCATAGGACTGCCCAGTCCCTGACCACATTCCGGCGCCTCCTTAAGACTCACCTCTTCAAACAGCACCTGTAGAACTCCTCTGTTGTATCCTGGGACACTATCACCCTTCATTTAAATATGCTTTATTTTGCTCTTATCTGCCCCCTATTTTACTGCATTTAATCCTGTACCTCAGAATATTGTAATCTGCCAAGTGTTTAATCTGTAGTATTTTGTACTTAATCATATCCTGATGTAACTATCACTATTTAATCATATCCTGATGTAACTTTCACTATTATCTGCTGTATTATTGAATTGTGGTTTGTCACACTTGAGAATTATTGTATTTCTTGTTCTTATTGTATGACTTATATTGTAACACTTGAATGTATTTGTATTTGCTTGCGATTGTAAGTCGCCCTGGATAAGGGTGTCTGCTAAGAAATAAATAAAATAAAAAAAAAAAAACAATCAGTCGTATACTGCACAAATCTGGCCTTTCTGGAAGAGTGGCAAGAAGAAAGCCATTTCTTAAAGAGATCCATAAAAAGTGTCGTTTACAGTTTGCCACAAGCCAACTGGGAGACACACCAAACATGTGGAAGAAGGTGCTCTGGTCAGATGAAACCAAAATCGAACTTTTTGGCAACAATGCAAAACGTTATGTTTGGCGTAAAAGCAACACAGCTCATCACCCTGAACACACCATCCCCACTGTCAAACATGGTGGTGGCAGCATCATGGTTTGGGCCTGCTTTTCTTCAGCAGGGACAGGGAAGATGGTTAAAATTGATGGGAAGATGGATGGAGCCAAATACAGGACCATTCTGGAAGAAAACCTGATGGAGTCTGCAAAAGACCTGAGACTGGGACGGAGATTTGTCTTCCAACAAGACAATGATCCAAAACATAAAGCAAAATCTACAATGGAATGGTTCACAAATAAACATATCCAGGTGTTAGAATGGCCAAGTCAAAGTCCAGACCTGAATCCAATCGAGAATCTGTGGAAAGAACTGAAAACTGCTGTTCACAAATGCTCTCCATCCAACCTCACTGAGCTCAAGCTGTTTTGCAAGGAGGAATGGGCAAAAATTTCAGTCTCTCGATGTGCAAAACTGATAGAGACATACCCCAAGCGACTTACAGCTGTAATCGCAGCAAAAGGTGGCGCTTCTGGAGAGAGTTTGCTGCACTGAAAGGGGCTGAATAATTTTGCACGCCCAATTTTTCAGTTTTTTATTTGTTAAAAAAGTTTGAAATATCCAATAAATTTCGTTACACTTCATGATTGTGTCCCACTTGTTGTTGATTCTTCACAAAAAATTACAGTTTCATATCTTTATGTTTGAAGCCTGAAATGTGGCAAAAGGTCGCAAAGTTCAAGGGGGCCGAATACTTTCGCAAGGCACTGTACAAACATTACAAAATGAGTTACATAAAAAATACCCCCTATTACCAAAAGCTAGGAAAAACAACAGTGTTTTACATTTCTCAGGAGAATGAGAGCCTCTCACACTAGTGGCAACAAGTTCTAAAGTTTAGGAGCACTAGTGGAGAAACTCCTACCTCCCAAAGTGACACACCTCGTCAAGGGAACAGCCAGCAGCTCTGAGCTTGAAAAGCGCAGCTGACATGTAGGAATGCACCAAGTCCAATAAATATTTCAGGCCAGTTCACTGGACAGCCTTGAAGGTCAACAGAAGAATCCTAAAATAACCCAGTATTTGAAAGGTATCCAATGCAAAGTTTGCAAGACAGTGTAATATGTTCAGTTGGTTTTGTACTTAGGTTTAGCTACAGAAGCACTGCCTGCTCAATACCGCTCTACATTAGATATATCAACAATTCAATGCAAGCAGCAGTGTGGAGTAGTGGTTAGGGCTCTGGACTCTTGACCGGAGGGTCGTGGGTTCAATCCCCGGTGGGGACACTGCTGCTGTACCCTTGAGCAAGGTACTTTACCTAGATTGCTCCAGTAAAAACCCAACTGCATAAATGGGTAATTGTATGAAAAAATAATGTGAAATAATGTATAATGTGATATCTTGTACCAATTGTAAGTTGCCCTGGATAAGGGCGTCTGCTAAGAAATAAATAATAATAATAATAATAACAGAGGAGAAGAAACAGAGGGATTTGGTCATGAGTAGGGACTACAGCTGAAGCCAGATGTAGTGGGAAATAGATAGAACAGTACTCACTGAAGCAGAATTTATGATCATCAGCTAAAATTACAATCCAACTTTCTGCAGACTTCACCTCGCCTATTCATCTTAAAAAACTAGTTTACAGAAAAGCAAAAATAGGTGTTACAATCAAACCAGCTACCTCAGGAGACCTGAGGCACACTAGTGGATGTCTGATATTTCATATAAATGTAATATTTCATATTAACACCCTTTGTGTTCAACAAACAACCCCAATTATAATGGGGTGTATTCTTCAAATACATGAATAAGATATACATTTTCGTTTTTGATAAAGATGTAACAGCAAACAATAGTTGTAGAGATAACTATGAAATACATGAACAAATCTACACAATGACTAGTAAGGTAACATGGCTAGGTGTGTTTAATAGGTGAATAAAACATAAATAACTTTGCTATGGGCAATTTTCTGAATTTAAAAGCAATACAAAAAAACATCTTACCTTTTTTATGCAAGTGTTGTTTTTTTCCCTAGCTTTAAGCAAACTGAAGTCACAGATTACGACATCAAAGTTCATGTTTTGTACCAACTCTGATTCGATTGCCATGAGGGACACAGCATTCAAGCGGCTTCACTGCATGCTGGATCTCAGTTCATTTTGCACGTGTTATCCAAGCCAGCATGCAGTTTCGGTGTTCTGTACCCTTCTCATGCTCAGAGTGTCGGTTGGGATGTTTCCAATCATTAAATCCTTCTGTAAAAGCATGCGGTCTACTGGAGAAAAGCTTACACGCACAGCAGTAAATGTTTTGCCAGTAGATGGAGAGTAAATAAGCCAATCTCACACATCAACTTCACCATTGTGCAGACGACATGATAAAAGATCTTTAGAAAACAGTCTTAAGGGGCTCCCAAGTGGCGCATCCAGTAAAGGCACTCCGCCCGGAGTGCAGGAAGCGCCCTATAGCTTGGAGATCATCGGTTCGAAGCCAAGCTATGCCACTGCCAACCGTGGACGGGAGTTCCCAGGGGGCGGCATACAACTGGCCAAGTCCTGCCTGGGTGGGATAGGGGTTAGGTCAGCTGGGGAGCCCTTGGCTCACCGCACACCAGCGACCCATGTGGCTGGCCAGGCGCCTGCATGCCAGCCTGTACGCAATTCAGAACTGTGTGGTCCTCTGTAATATACTTGTACATTCCAAAAATTGGGAGAAATATTGGAAAATGAAAAAAAAAAAATTCAAAAAAAAAAAAAAGGAAAACATTCTTCTCTTCCTTACAATCACCCGCTCAGAAGTCAGGAAGTTTTCTACCACCTCGTTTCTACACACAGCCAAACCTTTAGCAACATTTTCATCTCATTTTCTCCACAGAGCAGGATGTGTAGAAACCTGGTCAATGGTAGATACATTTACCTTTTCTTGAACAGCTTCGAATGCAGTTCCCCCAGAAAGGGAAGTGGGGACCAATGATGATTTTGCTTTTGCTAATATAGGTAAGGCAATAGATTTTAAAGCTCATTTAAAATCTTACCACAGAACATGAAACAGTGTAAACCTACAGGAACAGTACAGTACCCTTTATATAACACTATGTAAAACAATTAGTGTTCCTGGGTAGTAAGTGTTATTTCCTAATTGCTTATGCCTCAAAAGTATAGAAAATGGCTATTATTCCCCACAAACTTTGCTTTTGTGATCAGGAGTGATATTTTGAAATTTACCTATTTCCAATGAGAAAACGGGTGAATTTGTGTCTTTTCATTCACATAAAGAAGTGAGTAGTTTTTCGAGATTTACGATTATACTGTAAATCACTTTCACGAATCAGCCCCCAAATGTAGTCTCCCATCATGTTCTCGTTATACTGTCCTTCATTGACAGCTCATCCAGGAGCCTCAAAGCCATGCTGCTCCATAATGGTAACAAGTACCCGTCTCTTCCCCTGGCTCACTCGGTGCACCTCAAAGAGGATTAAAACAGCATCAAGACCTTGCTGGACGCCTTGAAGTATGATGAGTACGGCTGGGACCCCTGGAAGGTGCTGATGCCACCACTGCACATCAAATTGGGCCTTATGAAACAATTTGTCAGAGCTCTAGATAAGGAGTCGGTGAACGAAAAGACACAAATTCGCCCGTTTTCTCATTGGAAATAGGTAAATTTCAAAATATCACTGTCCTGGTCACAAAAGCAAAGTTTGTGGGGAATAATAGCCATTTTCTATACTTTTGAGGCATAAGCAATTAGGAAATAACACTTACTACCCAGGAACAAAAAATAAATAAAAATTGTTACACTGTGTAATGTATCTCGACAATCGTTTTGTATTGTGTACATAAGGAATTATTTCTCTTTCAAATGAATTGTATTGTATCTGGGTAGAAAAGCTGTATTTTGAAATGGCAGACAGCAGGCTACAGCAAGCCCGCCAGGAGTGAAGTGCAGAGATGTTTGCCCTTTGCTGATTGTCAGATCGACTCTTGGCATGCATTCCTGGAGAAGCCTGACTATGATGGATTAAAGGATGAGGCAGAGATCTGGAGCATCACTCACAGAGTGATGCGTTGTATACATCCAGTGGACTTGTTATTTGCACATCTGATAGGTTTCTGAGCAGGCTTACATATAAGCGCCCTCTCCTGGCTCTAAGGAAACAGGATGTTTGCTAGTATGTTTAGTTTTCAAATCCCCTTCACTTTGCCAGAGCAGCTGCCACTGAAACATCTGTCATATTATACAATCAGCTTCAATCAACTCCCCAAGGCTCTTGTTACATTGAGGACTTCTTAACGTTATGTTATTGGATTGATTGGTGTGCATATATAGTCGACTAATGGCACATCCTGTGATTGTTAAGTAATTGTTATTGTGAAGCATGTGATTTTCACATGGACAGAAACATTAATAAATAGTCCACACAGAGCCGTACATTGACAATATAAAACAGTACATTGACAATATAAAACAGTACATTGACAATATAAAACAGTACATTGACAATATAAAACAGTACATTTACAATTAGAGCTCATCACTTTTTCATTTTTGTGTGGCGACTAGTCAACCTTTTCAACTGTTTTTACCTCAGCCATTTGTTAAATTAGTAGTTGTTCTACTCCTAATATATATAAATTGTATACATACCTTTATATATCTTTCTTTAAATGTTGCTTTAAGTGAAACTAATCTAAACTGCTGTTAAAAAAAGCTAAAGCGTGCACTGATGAAGGCAATATCGAAACTTTTACCTTATATTTTTAATGTAATTTGTAGATTTTTTTGAAGATGATTTCAGGCCCTTGTAATATTAACATTTGGTGAGTGATTTCAAGAAAATACATTAGAGTTTGTGGATATTCTATATAGCATTGGCATTTAGACTAAACACCTTGTTTAAGCTAGCAATTAAACAAAATGTTTGAATATTGCACCTGTCCTATGCAGTGAAGAATCTGGGAGCTGTTCAGTGCATGTGCAGTAGAGGAATCATCTTTTGAAGGGGTTTTGAGGTTACACCCTTTCTCGCTGGGGACAGAACGTTTCGTATTTAATATGATACAAATACAATGTAATGTGCACTAGGGTTGCTGTCTGGACGGTTGCCAGTGAAAGGATGTTAAGTACAATGATCATACTGGAATGCATATAGTTACAGCAGTATACTAGCCCAATTGAACCTATACACCATAGCGGATAACATTCATTGACTTCTATCAATCAATCACAGCCTCACTACCATCTCCTCCCTACACTCATACGCTAAGAAAAACGATCAAATAACATCAGAATACACATATGTGCTTTTTGTATGGAATGGTTCTCTGAAACATTTGTTTTCGGTTGGGTGGGGTGTGTGGTGTGTGCGGGGGGTGGGGGGTACTGTGTGCCGGTGTCGTGAAACCTGGCCTGCAATTCTCACCTCTATTAAAACAACTCTGCCCTCATACACTATGCTACCCTTGACAGTTGATTGTATTTGTATTCATAACAAACATGCATCTCATCTCTATGACCCTTAACACATAGACTGTAGTAAATATCCCCAAAAAGAAAACCGCAGGATGGGAGTTTACAGCAGGGTGGGAGTTTATAGCAAGATTGGAGTTTACAGCAGGGTGGGAGTTTACAGTAGGATAGAAATTTACAGCAGGGTGGGAGTTTACAGCAGGATAGGAGTTTACAGCAGGGTGGGAGTTTACAGCAGGATAGGAGTTTACAGCAGGGTGGGAGTTTACAGCAGGGTGGGAGTTTACAGTAGGGTGGTGGTTTACAGCAGGGTGGTGATTTACAGCAGGATGGGAGTTTACAGCAGGATGGGAGTTTACAGCAGGATTTTAGTTTACAAAAAGTTGGTAGTATTAGAGAGATAGTTTAACAGAGCATTAATATATTTGTGTAAAAAGTTGTCTTAATTGTGAGGTTTTTTTTTACTGAACATGTTTGTACTGTATTCAACAACAGCACAATAACTTCTCTTTTAGGATAGAACCCTCTTGATGCTATACCAGTTCAAGGTTTCTCTGCTTTATGTGAAAGTGAACTGTCTGCTGATTCAGTTATTCACTGAACTTCAGGAAAACTGTATTCTGCATTTTTTAAGAATTTTGATTCAGTTATTCTCATTGTTAAGCTCTTTGAGAAAAGCAGAATGTAAAATCAATGTGTTTTAGTAAATCCGTGTAGTGTTTTTTTTTAACTGACTGCATCCCAATTGCAACTTTACTCAACCTTTGTTCCCAAGACCTGCCATTTTCTTACAGCCTTATTACATTTTTTAAAAAAACAGTTCAGTTTCTCATTAGCCACAACACTATAAATGTACTTCCTGTGTTAAAGTAAACAGGAAGGGCCTGCAATGTAACAGCTGGTTTAGCTGACTCAGACTACCTTGCCTTTAAAACTTTCTGTGCTTGACTCAGTGATATCACAGATATTTGCTAATCTGGCTTAATAGTTTGCCCCATTAATTTACTCACAATTTTCTCCCCAATTCAGAATGTACAGTTATGTTTCCTCACCAGAGAAATGTCCCACAAGGCTCAGGAGAACTGAAGGTCAGTGGGTGTCCTCCAATCCCCAGGCTAATTGCCTCTTTACATCAAGGAATGCTTTAAGTACAGTACAGAAACCAGGACCAGAGGACAGTTTGAGATAGACTTCGGACAGAGGGAAGGAGATGCTTCTTCACATGGTGGTGAGTGTATGGAATGGGCTACCTTGTCATGTTGTTGAGGCAGAATCACTTGGATCCTTGAAGATGCAACTTGACAAGCTTAGATGGATTGAATGACCTCTCGTTCATAAATGTTCTTATGTTCAACTATTTGTGACAGTAAGTACAGCATAACCGTGTTTATGTTTTTAAATTAATAAAACACATTTTAGCTACTGTAAATTGACAGCATTCATTCTTGCATTAATGCCATTGCCTGTAAAAGTCATAAAGCCACTGGTTTTAAGGACACTAAGTTAATACCAGTTATCTCCATTCATGTTGATAAATGTTATGTTTTAAAATGTTACTGGTTTAAAAGTTGGTTAAACTGGGTTTGACTTCTGAGTCACCTACATCCATTACCTGAACCCCCAGAGCTCTGGTTCCCTGTCTGAGTTGCCTGTTGAGAGATGTGTCTTCTTACAAATAGAATGGAAGGTTTCTGAGAGGGGCAAGAGGCAATGACTGGTAGGCTGGCTTCTACCCAGAGCCTCTCGTTAGCACAACAAACAGGTACATGAGATTTGTGTATTTATACAGTAGTTATACAATCTCCAAACACAAAAAGGAGCATGGCCATTCCTTAATGACAAAGAACTGCAGCCCCTGCACAACTAATGTAGGTTTTCTCTGTGGCTTCCATGGCTTCTTTCAAACAAAGCCTGTTTACTGTATCATTCAGTGTTGGCACACTTCATCAGGGAGAAAATTAGGTTACCCTTGGAAACACCTTGTGAGGAATACAGCACACCTGCTATGCAGCTCAATGAAAGGGTAATTGAATAGCATGGAAGGTGTTATTTGGTTTATCATTATATGTGTTTTGCTTGTTTGCACATTGGCGCAAGCATGTTGCATTACCCTCAGATTCAAAATGTATGGAATTAGATATTACACTAGTTTTCTTTCTGTCAAGCTGTAGCCATCCTTCTGCATGAGTAATCCATTACAGTTACTTGTAAGATTATAAAAAGCACGTTCATGTGACATGTACTGTATGACTTGTGCTGTTGAAGCGCTTTCTGATTTTCATGTTCTGCATTAGTCATACTCTTTTTTTATGTATGGCTGTGGCAATGTGCCCCACCCCTGTGTGTATATTATGTGTTGTATGTTGCGTGCGTGTGTTAATGTTGGTGTATAGTCATTGGTACACGGGATATAAACGGGTCTGTGTTTCACGTGTATTTAAAAATGTAGATTTGTATTTAGGCACGAGGGCACAAATCACTTCACGTGCTGGTTAAAAGTAATATGTGAGCACGGGGTTGCACAGAATTAATTCACGTGCTGGGATTCAAGTGAATAATTAATTAGTAATTGAATCCCAGCACAACAGTATATATAGACACATTTTCATTCAGTCGGGGTTGGGTGTTCGGTGAGTGGAGAACGGGATTGGAGATGGAGGTAAAGAGAATAATAGTAATAATCGTTAGAAGAAGCTCACCGTGTTTTGTCTGTTTGGTCCGTTTTTGTTTGTCTTTTTATTTTGGCGTATAGTGCCGTGTCCTGTTTTGTGTTCCAACCTTTTATTTTCTGTTCTGTTTATTAAATGCTGAGCGAAAGCATTCGCTCAGCTTCACCAAACCACACATCTCTGTCTGTTTATTTCCTGCTTCTGGTCTGACGCCACCCACTCCGGCCGTCTTTGTGACAATGGCCCATGGCTGTTACTGGCTGGAATGAGACTCCGAGACAGAGAGCTGCAATTAAAATGCTGGTGTGCACGTTTATTAAAACAAATACATTAAATAAACACAAGAACACAGGAACAAATAACACGGTACAGGGACCAAAATAAAGAGTTAAACAACAAGGTTTGGGAGTGATAGTGTCACAGCAGGATTTCAATGCAGTTCAGTTTGGGAGTGATAGTGTCACAGCAGGATTTCAATGCAGTTCAGATTGGGAGTGATAGTGTCACAGCAGGATTTCAATGCAGTTCAGATTGGGAGTGATAGTGTCACAGCAGGATTTCAATGCAGTTCAGTTTGGGAGTGATAGTGTCACAGCAGCATTTCAATGCAGTTCAGTTTGGGAGTGATGGTGTCACAGCAGGATTTCAATGCAGTTCAGTTTGGGAGTGATAGTGTCACAGCAGCATTTCAATGCAGTTCAGTTTGGGAGTGATGGTGTCACAGCAGGATTTCAATGCAGTTCAGTTTGGGAGTGATAGTGTCACAGCAGCATTTCAATGCAGTTCAGTTTGGGAGTGATGGTGTCACAGCAGGATTTCAATGCAGTTCAGATTGGGAGTGATAGTGTCACAGCAGGATTTCAATGCAGTTCAGATTGGGAGTGATAGTGTCACAGCAGCATTTCAATGCAGTTCAGTTTGGGAGTGATGGTGTCACAGAAGGATTTCAATGCAGTTCAGATTGGGAGTGATAGTGTCACAGCAGGATTTCAATGCAGTTCAGATTGGGAGTGATAGTGTCACAGCAGGATTTCAATGCAGTTCGCTTTGTTTGGAAACAGATGCAAGTCAGGGAGCTGTGACCGAGAGCCTGGCACACAGGGTGTGTTCTGATGATCAAGGGACACCTGTCAAGGACGTGCAGTCTTCCACAAATGTCTTTTTAAAGCATGGCATTCCTCTGGTACTGAGCTTCATTTGTGTGTTGGCTTAAAAGGCATTTTGTTGTGAAGATACCCAAGATACTTCAGAGTAAAAATGGTGATAATAAGCGAGCTGACTTTATCATGGGTTTCCCAATAACCTGGAGAATATGCAACACTGAAGTTTATAAACCATATCCCTGTTTTGCCGTGGAACTCAAAATATATCATCCATAACTATTAAACACCTAATATGGGTGATATTTCGAAACTTTTGTCATTGAAGTTTCTTCTAGTATTTTTGAGCTGATTACAATAGTGTTCCTGAATAAAATGTATTTTAAATGTACTGTATAATATGAATTGAATTCAAATATAAGAAAGATGTAACCATAACAATTGCAGTGTTCTGTATACTTTATGGTGCTACCATATACTTTATATCAGAACATTTCAGTAGACTTTGTATGTGATATATATACAGGTAGTGGACAAAAAATGGAAACACCAATGTAAAGTCACTTAATAGGGCATTGGACCACTATGGTATCCCTCTCTGTGGAATTCTCGGCGGACCATTTTTAATGAAACTGGTTGCTCGCACCCCAGGTTGAAATTTGCAGTCAATTGATCTGCAGTTGCTCGCCTGTTTTGCCTTGCACTTCGAATTAATGCACAGATATCACAATCCTGGAGTATGCGCTTCCGCCCACTGTTGCCCTTTGCTGATGATGTCTTTCCCTCAGAGTTCCATGCCGACATCACCTTAGACACCGTTGCTCGTGAAACATCAGCAAGTTGAGCTGTCTTGGTCACTGAAGCTCCTGCCAAAACGCACCCCAACAATCACCCCTGGCCTGTCAAGCATTTTTATACATGACCCTAAGCATGCTGGGATGTTTTTGCTTAATTAACGCACGAGCCAAACTTGTGTGGAAGCCCTTGCTTCGGTCTTCAGTCTGCTGGAGGATCTCTGGAGTGCCCTTTCAGTCAAATTGAATTTCGATTTTCCAATAGTTCATTCCAATTTGGACCAAGTACCCAAAAAAACAAACTTTCTCTTCGTACAGCAGCTGATTCTGGAGCTTCATTTTTGTCAAACAAAAGTGCTTCTGTGTGCACAAGGGCGTTCAGTGCAATTCTAAAAGCCAAAGCAGCAAGCTTTGCAAATACAGTGATTTGTACATTTCTAAATTGTGATTTTTTTAAAATGAGCTCTGTGAACGTGTGTGTTGCAGTGCGTAGGTGTAAGGGTAATGCAGGTGCTCCAGACAACGACAGACACACAGTTACAGTCCAAACAGTTCTTTACTTCAGCCTCCTCCTTTGTTTGATACTGTTAAATAATGTAAAAAATGTGTTTTCTAAATAACAGGTGAGAACATTATATACTGAAATTAATAAAAAAAGGAAAATAAAAAACCCTCACTTAACTAAACTTACACTTTGTATTTTATTTTCCATCACTATTCTGCCAACTAAAAATCTAAACAAAAAGATAAACAAGGATTTAAAACAAAAAGTTAGTTTGTGAAATCTCCACTCAATTTCCCCTCTTCTTTTAATCCCACTCTTCCTTTCAGGTCTCTTAGGTTACGTAACCACACACACGCACGCACGCACTGCAGTTGGCCCCACAACAGTATTTACAAATGGCACTCGCTGCGGTTGTTTGTTGTACACACACACCTTTCATTACTGAAGTGAGTGCACTCCCTGTTTAAACAAACCACTGAACTCGGGCCATCATTACACGACATTCGTTAGGTTTGTGTGGCGACAGCATGGAAGCTGTGTTTTTGTTTATGCTTTTGGAAGAAAGTACAGTACGTAATCGATCGAGAGCCCATCAAGCACAGCTATCGTAAGTACACACACACACGCTCACATTTTAATACTATATATGACTGTAAAATGTATTGCTGGAATTTAAAACAGAGGTTCACAATTACTGCCTTGACAGTTATGGGTTTGAATAATCTCCATTTGATTGACAGTCGCAGTAGCCAATTAAATCATAAGATACGCAAACTTAGAAACTTGATTGGTTGTTATGTTAAGTCACAGAAAAAATGCTGTCTGATGGTTGACAGAGAATTTCATTGACAGAGGCTTTCCATGACTCGAAATTTGAGTGACAGAAGTTTTCCGTGAAATTCGAGTGACGGCGGACATAAAATACAAATGATACCTGATACAAATAATGGCTGACATAAAAAACACATGAGGGATGACAGATTATTGAGAAATGACAACTGATCGCCAAACTAAATGATCCATGACTGATAACTGATGCTGAGACGTGAGACGTGAGAAATGACAATGTCCTAATATGGACACCGTGGGCATTATAAAGGGGGGCGGTATAACGTGGGACAACTGTATTTATATGTGAAACACGTTGTTATATGTCAGGACTGCCCAGTCCCTGACCACATTCCGGCGCCTCCTTAAGACTCACCTCTTCAGACAGCACCTGTAGAACTCCTCTGTTTTTCCCCTGGGACACGTATCACCCTTCCTTAAATGCGCTTTACATGCTCTTATCTGCCCCCTATTTTACTGCATTTAATCCTGTTCTTCAGAGTACTGTAATCTGCCAAGTGTTTAATCTGTAGTATTTTGTATTTAATCATATCCTGATGTAACTATCACTGACACTGTTATCTGCTGTATTATTGAATTGTATTTTGTCACACTTGTACTTGCTTGAATCAAAGTCATTGTATTTATCTTGCTCTTAATTGTATTATTACTTGTCCTGTGATACTTGAAATGTATTTGCTTACAATTGTAAGTCGCCCTGGATAAGGGCGTCTGCTAAGAAATAAATAATAATAATAATAATAATGTATATATATACAACTAAATAAGGCATATAACTTTTTCTGCTTGTGAAATGTTTTGGTAGGCTGGAATGTCACAAAATAAAAGTGTTTGGAAAGACTTGTCCGTTATTTAGAAATACTATCAGTGTGTTGTTCTAATTGTGGAAAGATAGTTGAAAATTGTTGAAGATTTCAGCAGTTTTGGTTTGCATGTAATTAGAGAAATGATCCTTCCACAATAACAGTCAAGGAAGGAGGAAGAGTGCCGTGACTGTACAGGACTGAACTGGATCGAGGGGAATGCACAGCCATGAAAAGAGGTGGCAGTGCAATCCTTCTTCTTGTTGAGGGTAAAACGAAGATGGATCTTCATGAAGCTCTGCATACGTGTAGGGATTGTGATGAACTAGGGAAGGCATATCTTTATTTACCAACTTTAAACAAAGAAGTACAATCTGTCTCAAAACATTTAGAATGACTAGCCATATAAAGATGTCATATCTACAAAACAAACAAAAAACCAGCCATGTAAAGATGGAATGTAAAAGTAGCTAAACGACACAATTGGCGCAAACTTGCCCCCCACTGTTTTACACAGATATAAATGTCTCTATTATTATTGGGCGGATATATTGAAATGCTTCTGCATGTGCAGCCTGCTGAAAAATAATAATAATAAAAATCAATCCTGGAGTCCATTGAAGTTGTGAGGTCAATCAGCTAGTAGGAACTGGACAAGCTTAGCTGGCCAGGTGGCCTGCTCTGGTTCGGACAGTTTTTACATTCTTCTTATGCTCTCATGTATAGATTCTTCAAGTATGGGATTGATTTACTGTAACAGTTTACATGAGTTTCAAGAGTACATCTTCTATAGGTGACCATACAAGCCCACACTTCCTGCACAATGTTGTAATAATAATAATAATAATAATAATGAAGACCTGAATCCTAATACTGCAGGGTTGTACAAGGCTCTCTGCAATTGAATGCTGTATTTCTTTTGAGTTACTGGGGTTAAGTCAATTACACAAGTTTAACGTTACTTAATACTTAATCCACCCCGGGCATTTTTGTAACTTTCATGCATGATTTCATGTCATGATTTCATGCAAGCTGATATACCCCACATTGTCTCTCTAAAGAATGGAGCAAGGTAACCAGTGGAGTACCACAGGGATCAGTATTAGGTCCTCTGCTATTCCTAATCTACATTATTGACTAAGATTCTGGTATAGTAAGCAAACTTGTGAAATTTGCAGACGACACAAAAATAGGAGATCCAGACAGCATTCAGAACTGGGCAGACACATAGCAAATGGCATTTAATATAGAAAAGTGTAAGGTACTGCAAGCAGGCAATAAAAATGTCTATAAATACCATGTGGGAGATACTGAAATTGAAGAAGGAATGAAAAAGATCTTGGAGTTTAGTTGACTCAGAAATGTCTTCATCTAGACAATGTGGGGAAGCTATAAAAAAAGGCCAACAAAATGCTCGGACATATAATGAAAAGTGTTGAACTTAAATCAAGGGAAGTAATGTTGACCCAGGGGACTTTTTCGACCTGAAAAAAGAAACAAGGACCAGGGATCTAACAATCAAACGAGCAAGATAGGCCTCCTCTCGTTTGTAACCTTTCTTATGTTCTTATACGTCATGATTTCATGCAAGCTGATATACCCCACATTGTCACAGTATAAGTCATGAAACAAATGTGAATAGGTCTGTAACCCTACAGGCATTGTGTATGCGTACTTCTCTTGATTCGGTCAAAGAAACTTGCAAGGGCTTTTTTTTTGTTGCAGTTTTCAGTTGTTAAGAAAGAGCTGCTTGCCTTTTTTGTCACTATGAAGCTGCGATGAGATCTCACTACAGAAGTCACGTAAAAATATGGTACGGATTTCGGACTTGACCTGTAAAAAAACTACCTACAAGATTGCGTGGCATTTCGGTTGGAATGTACCCATCCTTTTCAGACACTGTCTGCACCTCCTACTGGATGTGCTACATCATATTCCCTTGACAATGGAGAGAGAAGTTTCTAAGCTTCATGCAATCCAAGCCATTGTCTAATGCAGGTGTTTTTCGGAAATGTAGATAAGAAACCCTGTGGTTAAAATATTACAGCAGTACAATGATTGTTTAGATATTAGAAACATATTTGAATATAAACATACATTAAGGACAGACCATCACATATGACAACAGTCACACTTTGTTTTTTAAGCGAATGTTTAAAATTGTGATCCTTGGTTTGCTTTACATTGTAGCAATTCCCATGCTACATAATGTGGGTGTAAGTCTCACCCACCTGTCCCTTTAATTAGGGTCAGTAGCCTGGCCAGGTTAAAACTTCATTTCCCACAGTTCCTTGCAACCACCCTCTGTTCATCCTCTCTCCCCATTGGCTCATTCAGATTTCCACCTCTCCAATCTCAGAGCTCCTTAGTAGCCATCACTTATATCAAAGGTGGCTAATCAGGCCTGAGGGAGACTCCTTTTCTGAGAGGAATCCATTAACCTACAGCATTTTCTTTACTTAAATTTCAGTGAATCCATTAACATCCTTAGATAATTCCAGTGCATCCATTCATTTTCTTTTGTTGCTGCACTTTGTCTAAACTCCTCTTTTTGTTTTCACTGTTACTTGTTTAAGTTTAGCTGTTTTTCTATGTCTGTTTAGTGTTTGTTGTTTTATGTGTGACAGTCTCCATTTTTTCCTGATCCTCCTGATTTTTTCCAAACAACTGTTCACCATTCAACTCAACACTACTGGACAGTCTCAACAATTTCAATGTACTCAATGTTTTCTACCTTCTACAATCACCATCATTTCGGGACACTTTGCTGGACTGCCTTATTTGTGGGTGAGATCATTTCTTTTTTGTTTGGATTTTTTCTACTTTAATTTGATACTTTGTTTCCTGTATTTTTTGTTATTTTGTTACTTTGTATGGATTTCAATTACCTTGCTATTACTGGACTTGTTGGGCCTACCTGTCATTTTCCCACCATTGCCATAGAGACTGTTAAATGTAATTGTTTCCACAAGTCACTGTTTTTCATCTGTATCTATTTATTTATCCTTGGTCTTCATCTGTGTGTGTTGTGTTTGTGAGTGTGAGTTTATTGGCGACCCTCCGGACACTACATTCATTTCTATTTGGTGATACTGTTTAGCCTTCTGTTTGTCCCTACATACTTATCTGTACCAGCTTTATTCTTACCTGTTACCTGCAATTATTTGAATTCCTTTCTTATCATTATTCATTTCATTCATTTGTTCATTTTTTCATTTGTTGACATTATTGTTCACAATAATAAACCGATGGTTCGTGAAATTGACACCTCTGACGTCCCTGCTTTTGCGGTCTGTCACTCTTGCTGACTTATTTAGTTATAGGAATAGGGCCAGTAGTATCTCCTTAGGGAGGACAGTGCAGCGTGATCGTTACAACATGGTTATAAATTGTTTTTGTATCAATAATGTAAAACCTATGTTGGTTTTCTAAAGGCACTTTTCAAGTTGAAATGCTCATTATTGTCTTTATATTTCTTATTATCCATCAGATTGCTCCTGAATGTTCTGGAAGTCTTGGGAACACGTGTGCTGTGTATTCATCTGACAGAATAAGGAGTTTCAAAGGCAATATTTTCTGTACTGACTGAGTTCGTGTGAAATTTACAGAGCATACACACAAAGCCAGGATCAAATTCTGCTCAACACCAATGCTGAACACAAGCATGATATGCCATCTGCTGGACACTTGGTAGAACAACATGTTGTGGTTACTGAGGTCTGCCTTATTTGTACTTGTTATCAAAGAGTGTGAAAATTCCTCTTTTTTCCTTTCTTTTTTATGTGAAAATAAAACTACTGTAGCAATGTTACAGGACTAGGGAGGAAGGCCTTTTTGTTTCTTTTCTTGTTTTAAATAAATGAGAAAAAATGGTTGCAGTACTACACCTAGTTTAATACAGGAATAGTGTTAGGAGAAGCACAGGCCTACCAACTACATTATATGCAATGATTTTAAAAATGGAATCCCGCACAATTTTATACTATAAACTATGTACTGTATATCTAACATAAAGTACAATTTGAGGATCTTTTATTGATTGGATGAACAACTTCAGTTTTGGCAGATTGTAAATGACAGATGACATGCCTTCAGCTATGTGTAGTTTTGTCTCCTAATACTCCATGCTTTGTACATATGTAATACATATGTACAGTATCACACCTCTGGATTAGCTACATTCATGTGCAGTTTTGAAAGAAACACGTTATAGCAAACATGCATGTACCATTCACCCATTCCCCTGCAACTCTGCCCCTCAGTGGATGTTAGAAGGACCACATTTTCTTTTTTAAATGTATGCTTTGCTTGCCTGAGCTAACTCAAATATTAGATGTGGCATTCCTGCCTCCCTTCTGCTGCAGCAGGTCCATGTAGTAGCAGGATGGTGGGTGTTTATTTCACAGAAGGGCTAGAAAGCATTAAGGAGGGAAGAAGGGTGTTTGCAAGTAGTCTAAACTGCTTTAGGTAATGCATACACACTGCTATGCCAATGGATACAAAATGGCTTCAATACACACTCATATTTTAGTGGTGAAACAAGTGACATATTTTATTACACAGTAACTCGGAGAACAGGACATAGCGGGAGACAGACAGGTTGTCAGAAATAACACGGTGTCTGGTTTAAAAAAAAAATGCACACATATTTATAATGCTCAATTTATTTGAAATGTATAAATCATTGCGCTGAAATAACATTTGTGTGTTATCTGTACACGTTATGTAAAAATATAAATATGTACAGTAGTATAGTATAGTAGTAAAATCTCATTCTTACTTTAGCCTGTAGGCTACCGGTAGCACAAAATAAATCACACTGCTGCACAAATAATAGAAGATTATTTTAAATTCAAACTAAATGATTTTAGCATTTTATTTTTTACCGTAGCCTACTTAGTACACAATTAACACAACGCTGCACAAGTAAAACACATTGCATACCTGCTACTTTTGTTTTGTGTTGGTATGAGTCAGGCTTTCTCTTCTTTGAAAAAAACAATTAAAGACTTCACATTTTTCAAACCATCAACTGTAAAAGACCTTGAAAAATATTCAATATGTCAAATTCAACAAATAATTAGGTCAATTATGTTAACTGAGAGCTTAAGTTGGAATGAAAACCAGAAGACCCTGCGACCCTCGAGGACTGGAGTTTGACAGCCCTGCTCTCGAGTATGAGTTTATAGACACTCTTTTACTCATGTTCCTATTTTTTCTGATTTAGTAGCTACTTGTATTTGTTCTTCTGTTTATTTCTGTCCTGTCTTTGCTGTCAGTATAACAGTCGTTTTTTTCATATTTTGTTTTCAATTGTCTTTGTCATGCAATTTCCAGTGACCTAGCATCACACCTAATTGGTTAATATGACTGAGGGGCTGTGGCAGGGTGAGGCCCTGCACCTGTAAATAATGTGTTTCTTTTGATTATAAATAGAATTTGTTTAATTTTACAAATGAAGTCTGTGTTAGATATGGCAGGGCTGGGAGGTTAAAATTGCCCCCCTGCTTAATTGAACTTCATGTGCAGTATGTGGCCAGGTGTTGATTGACTAATTGGTTATCAATTAACCCTGACCACATGCCTTAAAAAGGGGCTGAAAAGCCAGTCCTTTGTTCTTCTTCATCTACTAGCTTGAAGCGCATGACTGCTTGTATATTCAGGGTGAGTGAACCAAAACCGAGGACCACTGCGTGTTTAACTGGGATCCTTGGGATCTACTGTAGCAGAGGTACTCCTTTAGGGGATTTAAAAGGGGTTCCTGGAACAGGACCTCCCTTTTGGTGAAAGCAGCACTGAACACTTGAGGACAAACTTTAGTTTTCAGCTGTTTTACCCACTGTGTTATGTTTTGTATTTTTCTATACATGTACATTTGGTGTGTATGTCCTCTCTCACTAGGACTACCAATGCTGGTACCCAAGTGGTGGCCACCGACCTACTGGAAACGCCTGTAAATTGTTAATAAACCCCGGACGCCCGAGCAGCGTTTTCAACTCCAACCTGTGTCTCTCTCGTCTATCAGGAGATACCCAGACTCGTAACAGAACACCCCTGTTACAGGGACAGAGGTTGTGTTCAGCATATCCAAATGTATGGCATGACGGTGTCTGTATAGCGAGTCTGGGACTCCTCTATACAAATACTGTAGTGCATATAGCAATCACAGGCATTTATTTTAAATTGACATGAATCTTTCAGTTAACATGAACCCCAGTGAATACTAACACTCACTCAAACCAAATACTGCTTTTCAAAACAACAGGAAATCTCCCTTATCTAAACATTTGGTATATTTAGGCTTAAAATGTATTTCTAAGTATTTGGTCTTTACAATCCCACGGGCTCAAATTTTCATTTACTGGTCCTTTTGAGTTTAAACTCACTGCCCTTCCTGAATAAAGATACTTTTTATTAGTAGTTATACACCAATGGTATTTTCATCTAGAACTACTAAACAGTCAATGGTGCTAAATTCACAAACACTGAAAGAAACTGAATAAATTCAATGACATGTTTCGACTAGATGTCTTTCTCAAGAAGACATTGAGAAAGTGCAGGCTATGTGATAAATATCTGGGATACTCCAGCAACACACATTTTGCGTGACCATTTAGAACATAAGAACATAGGCCATTTGGCCCATCTTGCTTGTTTGGTTGTTTGTAGCTTATTGATCCCACTCAACTGCACTCCTGTCTTGTCCCTCTTAGCATACCAGAATTCATTTCCTGTGGCACCGTTTTAGCGCATGCCAGGATTGAATGAGTGTAGTGGTCATCGTCTGAATATAAAATTAGTCATGGAACCGCATTAGATAGCAAAGCACTCAAACTGAAGGACTTGTGAATGGGATAGAAAGGGGGTTACTTATATCCGCTGTCAAAGTGAGTTCCAGTATCACAGAAGTGCATCTAGTCTGCTGTACCGCCTGTGTGCTAAACATACTAGCACTTCTCAAAATACACTCCAGTAGTTTTTCTGCTACAGACAACAACAATACAACAACAAATGAAACTAGTCAGCTTCGACAGAGTTCTCTTAGAAATTCAGGATCGCTGTAAACCAAAATAAAAAATCAAGCTAAGTACAATACTGTAAGTATAACCAGCGCTGTTGGATAGCTACCGACTGCAGACCCGTTAACTTTGTATCCTTGTTTATATTATAACCACATTTATTTAAAACAATATTATTTATAATTTTGTTAAAGTTATTAATAAAAGATCATTTTAAATGATTATTTTTATTATCATTATTTAAACGGAAATAAAAACATCAGTTTATGAGTAAAGGAAACTGTAAAGGAAACAGTTGGTTCAAACCATTTAACAACAAAGAGAATCCAGAAATAGGAAAATATAATAATAATGATAATAATAATAATAATAATAATAATAATAATAATAATAATAATAATAATAAAACAAACTTAAATGGGGTGTATGCAGTAAATGTATCAATTAAATATGCGTTTAAAAACAAGATTAACTGAGATATGAATAATTGATAAAAAAAAAAAAAAATCTATTATATGAAGATGTTTCGGACTACAAGTCCTTCTTCAGCCGGATGGAAAAAGCAGTGCGTAAACAAGCTGCTGTCATTCCAAAGACAATTTGTTTATTATAAAATACAAATGTATGTAGTGGGGATTGTGGGAGAGAAGGGAAGCTTGTAGATTTACGACCAGCATTTTGAAAATGTACTCTACTAAATATTTTGACTGGATAGTTTTGTATCAAGCCTGTTGTATTTCAGCTCTGTTCATAGACTACCGTAAGCTACCTTTGGTAGGACACCTTATATTTACTGTATGTTATATATGTACATGTATAATATGTATACATTTACTACATAAAGTATATGCAGGCAAAGCATTTTCAGCAAATGATACATTTTTTTGGTATTCATGTAACATGTATTTGGTTTTTTGTTTTGTTTTTTTGCTTTTTTAGATTTGATTTTATTGGTGTCCAAATGAGGCCGGCTGCACTTGTGGTTCTTCAACACAACCTGAAAACTTTTAAAAAACTGTAAACCCAGTTTAAGAAAGCTGCACAATATCACTAGTCGCACAAAGCCAAATTGGAACACTGACAGACATATTTAAATATACCCTCCCATATTTTAATATTAATTAGGTAATTTGAATTTTGAAGGAGAATTTCTCTCCCTAAAAGACAACTACAAAGTAAACCTACATTTCCAGAAAAGATACTACCCAAATAGCAGGCCTCAAATGTCCTGTACTGCCCTACACATTTGCTGTTTGATAGTGTGCTATTACCATTCTGTGTGCAGAGAGCAGTAACACTAACATGCTGCTTTGTTGGCAGGCTCTGAGAGCTGGGTTGGAGATTGTCTGCCACTCCAGAGCGGGACGGGGAACCCTGCAGCTGCCATCTTGGAAAACACACAAAGGTCAAGTTCCACTCCCATTTCTGCACTTCAAAAGACTTTCTTTGTTGAGCAAAGCTGAGGGAGGAATGGCAAAGCTTTGAATGAAAGCAGGTGGGTGGTAGCGGGAGGTTTGGAAGAGAAACAAGATGCATGAAGGTTGGTAATCACGATTGGTCACTCGTGGGAACCACATTCTGGAACTGCCTGGTATGGGGTTGGTCTCTAATTCAATATACCAAGCGTGATCTGGCAGTAGCTACCCATGGGATATCAGGGTTGAGCATCTCATAAGCTGTTTTTAAATAGCTACCCATGGGATATCAGGGTTGAGCATCTCATAGGCTGTTTTTAAATAGCTACCCATGGGATATCAGGGTTGAGCATCTCATTGGCTGTTTTTAAATAGCTACCCATGGGATATCAGGGTTGAGCACGTCATAGGCTTTTTATAAATAGCTACCCATGGGATATCAGGGTTGAGCATCTCATTGGCTGTTTTTAAATAGCTACCCATGGGATATCAGGGTTGAGCACGTCATAGGCTTTTTATAAATAGCTACCCATGGTATACCAGGGTTGAGCACGTCATAGACTGTTTTTAAATAGCTGCCCATGGGATATCAGGGTGGAGCATCTCATAGGCTGTTTATAAATAGCTACCCATGGGATATCAGGGTTGAGCATCTCATAAGCTGTTTTTAAATAGCTACCCATGGGATATCAGGGTTGAGCATCTCATTGGCTGTTTTTAAATAGCTACCCATGGGATATCAGGGTTGAGCATCTCATTGGCTGTTTTTAAATAGCTACCCATGGGATATCAGGGTTGAGCACGTCATAGGCTTTTTATAAATAGCTACCCATGGTATACCAGGGTTGAGCACGTCATAGACTGTTTTTAAATAGCTGCCCATGGGATATCAGGGTGGAGCATCTCATAGGCTGTTTATAAATAGCTACCCATAGGATATCAGGGTTGAGCACGTCATAGGCTGTTTTTTAAGTGTCTAATTATTGGACACCTTATTTTCTCTCCCAATTTAGAATGTCCAATTACAGTTCCTCACTACTAGCCTCTGGAGAGGACAAAGGCCAGCCCTGTGGATGTTCTTTGAGATTGGCAGGCGCCTGGCCAGTAGGGTCCGCTGAAGCCGATGAAGCAGTCCCTGCCAGTTTTGCCAATAGAATGCTCCTTTTGGATGCTCCAGCGAGGTCTAGCAAATTCGCACAGCTAGAATGCAAACCTGCGCTCCTCTGACAGTATGAGTCAGCCGACAGCCTTGCTTTTACCAGATGAGCCCCTCGGACTCATGCTCCCCCCCCCCCCCCCCCCACCTCCACCTCCAGGGAAATTATATAATGAGAAAGAAAGCTTCTTATAACTATTTTACTGTATAGAAAAACACAGAGGGACTTCCTGTAATGTTTCACAATCTTGGAAAGTTTCATGTCAAAGTTTCTTTATTCAGAAAAACAATTTGAAAAAACATGACGAGATGTTAAACATTTGTAAATAGGGTCCTGAAGGGCTAAAATGAATATTAAAGGCAGTGATTTATACATTCTGTAAGTTAAGATAAAACAATATTTCCTGTGCTAGTGTGCGTGTTCTGTGGGAAATGCATGCTGTATGTGGCCTTCGCTGTAGAAGTTATCACTCCATGAAGAGAATGATCTCATATGTGGCATAACTCAGTTGCTTATGCATGTTGGGAATGAAAACTAGACTTATGGAGTGATGTAATGCCATAGAGCTGTATCTGTATAAACTAAGAGTTTGGGCAAGACAGTGGGTTCCACAGATCATCTTCATCTCCAGGTTGCCTGTGAGGGGTTCTCCCAGTTCAGGTAATATTGATTGATTATCATTGAACTGTTAAAGCTAGCTGACTAATATTGATTACATATTGTACCTTATCAACAGGGTTTCCAGGGACATACTGAAAGAACCATCCATCGACTCACTGAGGCAGAAGCACTGCTATTAGAACAATGGAAGGACCGATTCACAAAACGTTTTCCCAATCAAAATCTCTGGAGGAAAAAGGCCAGCCCTGCATTAACATACTACTGTTGGAAAGTATTTGAATGTAAAATGAAGGTACAGTACTTACTGTACTTAGCTACAGTATCGTTCAGATTTCTCCTATGACACTGAAGCCGTGACACAGGGAGGGAGGGTGGGTAGCCCAAACAATTATTCATGAAACAAAATGCATGTTTATAAACTGCATACAGTAGGTAAGAAATCAACCTGAATGGAATCAGTAGTATTGACACTTTAGCACAGCACATCAACACATGTTGTTTGTGCTTTGAGGGATTCTTCTAGGAAACATTTAGCACATAAATAGGCTATTTGTCCATTCTTGTAAGAAATGTACAGATGTACTAGTAATTTCAAGAGAAAAATGCAGCTGTCTCTGCAAAACATTTTAGGCAGTGAATGCTTAGGATGAGCAAGCATACCAAGTTAGTCTTATCCTTCACAGTGCTAAGTTAATCCACTTGAACAGGATCATCATGAATATGATTTGGTACGCTGCTGCAGTCGGGATCTTGTTTAGTCTGATTTAGCAGATGATCTACCTGTGATGATTAACTTCTGGCATTAGCAGCTATACTTACTGTAGTCCAATCAAGGGGACTAACCTGCTTAATCAACTACTTAGACACGTCAAGGGGACTAACCTGCTTAATCAACTAGTTAGACACATCAAGGGGACTAACCTGCTTAATCAACTAGTTAGACACGTCAAGGGGACTAACCTGCTTAATCAACTAGTTAGACACGTCAAGGGGACTAACCTGCTTAATCAACTAGTTAGACACGTCAAGGGGACTAACCTGCTTAATCAACTAGTTAGACACGTCAAGGGGACTAACCTGCTTAATCAACTAGTTAGACACTTCAAGTGGACTAAATGTGGTATGCTGCTTTTGTTTTTTATAAGCTTTTTTGTATGGTACCGTGTGTACTGTCTGAGATTCCATCGTCTTTTTGATGATGTCACGCTGCTATTTGTAGACATGTCAAGTCTCACGCACTCAGTGTGAAACTCCCTCATTTGCATGTTATCTCTCTCACATACAGCCTTACTTATCTCATGCATAAACAACAAAAAAACATAATGTTTAATTTCAATGAAAAGTGTCATACAAATCAGTTTAAAACTCCTGGTTTTGTCATCTCACCTGCACCTTCACATTGACACACACCCTTCGGAAAAAGACACTCTGAGATCCAACCTTGGGATCTCTCAATTTTAGACATTATTATTGTATTTAAATGTGTACATATGTGCAAACTGGTGGAATACAGTAACAACATTTTTTTTCTGCCATTGAACAATTAATTGTATTTCAATTCAATTGTGTGGTGCTGTCTTTCTGTACTATTTGTCATTCAAGCCATTGCCAGTGATATACACTGATATTGCTTACCGCATTGCATCAGAAAGGATGCAGAAAGGATGCAAGAAAAGTTTGAAACATATTCACTGAGAAAAGAAACTGAGCTTACTGATGCTCCAGTGCCTTCTATACTCTCCTGCACTGGAAAGGAAACGTGTGCTAACATTAGAGGATTCCTTTTTCTTAGCCAAAAGTGAAACCTAATGAACTGTGACAAAAATGACATCTCTGGTGACTATCATAGGAAGGCATTGAAAATAAGAAAACTCACACAGATAAGACTAATAATCAAATTAGTGGGTTTTAAAAAAAAAATAAGCAAACAAAAAAGAGTGAGAGAGGTACTGTACACTACAAATGTAACATGATGTTTTCCACATTGACGCAGCTGTGACCTTGTTTTTCAGAATTCATCTTGGCAAATTAAAGGCACACAGGAAGTGATGTAAGGATACACACAAAGTGATTTGCGGGTGCTCTATGCTGCCATAAATCTTGTTTAGCAGCCGTAAAGTCTGATTTTAGTGGCTGCTAAAAATTTGGCGTATGTAAAGAATTGTGTTCACCTGGTGTTCTGCACCCGCAATCAAATTTGCACTTTGCCATCATTAATCCATTAAAATGATATTGAAATGCATTCAAATGAAGAAAAGAGCATGGAATTGGGCGGGACCTGGATACTAAGCAGGTGCAAACATTCTAATGTGATGTAAGGATTTTGCTTCGCTCTTAGGCAATTTATGACCCTCCAAAAACTTTGTACCTCTTCTTACAAGGTGCAAACCATTGTAGAAGCGAGTAACTAAGAGCTGTATAAAAGCACCTGTCATTGGCTTCAGGATGGCTGCTGTGGTACACTTCCTGATGTGGCAACACTTGGCTCTTGTTGAGGAGAGGCAGGAACATGTTCAGAGGAGAAGGGCAAGACGAAGAAGACCCTGCATATTCAATCCCAGGGTCACTTTGTTTTCGGATGCCGGAGGATGCGGTCTAAAGCATTATCATCTCACTCCGCAGGTCATCCTTCTCCTCATAGCTGAATTGAAGGATGAGCAGCTAGACCCCAGCGTTAATCTAGGGACTGCTATCCCTGCACATGTGAGTCCTGTGTTCTCTGCACTACTTAGCCTCTGGTTCCTTTCAGACCAGTTGGAATATCTGGAGGGATAGCCCAACCCACCTTTTCCAGAGTGCTTGGCACATTTCTAGATGTCATGCTAAAAAGGGCAGGCCAATACATATCATTCCTGAGGATTTGTCAGCTGAGGCTTTTCCAAACAACTCGGTTTCATGCTGAGTGATCTCAGCCATAAGGACTCTCAGCTCCTTCTCAGAAAACGTTTCTTTTCTATTTCGTATTCCAAAGGGACTTTGCTGCCCTTTCTCTGACTTTTATTTTGGTATGTATTTTCGTGCTCCACAAATGTCATACAGCACCTACTGCTCTCTGTACTCCTAACTCTGCAAGTGTGGCCGCTAAATAGACCGATGCGCTCATTGAGACCCTCATTGTCATAATTGCGGCTCATTATTTATGCGGCTTGCATTGCTCTTAAGCTTACATAGGGCGCAGTGCAAAATAATTACCTGGCCGCAATGCAATTTTAATTTTGCACCCACAATTATTTGCACTGCGCCTATACTTACATCACCCCCTCAAATGACATGGATATTGGCTTTTTGCATTTAATTTACTGTATTTTATCATTGTTCCCTGTACTATGTATATTACTGTAATATTATGTAACGCATTGTATTTGATTCTTTTAAACCTTGTAAGTCGCCGTGGATAAAGGCATCAGTCAAATTAATAAATAATAATATCACCTATGAATTGGAGTGAATCTTGCAGATGCATTATACATGCTGTAATAAAAGTTACGTTTGTAATCAAATATCTGGTTGGCTTTTCGCTCATTAATTAGATTTCAATCCCCTAAAGGGAATGTGTCAGAGATCGAATGATTCTTGGTGTTAGATCTCCTTCCCGACCTGTGAGGGTGCTGAGTAAAGGGAATAGAGTATCATGGACTAGATGGCCCGACAGTTAATTCCCAGCGTTAGGCGGAAGTCAGCCATCTAGAAAGGGGACTGAGCTACGGTACACTAAATCATTGACCCAGAAGGTTAACGGTGTGGCATCCACGGATTGGAGGAGCCGGTGCGCTTGTTAACCAAGGGGTCATGGTTGATGGTATAAAAAGGGGACGTAGTGAGGTGATCTGTTCCTTTGTGAATGGTTAAAAACTGGTAACTAAAAGGAGAACTGTGCTGTGATAATCGTGAGTGTTTGTTTTGCTTTGTCGTTATTAAATACTGTTTGTTATTATTTGGATGGCTAACATGATCCGGAGCTGTTGCCAAAGGCCAGCACTAAACCCGGGTCAACATCACGGCACTTTGTATCACCAAGGACTGCATATTCACAACAAGCACTAGAGCACGCACTGTGGACTGTGGACTGTGTTTGTGTTACGTGTTACGTGTTATGTGTGGGTGAATATGAACGGGACTACTTATTATTTGGGAACCAACCGTGGATTTAAACAGAGCAACATACGCGGCTGTATTGCCTGTTTAACCATTAAACACCATTACACCTGGATTATCATTGTCTGTCTGATTATTGATCACCTGCACCTGCACACTGTTAACCACTTTGCCACAGGGAAATATTTACTACTCAGTATATTCTTTCAACAATAGTTACAATACATTTTCAGGTCATACCACGTACTGGTATAATGCTTTGTATTTTGATAACTGCAACCCTCGTAAGTGTCGTTGGTTCAAGGACTCAGACGTAGTATTATTATTAATATTAATAATGCATGTCCCTTATATTCTTTACAGAAAGTGTGTATAAAATAATTATTTCCCGTCAATCGTAACTGGAGGCAGGCCCACGTCTGGACCACCAAAGCCTGCGATAGCTTCTACTTGGAGGGTTCTGGACGCTACCGGCTCCGCCGTAGACAATGCCTCGTGGAGAAAGTTCCTCCACCTGGTGCTCCCCTTGACAAACCCAGGACTGGAAGACCCAAAAAGCTGTCTAACAAGGAGAAGATAATATCCTTAAGGAATAGAGAGAAGACAAGCATTGACAACAGAACTGGCAGAAGGCACAGGTGTCGTTGTCCATCAAATCAACAGTATGAAGGTCACTCTTGAAATCTGAACTTAAAGGATGTGTTGCAGTAAGAATACATCTGTTAAGAAAGGGGAACAAGACTAAAAGGCTAAAATATGCACAAGAACACAGACAGGACTATGGAACAATGGTCAAAGGTGCTTTGGACTGTTGATGGATGGACAACGACACCTGTGCCTTCTGCCAGTTCTGTTATCAATTCAACGCTTGTCTTCTTTTCCTTAAGGATATTATCTTCAAGTATTGCTCATCCTTGTTAGACAGCTTTTTGGGTCTTTCAGTCCTGGGTTTGTCAATTACAGATGATGTTTCTCTGTACTAGTTGATTATGCTTCGGATACCACACCTTGAAAATCAAGTGATGCAAGCTATTTCACTCAATGTTTTTCCTTCTTTATGCAAGTCAAGGTTGTTATAATAGTAGAAAACACTAGTGGAGGCTTTGAGTAATTTGAACCCTAACTAGTCATACTTTCACTCCAACTACATAACCGCTATGCTACACAGATTCACATCTTAACCCTTTCAACAGACTAGGCTACTATTTACATTTCCCTATCCAAACGGCAATACATTGCTTCAATATAGGTTGAACAATTTTACTATTCTCATAATGTGTGTGTGTGTGTGTTATTTTCCATTAAGTGACAAAAGAACTGATATCTGAAACAAAAACATTGGAAATGTGAAAAAACGCAAAGTTATCAAAAGTTCCCAGCCATTTAAAGTAGAGATATCAAAAACACAAGCCAAGTTTCAAGAAACCATTGGGGCAACCTTGCCCAGCACAAAGCAAATAGGCACAACTGTAAAACCAATGGGGGTCAAGGTTGCCCCAATTGTTTCTACTAACTTGGCTTGTGTTATTCAGGCACTATAAAAGCGGATCAGACTTGCATCAAAAACACAAGCCAAGATAATTTGAATAAATTTGCTTTTTCCCTTTTTTTATATTATGCATGTATTATATCTTTTCAAATATGCTTTACCATACCTCTCTGGGTTTTACAGTGCTTACCTGTGCTTTAACACTATTTCACTATGCTTTATTGCACTTTGCTATGTTTTTACTATGGGGAATTTATGTAAGAGCTCTTACAAGAACATTTCAGGATTATGATATTGAAACTCAGGGTAAATGTCGGAATAAAATCTTACACTTTTTGCTTCAGTTGCCGCCACTTTGCACAGACAGGTTAGAAAGTCACCTTCATCACAGCAGGGATCCAATTATACAAGGCTGCAGAACCACAGACAGTCCTTATGAATGACAAGACATATTTATGTATTCCTTGCACAGTTCTTTAGAATTAAAATGATTTAGTTATTCTAAAATGAATGGTAACACTTTCCATATTACACTCTAATAGCACATTGGTCCTTATTGTGTAGTTACAATGAAAAGCATGCTTAAATGTGGGTATTTGTTCGCGTATATTGTAATTAGTGTGTTACTATGGTTTAGTTGAAGATACATAAGCTTAGTTAAAGTGTTGCCAGATTATTCATTTGCTTAGATTTTTAGGTACCACTTTACATGAAGTGTCTCTAATGTGTATTTACATAGCCGTTACTTAGTAAATACATGTGTACTTACACTTAATTACAGTGTTAATATGCATAGTTACAATGTACTTAATGTGTGCATCTTTTTTGCACGATATATGCAAGTACACAATCGTGTCAGAAAAGAGTCATGCCGTGCATTAAGTGCATTGTAGCTGCATAGTAACATTGTAATTATGTGTAAGTACACTTGCATTTACTAAGTAACTATTATGAAAATATACAGTAATTAAAGACACAATGTTAAGTGTTATCAGTTTGTATTTGTTAAAATTACTTTTGACTAAAATGCGATATGAAGAATGAATGCAGATGAAGGGAAACTGGTTAACAATTAACTGTATTTACTGTGTAATGTATTTTAATGTTTGTTATAACATAATGATTTGGGGCCTAAATTCTGAGAAGGTCTGAAAGCCTTTCCACAATGCATTAGCACAGTATTGCAGCAGCTCTGCAGCATCTTTGAGTTTTTCTGTGAAAGAAGTGTTGTACCTGAGAGGTGTCAACGGAGACTGTTTTAAGAACCCCAGAAGCACTCAACTGTTTTAGCAATGCAAACGTCTGGTATCTGTATGTGAGTCAGTTTGGAGAGTCACTTTTTTGTAACTTGAAATGCAGTTGTTGAAATCAAATATATTTGTCTTAAAATAAGTGGATTTTGATTCATTCAAGTCATTTTCCCAGTACTACTACCTTTCTTTAACCCTTGTTTTGTGACAAAGGATAGGAAAATAAATTGGGGAGAATGCCTCCAAAATATCAAGCAGACACTGCTGAGGAGAGTAATGGGAGATGGTGCAGCTAGAGACTTCAAGCAGACACTGCTGAGGAGAGCCATGGGAGCCGGTGCAGCTAGAGACTTCAAGCAGACACTGCTGAGGAGAGCCATGGGAGCCGGTGCAGCTAGAGACTTCAAGCAGACACTGCTGAGGAGAGCCATGGGAGCCGGTGCAGCTAGAGACTTCAAGCAGACACTGCTGAGGAGAGCCATGGGAGCCGGTGCAGCTAGAGACTTCAAGCAGACACTGCTGAGGAGAGCCATGGGAGCCGGTGCAGCTAGAGACTTCAAGCAGACACTGCTGAGGAGAGCCATGGGAGCCGGTGCAGCTAGAGACTTCAAGCAGACACTGCTGAGGAGAGCCATGGGAGCTGGTGCAGCTAGAGACTTCAAGCAGACACTGCTGAGGAGAGCCATGGGAGCCGGTGCAGCTAGAGACTTCAAGCAGACACTGCTGAGGAGAGCCATGGGAGCCGGTGCAGCTAGAGACTTCAAGCAGACACTGCTGAGGAGAGCCATGGGAGCCGGTGCAGCTAGAGACTTCAAGCAGACACTGCTGAGGAGAGCCATGGGAGCCGGTGCAGCTAGAGACTTCAAGCAGACACTGCTGAGGAGAGCCATGGGAGCCAGTGCAGCTAGAGACTTCAAGCAGACACTGCTGAGGAGAGCCATGGGAGCCGGTGCAGCTAGAGACTTCAAGCAGACACTGCTGAGGAGAGCCATGGGAGCCAGTGCAGCTAGAGACTTCAAGCAGACACTGCTGAGGAGAGCCATGGGAGCTGGTGCAGCTGGAGACTTCACAAGCAGAGACTTACTGTTGGGACACCGCTGAGAACTCAGTCAAGTACTGCCCAGAAATGCTAAGAGAAAACAGGCAGCTGTATCTGCTGGTTACTACCTGACTGTAAGAGGACAAAGTACCCAGCGATGTCAGCCTGCATCTGGGATCACGACTAAGCAACAAATAGAATTACCAGGTAAACCTTCACCACCCTTTAACAAAAATGTCAAGTGTCATAAATATAGATACATTCACAGCTGTTAAACATCAGACCAACACTTTACACTAGGTGTCAGTAACTTTAATGACATTGTAATTGCATATGTGATTGCATTATATACATACAACCGTGTGAAAAAACAGTATGATTACAAAAGACACGAGCAAGTGGCAACATTTTCATTAAGTAATTCAACATGTTGTTCCATTGTAACTACACAGCATGGCAACCACTGTGTATTTAAATGACAACATTAGGGCAAGACAAAATGGAACAATCACAAAATGAAAGGACAGTAAGAAAAGTCTCCTGAAAGCAGGTAGGTGCTGGTACTGCTAACAAACCAGCAAAACACATTTTATATTTACAATGTTAATAATCCAATTGACCTTCTCCTACCACAATCTTCAAGGTGCTTCATCAATATTTACTAATAAGGAGGAGTTCTGCTCATATTTTGGATATCAATGAGAATGTGCATTGCTTTAAGAAACGTTCCAATGCAGGAGGAGTGTTATTGGAGTGTCTATTTGAAATCCTTCCTTTTTTTCTCTCAGAATGGTTGAATGTAATTATTTGTTAAATGTTTCCCTAATACCACCAAAAAAAAGATTTGTTATGTTTTAAGTTATTTCATTGAAGTTGTTTTTTTATGACTTAATAAAAGTGTCTGAAGAAAAAAAAATACTAAGATGAATGACATTTGTAACACTATTAATGTTCCCTTTAAACAGCTAAGGGTTTGGTTAATTTATAAAGGGCACCACTGCACTGCAAAAAAAAAAAAAAAAAAAAAAAAGATTGAGAGAGTTGAGCAGGCACTTAAAACATATAAAGCATTATCTTACCAGTGGAAAAGCCCATTGAACACTCTGTACTCTCCAGACTGTAATCACATCTTAAACTAACCTTGATGAATACGCCCATAAAACCATGTGAGCAAAAAAAAACAAAAACTGTTTTATCAAGCCATAATTTCCATTGATTTGTACTGTACAAGCGAAGCCAGACACTGACATGTGGAATGTCTGTTTTTACTGCTGTTAGTGGAATGCACAGATCGATTGTATATTACAATATTATGCATAGTTACAATGTACTTCACGTGTTAATATTCTTGAATCATGTTAGTACACAATTGTATCAGAAAAGGGTTAGGGTTAGGTTTAGACTTAGGGTTAGGGGAGGATTAGGGTTATGTTTAGAATTAGGTTTAGAGTTAGAGTTAGGGTTAGGGGGGATTAGGGTTAGGTTTAGGATTAGGTTTAGAGTTATGGTTTTTATCATAGAAAAAATTTACACATTAAGTACATTGTAACTATGAATAATACATTGTAATTATGTGTAAGTGCACGTGTATTTACTAAGTAACTACTCTGTTAATACACAGTAATTAGAGACACTTAATATAAAGTGTTACCGTATATTTTTAGGATCCTCGTTCAAAAAATGTAATGCCTTGATTTTGCCCTGATAGTGCCCGTCTGTCTGCCACACTGTAAATGTCAAACACTGTAATGCCTTGATTTTGCCCTGATAGTGCCTGCCTGTCTGCCACACTGTAAATGTTGAACACGGTCAAGTTATAAACCTGTGCATCACTCTTTCATGAGCAGTGGTAAATAAGAAAGTGGGTATGCTCCCCTGTTTGGTGCTCCAGGCCGGGCAGTGGCATGGTAAGCAAACTTGTTAAATTTGCAGATGACACAAAAATAGGAGGAGTGGCAAACACTTGCAGCAGCAAAGGTCATTCAAAATGATCTAGACAGCATTCAGAACTGGGCAGACACATGGCAAATGACATTTAATAGAGAAAAGTGTAAGGTACTGCAGGTAGGCAGGCAATACAAATGTGCATTATAAATACCATATGGGAGATACTAAAATTAAAGGAATCTATGAAAAAGACCTCGGATGCTCTGATATATAGTGAAAAGTGTTGAATTTAAATCAAGGGAAGTAATGTTGAAACTTTACAATGTATTAGTAAGACCTCATCTCGAATATTGTGTTCAGTTCTGATCACCTCGTAACAAAAAGAATATCCCGGGTTTAAAAAGCATTGTCATATGCAGACAGGCTAAAAGAACTGAATCTATTCAGTCTTGAACAAAGAAGACTACATGGTGATCTGATTCAAGCATTCAAAATTCTAAAAGGTATTGACAATGTCGACCCAGGGGACTTTTTCAACCTGAAAAAAGAAACAAGGACACAAATGGAGATTAGATGAAGGGTGTGGAAGGGTGGTGGGCAATTCACTGACACACACGGGAGACAGAAGTTTTATTTGTAACGCCGCTCAGGCGCACTGATTTATTTTTACCCACAGAGGGCGCTGTTGTCCGTAGCCTGAATACTTGCAACAGTAAACAGGACCACGGGTTTACCAATGCTGGTATACAGTCCAGTGCACAAGTGTTCAAAAATAATAATGAAAACAAAAGATGAAAGAAAAAGGGAAAATAAAACGCAGTAATAAAACTACAAAACAAAAGTGCTGCTTATGCAGTGCCCCCACTGCCGCTAAGTCGGTCAGTACGGGCCTCCGACATACGCTCAGTTAATTTCTGTACACTGGGGTGGCCAGAGTTCCCTGTATAACTACACACGTCCCCCCGGGTACGTAATTATTTCTTTTACTTTTTAGTTTCTTTTAAGGCAGGCTATCTCACTCAGCTATGCTTGCCTGGTCTCTGTTTACACTGGCGTCTTCCGCCAGCGTCACTGGGTATCCTCTCTCCAGCCACCCGAATGCACAACCAAGCGCAGTTCTCAGGGAAAGCCAACACACCCTCTTCCCCACCTCTCCGTGTCATCGCCATGACTGACAGGCAGATCTTGCGAGAGTGCTGCCCTCTGAAGACATTATTATTATTATTATTATTATTATTATTATTTATTTATTTATTTATTTATTTATTTCTTAGCAGACACCCTTATCCATAGCGACTTACAATTGTTACAAGATATCACATTATACATTATTTCACATTATACAGATATCACATTATTTTTACATACAATTACCCATTTATACAGTTGGGTTTTCACTGGAGCAATCTAGGTAAAGTACCTTGCTCAAGGGTACAACAGCAGTGTCCCCCACTGGGGATTGAACCCACAACCCTCCGGTCAAGAGTCCAGAGCCCTAACCACTACTCCACACTGCTGCCCTTGAAGAAGACTTTGTGGCAGGGCAGAAGAAAAGCCGTGCACGTCATTCGAGGGGCAGGGCAAAGCCCTGCATGTACATAAATGTATTGTGCTGTTAAATATGTTTATTGTGGGTTTATTTAAAAGAATATGTTGCTGGTTTTTTGTATTATGATATAAAATGTATTGTTTATGTTTATTTAGCACGGGTGAAGGAATTGTAAATGCTGTATTGTTTATGTTTACTAGTTCAGTGTTGTTCAGTACTGTTCAGTGTTTAATAGTTCAAAACGATTCTCAAAGTTTTTTTTAAAACTCTGTTTTTTATGATTAAAGCCTTTTGCTTGCTGGATGTTGTCAAACCAGGCATTATTATTTTAAGAGGAGTGTAATAGGCAGCACTTCATGGAGCAATCTCATTTGTAAACATTTGAATTAAGATGGTAAAATAAAACTTCACATTGTAATTGCTTCATCAAATCCACAGTAAATCCCTATAATGACTAAGGGATGGCTTTGGGAAGATCTGATTAAACAGGAATTCATTAAAACAATATCCATCAATCCAGACTGTGTGGAGCTAATTAAAGTGGCAGGTGGAGAATCTATTAAAGAAGAGGCTGCTTGGCATGACAATCCTGTTGCTACAGTTTGGTATGGATTGTAATGCTGATGGAGGTACTGTGTTGCTTTTCTTCCTAAATGAATATATGAAGAACTGTAGCAGGGTGCAGTCTCCACTGTTGAAAATAATAAATCCACGAGTCTCTTGAAAGTAAAATGAAACATCACCTTTTAATTGTAGGTGTTGCTCAGTTTAACAGTCAGTATTGTGTGATACACTGCCGTTACGGATTCTGTCCCCTGTGGGTGAGATGAGATGAGGTTAAAAGCTCTATAACCATGAATGCAGACCAGTCCGGTCTGCCCTATTACACCAGCAAGTACAAGATGATCTCAATGCAACTCCGCAGATATGACAGTCAGAGACTACTCAGACTGCAAGATATGAAAATGAGCATAATATCAAATGTTAACTCTTAAACAGATAGGCTAAGCATTATACAGAGATTTATTACATCTGTTCACTGATTTAAATTCAATTAAAGTCAGCCTTTTTGGAGGAAAGGTTGGATCCAGCCTGAGCATGACCTCAGAGTTACCTGCAGCAAAAATATGTTTGTCTTGGCTGAAGAAAGCTTGCAACTCACTTGCTCTTCTAGCAGAAGTGCTGGCTTTTAAAAGGTCATTTTTTAAAAGCTATCACAATACACCCTTCATGAAGTGAATGGAAACGGGGTGAGCACCAGCACCGAAACCATCAAATCCGGGGCGTAAGGCAGAAAGAGCCACCAAAAAAAATGTGTAGGGTGGAAGATTTATAAAAGTGCTATAAAATTCCAACACATTCATGACTGAGAACCAGATCCACTGAGGGTTTTTGTGGCACCAACCACAAATAAAATAGCCCACTTCCTCTGCAGGAATATCTCCTTTTCTGTCAAGTGCGCCTCCACTATGCTGCTCACAGAAGGACCATGCTGTGTTCGACTGCTGCTTCCACTGCCGAGTGTTGCTGAGATGGTGGATTTCTTTCTGCTTTTTAGTAAATTCAACATAGAGCTGATGGTGCTAGCAGCACTGTGGCTGCCACTACTGCTGCAACATCGCTCCCCTCCCTCACACCGCCACTGCCACTCCTTACAAGAACTGCCTGTGCAGCTCCACCTCCTGAATCAGCTTAATCTTCCACAAGTCTAAATCCACATCATCTGGGAAACAGATGTTTTTTTTTCTCATTGGTCCAAATGTTTTGTCCTGAAATAAATATGCAAATCGCCTATATATTTTTTCTCCAAATAACTAGTAATAGCAAAGTTACCTGTATTACTCATACTCAGAAAAATATCATACTCGTTACAAATACTTGTTTGTGCTCGGAACACCCCTACAAAAAACACATATTTGCATCTATTCAATCTAAACTGGCCGGTTCAATAACAGTTCAATCATTACAATAGCCCTTCCAAAAAGTATATATAGTGTTAGGAAACAGAATGGAAATAAAGTCTTATCATATTTTGGAATATAATATTACTGATTTCTTACAGGAATATAATAGTATTCTTAAAAGATATATACTGTACAGTGACCTGTGAGAGGGGGTGTGTGGGTGAGTCACTGATACACACAGATGTTCTTTGAGATGCCCCACAGACGCACTGTTTTATTAAGTTTCCAGCAATGGTAGTTTTTCTTTGTTCTTTTTGCCACAGTTCTTTAAACACGTGCAAGTGCCAGAATAGTACAAATCAAATGATGAATGGAAAAAGGAAAACAAAAACACTGCAAACCAAACTACAAAGAAAAGTGCTGCAATACGCAGGGTCTGGCTCCCTCCGCTAGTCTGCGAGGTGAGAGTTTAAATGATGCTCCGCTACTCCTTACTACTTACTGTTATGGGGTTGCCCAGATCCCCCTGAGTTAATCTAAAGACAGTCCCCCGGAATGAACTTGCCCAGTACGGGTGCGTAAACACAATAAATAAAGCGGCTGTCTTCTTCAGTCGCCTCTGTTGCCTTTCTTTATTTGCTCCAATGCTGCCTGCTGCTGTAACGAGCACAGGCCCCTTTATTTGCTCCAATGTTGCCTGCTGCTGTAACGAGCACAGGCCCCTTTATTTGCTCCAATGTTGCCTGCTGCTGTAATGAGCACAGGCCCCTTTATTTGTACTTCCTCCGTGCAAGTTCCTTCTATCTCCCTATTACAGTTCTCCAGCCAGAGCTTCTGCCGAGTTGTATCCTGTAAGGGCTAACCACAAGAATATGAGAGCGTCATGTTTATGGGATTGACCGTCCCCCCAAGACCCACCCCCAACCAATCAAAGGGGTCCCCGCGACACACCCTCACTCAACCTCTTTGTGTAATCACCATGATTGGCAAGCGGGTCAAACTGGGCTTCTGACCCCCCTGAAGGATCATGCATGCGATGACGAGCACAGATCTGCCCTGTCACATGACCCAATAGTACCACTATATGAATCATAGAGTTCACATACTACAGGATAGAATGGAATAAGAAAGCATTAGTACACAACAGGGTGTTCAAATATGGTCCCATGTTTGCGAGCCTCGGGGGGTTGTCTGCTATTAAAACGTTATAGGACAGTAGAAATAAATAAACTGAGGCTGATGTCATCGATTTGAACTGAACTTCCGAGATGTGTCTCAGGTAATTCATAGTAGGATTTTAAGAAAACTTGTATCATACACTCCTAGCCTCTTGTATGTGTTTCACATTGCATTTGGCTATAATCCGATACACTTTTATACTAATATTTTCACCTGTACAGTGACTCTTACATGTTCCTAACTGCAATTAGCAGACCACACTGCGTGCCTGTATGCCTGTGTGCCTGCATTCATTTCAAACTGTACAGTAAGCAGATCATGCAGCAGGCACAATGCCATAGACGAAAGCAGCATTACTGTACCAGGACACATGGCTCCTTACCAAATCAGTCAACAGAAGAAATGTTTTGGTTATTTATTTTGCTACATATCATATGTGATTTGATTTTGCTTATGAAGGATTCTAAGTGAAGACTCTGCAACATAACAGCAATACTATCAGACTTAAAGTGCTGTGAGAAAACAAATAATAAATAACCTGCAGTCCATTTAAGTCCCATAGGCAACCCACCATCAAAGGTAATGAAACTACAGCTGTCCCTCTTGACAGGTGCTTTGATTATGCATTCGCGGGTTCTCACATTGCTCATAAATAATAAAAAAGGAAATGTTCTTGACCTTCGCATTGAGAGTCATCCTGTCAGATACAATAAGGTTAATATGCCCTGTATTTTCAAAACAGACAGCGCTTGAGAAGTATCACTCAAAAGATGCAGATTGAAGAGGTCAAAGCAAATTTAAATCCTGAAAATGACAGGAGGGTAGAGACACAGCAGATGGAAGATATTGTATATGAAACAACTTCCATTAAAGATGTCATCAAGCCTGAATGTAACTGTGTGAGTCCTTCCGCTTCAGACCTGCCTGTAGATACCCATCAAGCCTGAATGTAACTATGAGTCCTTCAGCTTCAGACCTGCCTGTAGATACCCATCAAGCCTGAATGTAACTGTGTGAGTCCTTCAGCTTCAGACCTGCCTGTAGATACCCATCAAGCCTGAATGTAACTGTGTGAGTCCTTCCGCTTCAGACCTGCCTGTAGATACCCATCAAGCCTGAATGTAACTGTGAGTCCTTCAGCTTCAGACCTGCCTGTAGATACCCATCAAGCCTGAATGTAACCGTGTGAGTCCTTCCGCTTCAGACCTGCCTGTAGATACCCATCAAGCCTGAATGTAACTGTGTGAGTCCTTCTGCTTCAGACCTGCCTGTAGATACCCATCAAGCCTGAATGTAACTGTGAGTCCTTCAGCTTCAGACCTGCCTGTAGATACCCATCAAGCCTGAATGTAACTGTGTGAGACCTTCAGCTTCAGACCTGCCTGTAGATACCCATCAAGCCTGAATGTAACTGTGAGTCCTTCTGCTTCAGACCTGCCTGTAGATACCCATCAAGCCTGAATGTAACTGTGTGAGTCCTTCAGCTTCAGACCTGCCTGTAGATACCCATCAAGCCTGAATGTAACTGTGAGTCCTTCAGCTTCAGACCTGCCTGTAGATACCCATCAAGCCTGAATGTAACTGTGTGAGACCTTCAGCTTCAGACCTGCCTGTAGATACCCATCAAGCCTGAATGTAACTGTGAGTCCTTCTGCTTCAGACCTGCCTGTAGATACCCATCAAGCCTGAATGTAACTGTGTGAGTCCTTCAGCTTCAGACCTGCCTGTAGATACCCATCAAGCCTGAATGTAACTGTGTGAGTCCTTCAGCTTCAGACCTGCCTGTAGATACCCATCAAGCCTGAATGTAACTGTGAGTCCTTCTGCTTCAGACCTGCCTGTAGATACCCATCAAGCCTGAATGTAACTGTGAGTCCTTCAGCTTCAGACCTGCCTGTGGATACCCATCAAGCCTGAATGTAACTTTGTGAGTCCTTCAGCTTCAGACCTGCCTGTAGATACCCATCAAGCCTGAATGTAACTATGAGTCCTTCTGCTTCAGACCTGCCTGTAGATACCCATCAAGCCTGAATGTAACTGTGTGAGTCCTTCAGCTTCAGACCTGCCTGTAGATACCCATCAAGGTTGATGCAAATGGCAGCTGACATGAATATCTTAATGAATATGAGTCACGTATATATATTGGGTTGGCTGAATAAATACAAAATGACTGGGTGTCTGGCATTATCTATTTTATTCCACTCAGACCCATGTGGACTAAATGTCTTGGTTTCCCTGAGAACATCAACACTATTTGAATGATGAATCTCCGGCCTGTTGCAAAGTGTTTAAATGATTCTTAAATTACTTTTTGTACAGTATATTGTAGAATATAATATGCATGTATATTACGAGTTGTCTTGGGTGCATCTTTGTATAACGAGTACCTCTTGTGTAACCGGTAGTGCATACAGTATATGCTACCATGTCAAATAAAGTAGTAATCTGCTTTTTAATGTTCGTCAGAAACAATATAAAGGACATTTTCCGTCAGTCTTCTTCTAATTGAAATTAGACCATTAAACAATGCCAAGGTCCCACAGGGATACTGAATTGGCCATATTGCTGCATTGGCAATTGACCAGTAGGGTTAGCCTCACTGCACTACAGTAGGGGACTGGTCAGACACCAGACAATCAGGCAGTGATTTCATTTTGTAGATATAAAAAAACAGATCTTTGTCAAATTTCACCTGGATAACGTAAAAACCAGGACTAAATGTGCATTTTGATCTCATAAGTTGACAGATCATTATTTCTAAAAGCTTGAAATCCACCCTTCTTGTTCATGCACTCGTATATAGCATGATCTACAGTACAGCAGGTATAGCTCATGCATTCGTATACAGAATGATCTACAGTACAGCAGGTATAGCTCATGCACTCGTATACAGCATGATCTACAGTACAGCAGGTATAGCTCATGCACTCGTATACAGAATGATCTACAGTACAGCAGGTATAGCTCATGCACTCGTATACAGCATGATCTACAGTACAGCAGGTATAGCTCATGCATTCGTATACAGAATGATCTACAGTACAGCAGGTATAGCTCATGCACTCGTATACAGCATGATCTACAGTACAGCAGGTATAGCCCATGCACTCGTATACAGCATGATCAGGAGTTATTGTGTGAGCTGCAGTCATATAACTGGAAGAGTGGAATCTGTCTGCATCTAGCTCAGTTATTGATACAGGAGTTATTGTGTGAGCTGAAATCATACTGGAAGAGTGGAATCCGTCTGCATCCAGCTCAGTTATTGACTCAAGAGTTATTGTGTGAGCTGCAGTCATATAACTGGAAGAGTGGAATCCGTCTGCATCCAGCTCAGTTATTGATATTTCTTCATCATATCTGAACCCCAACATTACAGTGATAGATACGTGGGCGGTAATGGAGCGTGAAATGAAATGCATCCAGAGTGATCCTAATGTGGACATTCTCACTTCAACACGGTAATCTAACGTTTGTATAGGTATTAGTAAGACGTACATCTAATGTATTGCATCACTGGATGAAATTGCTATCGGGAAAAAGAAGGCAGTCCTGACAACAGAGCACAGTTCAATAGCCGGCACGCTCTATATTTGCAGCAGCAGGTTCACAGCAAGTAAGACGGCTCACAGCACACGATTCTCCACCCTCTGACTCCACACACAATCATGCACCTTCTTTTATCCCCCCTCACACACAAACACAGACACACAAAGTTACAAGTTATAAGAGGCTCAGCCTACTGCGCCCACTGACCTTTAACAAACAGCAATGTAAAAAATTAGAACGGTCCTCACCCAATCAGACTCTTGTACAGCCGCATGGGGTTCACGTGTAGACTGTCTGATCTAGCACCAGGTCTCAACACCCTGCTGCATGGTGCAAGCAAAAAACTTTAGACAATGTTATTCTGTTTTTTTTTTAGTGAATTTCCCACTTTAGAATAGCCGATTACGGTCCCTCAATGCAGAAATTCCCCACAACAACTCAGGAGAACTCAAGGTCAGTGGGCGTCCTCCGGTCCCAGGGCCAGTAGACCGGTGACTATGCACAGCCAGGACGTTCACCTATGCTTCCATGGCTGTATGACTCACCCTGAACACCACGTGGTCATGCCTTTACCAGATGAGCCACCCAGGAACCCATGGCTTTACTGTTCCAGGGTGTTCCTGAGTGGAATTGACCCAGGTAAGTCACCGGGGGACCCTTGGCTTAACTGTTCCAGGGTGTTTCTGAGTGGACTATGACTGCATGGGTTATCACTGTTCTGTATGCACAGGCATTGAACATCAGGATCAGGCCATCTGTCTCCAGTGGTATGACCACTCAAGCATGCCAGAGTTCGCTGTTTCCCCATGCCGTGGTTCCTAGCAAGCAGCTGCAGACTGAAGACTAAATTAGATGCAGCTCAGAGATGAATGCTAAGGACTGCAGGGGCTTGCTCTTTAGACCCCAGAGACAGACACCACTGCTTGTGAGTTGCGAGGCATGCAAAGCAGTTCTATTTCAGGAGATGAGGGCTCTGACATGGTTTAGATGAAATGGGGCCCATTGAGACTCCTCCAAGCGAACACGGTGCAGTTCTCTAGTGGTTAGATTCAGATTGCAGACAATATCAGTGCCCTACTGGGTGTCCTTATCTTGATAAAGAAATTCAATCTTCAGCACATTTAAAGATAAACTACCTTTAAAATGATTTACATTCAAAAATTCTAAGAGACAACATTTCTAAAGTTTCTTTTAGATTTTTTTAAATGTAAATTATTTTTAAGGGAGTTCATCTTTCACATTTAATTTCTTAAAGCAATTGTAGCTAACAATATAGTCCCATTAATCTTAGCCATTTTGCAATTCCATTAGCTACACAGGTCTCAAGTGTACAGTTTTTAACAGAAATGTGCTATAGAACACATGTATTTTCATTTTAAAATATGATATCTGATACTTCTTTAGGTTAAAGGAAGCTCTCACTTTCTATACCAGATTCTTGGGTCATCTGTTTGCCCTTGAACTTACTGGGTCATTTCATCTCAGCAGTGTCTTCTGGGTCAAAGCAAGTTACTGGTTGGAATCATGTCA
The DNA here is from genome assembly GCF_902713425.1 of Acipenser ruthenus. Classification (NCBI taxonomy): domain Eukaryota; kingdom Metazoa; phylum Chordata; class Actinopteri; order Acipenseriformes; family Acipenseridae; genus Acipenser; species Acipenser ruthenus. The sequence goes on from NC_081211.1 coordinate 14,771,962, forward strand.
GTCAATAGGAGAAGCAGCTGATTGGTTATTGCCAGGAAAGATGCCAGTGAAGAGGTGGAGCCAATTTTATTCTCCAGGAGGTACAGTACAGTCTAAAAGCATAGCTTGTCAACAGAGATAGTGTGAACCGGACGAGGGTCGATTGGCCAAATGGCCTCCTGTCATTCGTACATGTTCTTCTGTTCTAAATAAAATATGGGGATAGAGCCCTCTTGTTTACTTTTGCAGTGCAATTTTGTAATCCCTATTTATTTATTTTTTTAACTGTAAAATGGATATCACTCTTCCAAACTGACTGCTCAACCAAACACACCACAAGAAAGCAGAAACAGGGCTCCTGTCTACTGCATAAAATGTGAAGACCAGTTAAACACAGCCCTCCTACATTCATTTTTTCTTTATTATTCCTGACATTTCAATAATACAAATTAAATCTATATAAACGAGTATGTGACCACGACTGCACATTTTAAATTAGAGCTATTACATTATACAGAGCTATTATACAACAGGAAATCCAAATAAACAGTTCAATGAAACTGGGATAAGTGGTTGTGACAGAGATGACTGAGTGGTGACGTCAGGCCAGAAACACTACACACACACACACACACACACAAGCAGGAACTTGTGTGCAAAGCACACTGCTGCATTGTTTTTATTACACAAAACAAAAATAAGTAAAATATTTAAACACAAAACAACTGCTCACAGAGCAAAAATAAATATTTTAAACAACAACAAAATCACAAATACCAAAACAAATACCTCGGTCAGGCTGGGCAATCGCCTTCACTGATCCTATACTTTTGTATTTTAGTTTCATTTTGTCCTCCTCTCTCGCTCCCGTTCTCTCCTCCAGAACACCCACCTCGAAACAGGGAGAGCTGCAGGGTTTTATACTGGTGACCATCTCCCGATTAGCAACAAATTAAACAGTTCATTACATCGGGCGATGGTCACCTTCTACACAAGGTTTTGTGTGATAGGGCTTCCCCATCCCTGCTGCCAAACAATAAACATACAAAAAGTGTTTTTAAAAATAACCAGGAAATACATTCAAATCATACTAATACAATAAACCATTACTTTTAACTACACACACAAAACAATGCATTAAATTACCCGTCTTAATAAATCTACACAATTCTTTTCTCTTAAATAATAATAAACACAATACATCTAAATCAGCAGGGCTTTGCCCTGCCCCCTTTCATAGGTGCAGGGCTTTCCTACTGCTCTGCCACAGTGGTATTTAGGACATAAATATCATTAAGTAAGCAAATGAGGTAACATATTGTGACAGGTTGACCAAGGTAAGGAAACTCAGAGTCAGGATATGCAGGGAAAATAAAAGACTTTTAATTAAACAAAATACACAAAACAAAAGGCACAATGGCCAACCAAAAAGACAAACACAAAAACAGGCTTTAAACAAACTATACCAAAAAGAACCACTCACTTTCTCACACAGGTCTTCTCAATCTCACAAACACTCACCAACTAACATACCCAACCACTCCCTTTTATACAGGTGCCTGGGCTAATTGGGCAATTCACACCTCATTAGCCCAGGCACATTCCTCACACAAACTCACTGAACCACACCCCAAACTCACTCTAAACAATACGAAAAACACAAAACCACCACAAAATAGGCTGCACCCCATCACACATATATAAAATGACTCATTTACAATGTGCTAAATAACACTAATACCAAGTTTAATCACGATTGGATAAGCGGGTTCCAGATATATGGAACACTATATGGAGAAATATACATACGACTGCCTCCATTATACCGTACATTTCGATTTACATATTGTTGAGGATGATGAAGAGGGCTGCACAGAATGTATCAAAGCGTGTTATCTATAGCCCCTTTCACACTGGCGCCTCTACCCAGTGTACCCTTGTCATACCTCAGGATGTGGGTCGACACGTTTTGACCCGGGTTGAACGAGACAAACTGCATGATGGGTGTTCGTAAGCAGACAAAGTAACAGGGAACATTTCTGTTTATTCTGTTTGTTATTTCTGATTGAGACACACCATGAGCCAGATTGCAGCAGGGATGAAGAAACATTTGCTCTGATCAACATTTGGGCCTGAACTGATGAAAGAGTGGTCATGTGAATGTTGCTGCTTCTGGCGCATTGTGCGGTCATGTGAACGTTGCTGCTTCTGGCACATTGTGCGGTCATGTGAACGTTGCTGCTTCTGGCACATTGTGTGGTCATGTGAACGTTGCTGCTTCTGGCACATTGCATGGTCATGTGAACGTTGCAGCTTCTGCACATTGCGTGGACATATGAACGTTGCTGCTTCCGGCACATTGCGTGGTCATGTGAACTTTGCCGCTTCTTGCGCATTGTGTGGTCATGTGAACGTTGCAGCTTCTGCACATTGCGTGGTCATATGAACGTTGCTGCTTCTGGCACATTGCTTGGTCATGTGAACGTTGCTGCTTCTGGCACATTGTGTGGTCATATGAACTTTGATGCTTCTGGCACATTGCTTGGTCATGTGAACGTTGCTGCTTCTGGCACATTGTGTGGTCATGTGAACGTTGCTGCTTCTGGCGCATTGTGTGGTCATGTGAATGTTGCTGCTTCTGGCACATTGCGTGGTCATGTGAACGTTGCTGCTTCTGGCACATTGTGTGGTCATGTGAACGTTGCTGCTTCAGCCGCATTGTGTGGTCATGTGAACGTTGCTGCTTCAGCCGCATTGTGTGGTCATGTGAACATTGCTGCTTCCAGCGCATTGTGTGGTCATGTGAACGTTCCTACTTCTGCACATTGTGTGGTCATGTGAACGTTCCTACTTCTGCACATTGTGTGGTCATGTGAACGTTGCTGCTTCTGCACATTGTGTGGTCATGTGAACGTTGCTGCTTCTGGCGCATTGTGTGGTCATGTGAACGTTGCTGCTTCTGCACATTGCGTGGTCATGTGAACGTTGCTGCTTCTGGCGCATTGTGTGGTCATGTGAACGTTGCTGCTTCAGCCGCATTGTGTGGTCATGTGAACGTTGCTGCTTCCAGCGCATTGTGTGGTCATGTGAACGTTCCTACATCTGCGCATTGTGTGGTCATGTGAACGTTCCTACATCTGCGCATTGTGTGGTCATGTGAACGTTGCAAAAAAAACCCAGTTCTGTGCCGATGTATATGTTGCCAGAGCACAGCTGAGATGAAAGCAGGAGAAGACGTAACTAGAACTACAGCTATGGCCAAATGTTTTTCACCCTATAGAATTAACTACATTTTGCTTCATAAAGTTGAAACCTTCAGAATAATGTTACGTTAACATATTGAATTACACACCACTTTGTAGTTTTCCATATACGTAATGAAAAACTGCCAAAAATTTAAAAAATATAACATTTTGAAATCTAACATGAACCACTGTACTACTATTATGGCTTTCTTTAACCCAAAGCAGTACCAGATATCATGTTTTAAAATAAAAATACACGTTTCCTGTAACAGCCGAGACAGATACGTATAACAAATGGAAATGAACAACAAATCAGAGGGATAGCTGTGTTTAAGTGAATGCTAGCTACAGGCATGCCTACACCTCTAACCCTGTAATGAAGTTGTGTACCCCAGCTGGGTAATGACCCAGTAAATGCATGTTCCAATCCCCAGGTCGAAAGCGTTCGTTGAAATTGCAACAGGGTATCTCTCGTTTTATCTATCTATCTACAGACAGGTAATAACAGGGTCTCCTAAGACCCCTGTGATCTGGTGGGCTCACTCCCCTGCATTCCACAGTAGTGTTGATGGCTTCCCTGAGTCTAATTTCTTTAGGGTTATATTTGTACTGCAATGAAGACAGTCGCTGTAATGACCATCTCCTGCACACGTCCAGAAGGGTTTAATTCATGAAGCTAAAGATCAAGGTTAATGCCTACATCACCTGCTTTTTTCATAGACTGTGGCTAATTTAAATTAGCAAACATCTTCTACTGCTCATTTTCTAGTGGTTATACTACACACTAGAAACACACTTTTACGTTTACAGCTGAAGAAGAGCTTTTGTTTGAAACATCGTTAATATATATTTTTAACCATTTAAACCTTTTGTATACAAAAAAAAAACGTTTCACTTTTGTACACTGCTATTTAGAATTATATATATATATATATATATATATATATATATATATATATATATATATATATATATATATACACACATATACACACCTATATATATATATATATATATATATATATATATATGATTTGTGTAGGCTGTAAATCCTATACATATTTTCAGGGACAGCAAGTCCCCGGAGCAGTAAGTCACATCTCCGTATCCCCCATCTCGATCTTGTGGTAGGTTACATCCCGTGGTATAATGCTCTGTTTGCTGCTACGTTGATGTGATCAAGAGATATTTACTGCCCTAGCCACACTTACCTGATTGCATTACTCCTACGTTCAAGCGCCTTACCAACATCCCGGATCCACGGTCCTTCGTATTGAAGCAACACTAGGGTGAGAAGGCGAGGAACCGGAGCGAGGTTCTGATTGGGAAGCTGCACTATACCGAACGAGGAGCTTATTGGGGGATGGTATAAGCGTGGACTCAGAGGCTCTGATTATATTGCATGGATGGTTAAGGAGAAAAGAGAGCTGCTGCACTAAAAACCGGCTCTGTTTCTTTTTGGGTGAGTACAGATATTAAATCAAATACGGCTGTGTGTCTGGGTTATACAATGATAAAGTCAGGATAAAATATTTTCGAGGTTCTCTGTATAAAATATATTTTTACAATATGCTGTATATTATTCGCTGCCTCTCGCTATATACGGTTTTGTAGTATTACACGCTATTGGTATTGTATGGTGAAAGCAATAAGCAGTTAAGTTTAGCATCTCTCTGAAATGATGCGAATGCATTATTGAAGGAGTTGTACATGAGGAGGTGTTGTGCATTTTGTTTACAATGTGACCTTTATTGTTTGTTTCTGTTTATTAATATATTTATGCATCACATACACCTTGTTATTACTTTGAGATTAAATATAAATGGCGACTAAATTCGTTCTTTTCTTATTAGGGGATCTTTATAAAACAATGATATATGTGACTGTGTTTTGGTTTATAATGTGTTTCTGCTGCTTAATAAAACAGCTGTATGAGCAGATCAATTCATCTCTGGCAGTCTGTCTCCCAATCATACCGTCGTCATGGTGACAGCACTATGCGGTTGAAGTACGGCTGCGTTTCGTCTGTAGAAGGGAACAGTTGATCAGTGTTGTTGTTTCTCCTGTTTTTGTCATTTATATTGCGTGTATGACTCGACTACTTCTGGGAACAGGTGCAGAGGCAGCATGTTACGCCGTAACAAAAAGCTGAGGATGTTCAGCCCTCCTAGTTTCTAAATTATAATATTTAAATGTCTAGCTTATTTCCCTGGGATACTCATCAAGACAGGGGCTGTCAAGGAACATACAATAACGGTAGTACAAGACTGCCAGCTATTTCAAATAACATGCCTTCAAAGCATACAATAGCGAAAGTCTGTAACAGTAACGGGAATTGCTAATATTGCTACCAGACAGCTAGACAGCCCTGTTTAGGGAGAAAGGCGTTTTTAAAAATAGAGCAGACCAGAAAATATTCAAGCTTGGTCTACCAGATGTTCTTTTTTTTTTTTTTTTTTTTTTTGCAAGTAAACTGTAATGTTGGTGATTATGTTTATCATAAGAGAAGAATGAGGAGATATTTAAATATGACAGCTAGTGCTTATAATACAATAATGTTTAATGGCACAATCTGTTACAAAGTTTGACCTTGAAGAAAAAAATGTGACTCAGTGAAATGATTAACGATATAGCTTTTAACTGCTAGGCAAGGTTTTTAAAACAGTGGCAGTGGTTAAATGTGCAGACAGAGAGGTGAGGTGTCTGCAGAATCACTGATTAGAGATACAGTAACTATGGGGACCGTTCCTTGATTTGCCATACAAATAGTTCAGCATGGAAGATAAGAAAGCAAAGCAGGAAAGAAACCATGCACATGCAGTGCACCACCTCCAGCGAAGGTACTGTAGAGACTGTAGAGACTCGAGAGGTACTGTAGAGACTGTGCAGACTCGAGAGGAACTGTACAGACTGGATAGGTACTGTAGAGACTGTGCAGACTGGATAGGTACTGTAGATACTGTGCAGACTGGAGAGGTACTGTAGAGACTGTGCAGACTGGAGAGGTACTGTACAGACTGGATAGGTACTGTAGAGACTGTGCAGACTCGAGAGGTACTGTAGAGACTGTGCACTCGAGAGGTACTGTACAGACTGGATAGGTACTGTAGAGACTGTGCAGACTGGAGAGGTACTGTAGAGACTGTGCAGACTGGAGAGGTACTGTAGAGACTGTGCAGACTGGAGAGGTACTGTAGAGACTGTGCAGACTGGAGAGGTACTGTAGATACTGTGCAGACTGGAGAGGTACTGTAGAGACTGTGCAGACTGGAGAGGTACTGTACAGACTGGATAGGTACTGTAGAGACTGTGCAGACTCGAGAGGTACTGTAGAGACTGTGCACTCGAGAGGTACTGTACAGACTGGATAGGTACTGTAGAGACTGTGCAGACTGGATAGGTACTGTAGAGACTGTGCAGACTGGAGAGGTACTGTAGAGACTGTGCAGACTGGAGAGGTACTGTAGAGACTGTGCAGACTGGAGAGGTACTGTAGATGCTGTGCAGACTGTAGAGGTACTGTAGAGACTGGCGAGGTACTGTAGAGACTGTGCAGACTGGTGAGGTACTGTATAGACTGTAGAGACTGTAGAGGTACTGTAGAGACTGTGCAGACTGGAGAGGTAATACACAAAGACATTTCTAAATATATTAATTCTAATTGAAATTTTGTATTTTTACCTCAGATGACCCATTGATATTCACATTGAGGTACTGCAGTATCACACATCCATGCATGGTCACATGGCTTGATGTAGAATGAAAGTCAGCCAGTATGTAAGTAACATCCATCGCTCACTGGGATGGAAATAAAAAAAAAGAAAGCTATCATTATCATGAAAAGGTAGATCACCATGACCTATATCCATAGTATACCCATGTAAAATGCAATGTGACATATTTCTTTCTTTCCTTCTGACATTCTTTCTCTTTTCCTGTTTGTCTCTTTCTTTCTTTCTTTCTTTCTTTCTTTCTTTCTTTCTTTCTTTCTTTCACAATTCAGAAGATTTTCCCAATTAGGGTCTTTTTAAAAAATAAATCATTCTTGAACTAGAAGGCTCTATATGAATAGATATATCAAAACACAATGAGCTGTGCCTCTTTCCATGTAAATGCACACTGTGGCATGCAGAGGGGTTTGTCCTTTGTTTTGGGCTGCACTGCTGCAGTACAGGTCTTACTGCGGAGTGCTTTGATGTATAGAACAATTAATATTGGCACAAGTTATCCATTCTAATTTATTTGATGACAAATTACTGATGTTTACCTCCTGTTTTCTAATAATGTGTGGTTAAAAGTACAGAGCGTCCACAAGACATCTTCTTTTGTCTGGTTGTAAAGTCAGTGAAGCCCCCACTTCACTGCAGATATACATGGGTCATTGTATGTAACATCAGTAATTAAAATAACTGTTTTTAAGGCACAGAATTGTAACATACTAAAATATATTCCCCTGTCAGACCTCAAAATGACTCATTTATATAAAATACTGTTCCTCTTGTTATGCCACAAGTGTGTCTCTGGAATACAATCTAAAATAGATTACAGAATATATAATATTAGTGGCAGACTTTTCAGAATAGCTTAACATTTTATTGTGAGATGATGGAGGAAAGGTTTTGAAATAGTTTAGGTCAATGTGATGTGAATTGTGAAGTTTCTTAACTTGCATCTTGTATATTGATTCCTGGAACAGATGAAATGGTTCAAATGTATTCATTCTGCACAGCTGGTAAAGAAACGTTTCTCGTACTGCTGCGGCCCGCCTGCTGAACAGTCCATTAACACAAGAACTTATTGCAAGAGCCAGGCTGCAACAGTGGAGCAGACAGACATCCTTATTCTACTCAACTCAGTCAGTTATCAGAGAGAGTTAATTACACACATACACCCCGTGCAGCCATTCACTGTTTCAAATCACACGGTGAAGAAACAGTTGCACAATAATTATGAAATGTCATTTTTGCAAATTGTAACCTGCAGAGGTCCTTATGTATACACCTCTGTAACACCACTGTATTGTACACCACTGTAACACCACTGTATTGGACACCACTGTAACACCATTGTATTGGACACCACTGTAACACCACTGTATTGGACACCACTGTAACACCATTGTATTGGACACCACTGTAACACCATTGTAGTGGACACCACTGTAACACCACTGTATTGGACACCACTGTAACACCACTGTATTGAACACCATTGTAACACCACTGTATTGGACACCACTGTAACACCATTGTATTGGACACCACTGTAACACCATTGTATTGGACACCACTGTAACACCACTGTATTGGACACCACTGCAACACCATTGTATTGGACACCACTGTAACACCACTGTATTGGACACCACTGTAACACCACTGTATTGGACACCACTGTAACACCACTGTATTGGACACCACTGCAAGGAGTTCCTAAAATGTTTTCAGTGTATGATATGAATGTATGATAAATGTTTGGTGAAGATTGGTGCAAAATCAAGGCAGTTTCCACTATGTAGTTCGACAGACAGACAGACAGACGGATGGACACATTTTTTGAACGACGACCCTAAAAAAGTCTTGTGGTTTCGGTTTTTTCTATACAGGGCACTGACGGCCTAAATATTATTTTTTTGTGGGAGTTATTAGACTGTCATACTGTGCAGTGCTCAGAGATTAGGGAAAAATACATTGCTGAGGTTTTGGTTTATCTTTACATGGAAAGACTGTACAGGTTTTAGTTAGCCTTTCTGTCTGTGAAGCACGAGTGAGGCTAGGTATGTCTAAAACATGAATATCTTTCGCTAGCCTTATGTGTGTTACGAAAACAGTGTGAAATATTAAACGTGAACTCCAATATAAATTACTTATTATTCCCTGTATGGTTACAGTACACCCTCGCTATAACATCCTTCATTATAACGAACCTTCGGCTATAACGAACTGGCCCCTGGACCCCAAATAAGAAAAACAAAAAAAAATAATATATTGTAACGTTTGTGAGGTGTATGAAGTGGAGGAACGCTTGGAGAAGGATGGTTTGTGTTTCACATCGGTCGAACAGCCTATAGCCGACAGACATGGACCACAGGAGCTGCTGGTGACTGGCCGTGGAGTGGGATGAGGCGGGACTAACTGGGGCTAAAGACCAGTGATAGGGGGAGTGTTTGTTGTTATTGTGAAATGATTGAAGCGAATAAACAGAGACAGAATAGTTCCACCCTGAGATTCCTTTAAAAAAGTAATTAGTTTTAGCGACTAGGTCGTGGCCCACAGCGACCTGTTAATTGTTAGTTAACAATTGGCAGATTGTCTTTAATCATGTATTAGTGTAATAAGATCGAGTTTGGCTCTGAATCGACTGAAGGCTCATTCTTATGCGTTAAGGATTTTTGTTACAATATACACACACTGTCAACATCCCAGTCTGTATGCACAGGATCATGCCACCTCTGCAGTGAAGTCAACTCTTTTATCTTAATAAGAAGCTTGCGCTATGTAACTGTGCAGGGTGAAGGAAATTACAGACATCATGACAAGGAATCAGTGTACCAAATCACCTTGTACAGTGAGTAAAAAATGTTGTAGGAATTTTGAACCAAAAAACGTATGGTGCATTTAAAGATTAGCCATTGCAGTTGAATAAAGTGCCACATGACAATCTTTTAGTAGTGACTGATTTATTATAGCATGATAAATATGTCATTATATTCAAAATATATGGATACATTACAAGCCAAAGAGCAAAGTCAATAGGGCAGCAGTGTGGAGTAGTGGTTAGAGCTCTGGACTCTTGACCGGAGGGTTGTGGGTTCAATCCTCAGTGGGGGACACTGCTGTTGTACCCTTGAGCAAGGTACTTTACCTAGATTGCTCCAGTAAAAACCCAACTGTATAAATGGGTAATTGTATGTAAAATAATGTAGTATCTGTATAATGTGAAATAATGTGTAATGTGATATCTTGTAACAATTGTAAGTCGCTATGGATAAGGGCGTATGCTAATAAATAATAATAATAATAATAATAATAATAACATTCTGATGCTTACCTGTACTAAAATATCTGAGCCACAATGCAATGCCATTATAGTGGCAGTGCTAACACACTGGTAGCTGCAATGTTTTGCTATCACAATCATTCAGGAGATCAGGCCAAACACTCCAACATTTAGTAGAACATTACTTTTAATGAACATATTTTGAAGGGACAACTTTATATTGAAACATGAGTTGACCTTTTGCTTGCTGGGCTTAGTGAGCATCATTCAGAAGATATATGGAATACATAGGTGCAGTAGAGTGAGGGTTAACTAAAAGGATTGTCTACTTTACACCCATTCCAGTTAAAAAATGAATACGAAACAAATCGTACACCCTCTAAATGACCTGACTAATCTGTCTTTGGTATGTTCCCACTCTGAAAATAAATGTTTGGAATAAAAAGAATATAGTTTAATGTGTTTTCTGAATTATTACAGCATCATATATTTATAAGTCTGGGGGGGGGGGGAGTGTGCAAACTGACAATAAGTGCCTGTGAAAGACTGATATCTATTGACAGCATAACAAGGAAGGAATATGCTTGTTTGAAGGACAGCATGTCTCATTGAACAGTTCTAACCTATGGGAAGCTCCGGAGCGTGATAGTGACCCCTTTCATTCCCTAACCAGTCTCCCCATTGAAACCCCAAGTCATGCCTTCTTTCTGTTGTCTGTGTGGGTTTGCTGTTCGCCTAGTGAACAGTACATTAAACATTAGAGCATAATTTATGAACGTGAGCATGCCGTTTGACCCATCACTGCTCGTCCGTTTCCTAGTAGTAAGGGATCTCAATAAGTCAGCAGCAGCACCACCCTCCACTTCAGTTCCAACTACGTCCTCTGGTCCTGGCTTTTGTGCTGTGCTAGGGTTTTAACTTTGTCAAGATTTTAAAGACTTCAATCAAGTCCCCCCTAAATCTTTACAGCTCAGTCCTGTAAGCCCTGGGATTAGTCTGGTTGATCTTCATTGGTCTCCAAGGGCACAATGTCCCTTTGGTGTTGTGGTGAGCAGAACTGAACCCATTATTGTAAGTGCCGTCTCACCAATGAATTATACAACCTCATCATAACCTTCTTTGATTGGTACACTTTTGACTATAGACCAAAGGACCCTTCTGTTAGGACCAGCCTTTCGTACATAAGCATTCAAATGTCTTGCAGTGTTTCCAAACTTTAACCTTGCTCTTGCTCTTATAAAAGTTTCCACAGCACCAGTGCATTCACAATGTAAATGTGTAGTTTATTACACTGTTCCCATGCTTATATTTGACAAAAGTTTGTTTTGCTTCACCTCACTTATCTGGAATTTGCATGCTTTAGCACGTGTTCACTATGCTTTTATTGCACTGCAGATTGCAGTGAATTTTTACAATGGTTGATAACACTATACATTACTACACTACACTAGCTCACCAGTGCAACACATATTCAGTCTTTTACCTTTGTTTAACATCTGGTTGCAGATTGTAGACTGTGGGTGGAATCATAGTAGGCTGCAACAGTTTGATATTGGAACGAGATGAGATTTTGACTATTACAGCCCAGTTTCAGGGTGCAGATTTGGGGGAAAGTGGTGGAGGTAAGATCCTACAGTAATAAGCAATTACATTTCAGATAAATACAGACTTGCTTGCCAATAAACCATTGGCTCAGACTCATTGATCTCTGCAATCTCTGCTCATTCTCTGCATGTCAGAGTTAATTGCTTAATGGCAAACTGATTGGCATTGGAAAGAAGGGACATTATTGAAACGGGGGGAGGGGGGTGCTTTCAACATCGCATAGTGGTATAGGAAAGATAAGTCATCTCAAGCGTGCTATTGTAGTATACAGTAGGAAAGATAACTCAAGATATTAAATGATTACTTTTCACAGGTTTTTACAAAGGAGGACATGGACAACATGCCCCACATGTCGACCTGTTCCTATCCAGTTTTAAATAACTTTAGCATAACAGAGGCAGAAGTGTTAAAGGGACTAGGAGCTCTTAAAATAAGCAAATCCCCTGGGCCGGATGAGATCCTCCCAATAGTACTCAAAGAAATGAAAGAAGTTATTTACAAACCGCTAACCAAGATCATGTAACAGTCTCTTGACACAGGGGTTGTACCGAGAGACAGGGAAATTGCAAACCTAATACCGATCCACAAAAAGGGAGACAAAACCCAACCAGGTAACTACAGACCAATAAGCCTGACTTCTATTATATGTAAACTTATGGAAACTATAATCTAAAATGGAAAATTACCTATATGGTAACAATATCCTGGGAGACAGTCAGCATGGTTTTAGGAAAGGGAGATCTTGTCTAACTAACCTGCTTGATTTTTTTGAGGATGCATCATTGACAATGGATAATTGCAAAGCATACGACATGTTTTATTTAGATTTCCAGAAAGCTTTGGACAAAGTCCCACATAAAAGATTAATTCTCAAACTGAACACAGTAGGGATTCAAGGAAATGCATGCACATGGATTAGGGAGTGGTTAACATGTAGAAAACAGAAAGTACTGATTAGAGGAGAAACCTCAAAATGGAGCGAGGTAACCAGTGGTGTACCACAGGGATCAGTATTAGGTCCTCTGCTATTCCTAATCTACATTAATGATTTAGATTCTGGTATAGTAAGCAAACTTGTTAAATTTGCAGATGACATAAAAATAGGAGGAGTGGCAAACACTGTTGCAGCAGCAAAGGTCATTCAAAATGATCTAGACAGCATTCAGAACTGGGCAGACAAATTGTATTTAATAGAGAAAAGTGTAAAGTATTGCACGCAGGCAATAAAAATGTGCATTATAAATATCATATGGGAGATACTGAAATTGAAGAAGGGAACTATGAAAAAGACCTAGGAGTTTATGTTGACTCAGAAATGTCTTCATGTAGACAATGTGGGGAAGCTATAAAAAAAGGCCAACAAGATGCTCAGATATATTGTGAGAAGTGTTGAATTTAAATCAAGGGAAGTAAAGTTAAAACTTTACAATGCATCACTAAGACCTCACCTAGAATATTGTGTTCAGTTCTGGTCACCTCGTTACAAAAAGGATATTGCTGCTGTAGAAAGAGTGCAAAGAAGAGCAACCAGAATTATCCCGGGTTTAAAAGGCATGTCGTATGCAGACAGGCTAAAAGAATTGAATCTATTCAGTCTTGAACAAAGAAGACTATGCGGCGATCTGATTCAAACATTCAAAATCCTAAAAGGTATAGACAATGTCAACCCGGGGGACTTCTTTGACTTGAAAAAAGAAAAAAGGACCAGGGGTCATAAATGGAGATTAGATAAAGGGGCATTCAGAACAGAAAATAGGAGGCACTTTTTTACACAGAGAATTGTGAGGGTCTGGAACTAACTCCCCAGTAATGTTGTTGAAGCTGACACCCTGGGATCCTTCAAGAAGCTGCTTGATGAGATTCTGGGATCAATAAGCTACTAACAACCAAACGAGCAAGATGGGCTGAATGGCCTTCTCTCATTTGTAAACTTTCTTATGTTCTTAATATTACATAGCACTACTAAATGGAGAAGCTCTGGTGAATTGCAGCTCTCCCCCTTAGCCCATAATCAATTCCAAGCCCTGGGTTGTTTTAATATGTCTGAAACAGAGCTATGGTCAAGGTCCCTCTACTCCCTGAACTGCACTGAAGTCTTTTGAAACAACTCCACAGTAAACCTTTGTTCATTCTGATTTATTTTAAAAATATGTGCATCCCTGAGCCAATTTTGGCCTTGTATTAGAATTTGAAGTTTACCATTTCTGTTTTTGCATTAAACACTGTTTTTGCCTTTGACACTGTTGATCACTCTATTCTACTATCATCTTTCGCTGACCTGGGGATCTCTGGCACTGCTCTGGCCTGGTTCTCCTCCTACCTCTCCAACCGCACTTACCAGGTAACCTGGCGTGGAGCAACCTCCACACCTCACCCTCTCTTAACTGGAGTCCCCCAAGGGTCAGTCTTGGGTCCTCTCCCGTTCTCTCTCTACACCCGCTCCCTGGGCCCCCTCATCGCATCCTATGGTTTCTCATACCATTTCTATGCTGGTGATGCTCAGATTTTCCTCTCCTTCCCCACCTCTGACTCCACCATCTCCTCCCGTATCTCTACCTGTCTGTCTGCTATTTCCTCCTGGATGCACTCGCATCACCTCAAACTCAACATCTCTAAATCTGACCTCCTTTTCTTTCCCTCCTCCTCCCCCTCCTCTGATCTCTCTATCTCTGTTCCTCTGGAATCTACCACACTCTCTCCCTCTGCTAAGAACCTCAGAGTCACCCTGGACCCCTGCCTCTCTTATTCCCAGCACATCTCCACTCTGGCACGCACTTGCCGATTCTTCCTGAGCAACATCCGAAGAATCCGACCCTTCCTCACCAACTACGCTACCCAGCTCCTGGTCCAGGCCCTGGTACTGTCCCACCTAGACTACTGCAACTCCCTCCTGGCTGGCCTCCCTGCGTCCGCCACCCGTCCGCTCCAGCTCATCCAGAACTCTGCTGCCCGCCTGGTGTTCTCTCTGCCTCGCTTCGGCCATGCTACTCCACTACTCCGCTCGCTCCACTGGCTCCCGATCACCGCTCACATCCAGTTCAAGACTCATGTACTAGCCTACAGATGCCTTGACCAGACTGCACCCAGCTACCTCCAGACCCTCATCTCTCCCTACACCCCCACTCGACCTCTCCGCTCCGCCTGCACTAGAAGACTAGCTCTACCTCCGCTATGCTCCCCTGCCTCCAGAGCCCGCTCCTTCTCCACTCTTGCTCCGCAGTGGTGGAACGACCTTCCTACTGATGTCAGGACTGCCCAGTCCCTGACCACATTCCGGCGCCGCCTTAAGACTCACCTCTTCAAACAGCACCTGTAGAACTCCTCTGTTTGTATCCTGGGACACTATCACCCTTCATTTAAATGTGCTTTATTTTGCTCTTATCTACCCACTATTTTACTGCATTTAATCCTGTACTTCAGAATACTGTAATCTGCCAAGTGTTTAACCTGTAGTATTTTGTATTTAATCATATCCTGATGCAACTATCACTATTTAATCATATCCAGATGTAACTATCACTATTTAATCATATCCTGATGTAACTATCACTATTATCTGCTGTATTATTGAATTGTGTTTTGTCACACTTGTACTTTGCTTGAACAAAAGTTATTGTATTTCTTGCTCTTATTGTATTACTTGTATTGTAACACTTGAAATGTATTTGCCTACGATTGTAAGTCGCCCTGGATAAGGGCGTCTGCTAAGAAATAAATAAATAAATTAAACAATCTGCATTTACCTGAGTCTGTACAATGCAAACGAATTCACTATGAAGCACTGGTTCACTGTTGCTGCAACAAATCATATGTTCATTAAAAACAATAAACAAATACAGCCTTGGATTATGAACCCAGTCTCACACATTATAGTGTTTTGTACAATACAAGCTGATTTTTACTCACTCAAGGTCAGAGCATTCCTTGTAGAATGGTGTGACGTATTATTCATGTGTATTTAAAACACGCCGTTTTGTTATTGTTTGACAGCCTGGATTGAGTTAGAATGCCCCATCTAGATAAAATCGTGAGAATGCATGGTCAACAGCGAGTGCTTCTTGATAAACTGACAACGCAGATGATAAAACCTGTGCCGAATGTGGTTGAGGGGTAAATTAGGTAATTGATAGCCAGTTGACCCCTCGGCCACAATAAAAAAGACCTGCAGCTTTGGCTGAACGGGGTTGAGTGTTCAGAGGTGGAACGAGAAAGCGAGACAGTAAGAACCATAAGCAATTGCTATTATTATTATTATTTATTTCTTAGCAGACTACTTGTGCTGGTTTAGTGTTCGCTTTATTTTGTGTTGTGTTTGTTTGTGTTGGCCCACGTGCTGTTTTGTTTTGTATAAGTGTTCTGCTTTTTTTAAACTTTTTATTTATAATTAAAACATGCAAGCGGAGCATTCATACCCCAGAGCTGTCTGGGTCTTTGTCTATCTTCCTGGCCTGATGTCACCACCCAAGCTATCCGTGACATATGGTGTCCTACATGGGATAAACAGCACCTCCACAGAGACTCAGGCCAGGGATACAGCGCCACGGTCACAGGCCCGGAGAGAGACGGTACTACGGGTAAACGTTTTTTTAATTTTTTTTAATTTTTTTGTGTGTGAAGGGGGTTGAACCCTATGATCCGGCTGGGGGACCCCATCCAGTGGGTACAAAGAGAGTACTCCACTGTGGAGGAGGAGGAAGAGGAGTAGTGCACCTACTGCTATCGCTATGGGCATGAGGAGGAAAGCTGCCCGGAGGTCGACTGGGACACAGACGAGGAGGGGGATGAGCCCGAAGTCCCATTGTGTTCAGCGCCCAAGTGGGAGGAGCCAGAGCATCCAGTGCCCAGGAGGGTGGAGCCCAAACATCCAGAGCCCAAGAAAGGGAAGCCCAAGAGGGGCCGCTGGGACGGCTACTTCCGTCTTGTCGAGGCCTCGAGTTGGTGCCCTTTCTGCAGGGATCCGCACCAGTCTCCAGTGACCGAGGGAGAGCCGCACCAGTCTCCAGAGATAGGAGACTACCTGCTCCTCCCCCCCTCCACAGCTAGAGGGAGACTACCTGCAGCTCCCACCTCCACTGCCAGAGGGAGACTAACTGCTGCTCCCACCTCCACTACCAGAGGGAGACTACGTGCAGCTCCCACCTCCACTGCCAGAGGGAGACTACCTGCTGCTCCCACCTCCACTGCCAGAGGGAGACTAACTGCTGCTCCCACCTCCACTACCAGAGGGAGACTACGTGCAGCTCCCACCTCCACTACCAGAGGGAGACTACCTGCAGCTCCCACCTCCACTGCCAGAGGGAGACTACCTGCTGCTCCCACCTCCACTGCCAGAGGGAGACTAACTTCTGCTCCCACCTCCACTGCCAGAGGGAGACTACGTGCAGCTCCCACCTCCACTGCCAGAGGGAGACTACCTGCTGCTCCCACCTCCACTACCAGAGAGAGACTATGTGCAGCTCCCACCTCCACTGCCAGAGGGAGACTACCTGCTGCTCCCACCTCCACTACCAGAGGGAGACTATGTGCAGCTCCCACCTCCACTGCCAGAGGGAGACTACCTGCTGCTCCCACCTCCACTGCCAGAGGGAGACTACGTGCAGCTCCCACCTCCACTACCAGAGGGAGACTACGTGCAGCTCCCACCTCCACTACCAGAGGGAGACTACCTGCTGCTCCCACCTCCACTGCCAGAGGGAGACTACCTGCTGCTCCCACCTCCACTGCCAGAGGGAGACTACCTGCAGCTCCCACCTCCACTACCAGAGGGAGACTACCTGCAGCTCCCACCTCCACTACCAGAGGGAGACTACCTGCAGCTCCCACCTCCACTGCCAGAGGGAGACTACGTGCAGCTCCCACCTCCACTGCCAGAGGGAGACTACCTGCTGCTCCCACCTCCACTACCAGAGAGAGACTATGTGCAGCTCCCACCTCCACTGCCAGAGGGAGACTACCTGCTGCTCCCACCTCCACTACCAGAGGGAGACTATGTGCAGCTCCCACCTCCACTGCCAGAGGGAGACTACCTGCTGCTCCCACCTCCACTGCCAGAGGGAGACTACGTGCAGCTCCCACCTCCACTACCAGAGGGAGACTACGTGCAGCTCCCACCTCCACTACCAGAGGGAGACTACCTGCTGCTCCCACCTTCACTGCCAGAGGGAGACTACCTGCTGCTCCCACCTCCACTGCCAGAGGGAGACTACCTGCAGCTCCCACCTCCACTACCAGAGGGAGACTACCTGCAGCTCCCACCTCCACTGCCAGAGGGAGACTACGTGCAGCTCCCACCTCCACTGCCAGAGGGAGACTACCTGCTGCTCCCACCTCCACTACCAGAGGGAGACTACGTGCAGCTCCCACCTCCACTGCCAGAGGGAGACTACCTGCTGCTCCCACCTCCACTACCAGAGGGAGACTACGTGCTGCTCCCACCTCCACTACCAGAGGGAGACTACGTGCAGCTCCGACCTCCACTGCCAGAGGGAGACTACGTGCAGCTCCCACCTCCACTACCAGAGGGAGACTACGTGCAGCTCCCACCTCCACTACCAGAGGGAGACTACCTGCTGCTCCCACCTTCACTGCCAGAGGGAGACTACCTGCTGCTCCCACCTCCACTGCCAGAGGGAGACTAACTGCTGCTCCCACCTCCACTACCAGAGGGAGACTACGTGCAGCTCCCACCTCCACTACCAGAGGGAGACTACCTGCAGCTCCGACCTCCACTGCCAGAGGGAGACTACCTGCTGCTCCCACCTCCACTGCCAGAGGGAGACTACCTGCAGCTCCCACCTCCACTACCAGAGGGAGACTACCTGCAGCTCCCACCTCCACTGCCAGAGGGAGACTACGTGCTGCTCCCACCTCCACTGCCAGAGGGAGACTACCTGCTGCTCCCACCTCCACTACCAGAGGGAGACTACCTGCTGCTCCCACCTCCACTACCAGAGGGAGACTACCTGCTGCTCCCACCTCCACTACCAGAGGGAGACTACCTGCTGCTCCCACCTCCACTACCAGAGGGAGACTACCTGCTGCTCCCACCTCCACTACCAGAGGGAGACTACCTGCTGCTCCCACCTCCACTGCCAGAGGGAGAGGAGCTGCAGCTGCTTAAGCCTGCACTGCCTAGGGCTGCTAATCCTGCACTGCCTAGGGCTGCTAAGCCTGCACCGCCTAGGACTGCCGAGCCTGCACCACATAGTTGAGGGTGGGAAATTTGGGCTGCGTCTTAAATTCAAGGCTGTTTAAATTCGAAGAAATACGGTAATCAATATTAAAACATTCTTTATAATATCACTATAATCAATTATTGTCCAAACCATAAAGTTTGGGCAATTGGGTCTAAAATGTCACATCTTTCCTCAAAAGCCCACCCCATAGAATGAAAAAGGTGTGATCCGTTTAGTTACCAAGCAAGCGTATTTGTGATTGAACACCTCAGATCCTACTTGATTTAGTGTGATTCTGCTACTGCTGATATGTTCAACTGATTTCTTGGAAAGCTGGAACATATCTGTATTTAGTTAAGGGCCTGTCAAATGCTTAGAATGATGGATTATTGTGTTCATGTGAGTTTGGTTGAATTGCACCATAGAACTGGTCAATGTCCGTTTATACTGTAAATCCACTCTGAATCCTACTCTTGTCTGCTATGTTTCAAACTGGCATCAATAGCCGTTTCCAGCCCCCTCGGTCTGGGCACTTCTCTTCTCGCCTCTCATGTAATTAATGAGTGTTAGCTGCAGGGCATTGTGCTCTGTGACTGATGGAGGATATCTGTCTGCAGATAGAGTGCTAGGTGCTGTCCTCTGCCCTGTTCCATTCCAAGTCTGCTCTTATCTGCTGGCTTTCTGTCACCCAATCCATTGGCTCAAATAAGATCAGCATACGATACACATTGCTGGCAATATACCTGATACTTTTAGCTATTTAAAAAAAAGTCTCAAAAACTGTGATAAAGATCTCTGTCATTGCAATTGTGTTCTGCTAATTTCCCCAAAACATTTGTTTTCTTTATTATTATTATTATTATTATTATTATTTATTTCTTAGCAGACGCCCTTATCCAGGGCAACTTACAATCGTAAGCAAATACATTTCAAGTGTTACAATACAAGTAATACAATAAGAGCAAGAAATACAATAACTTTTGTTCAAGCAAAGTATAAGTGTGACAAACCACAATTCAATAATACAGCAGATAATAGTGATAGTTACATCAGGGTATGATTAAATAGTGATAGTTACATCAGGATAAGATTAAATACAAAGTACTACAGGTTAAACACTTGACAGATTACTCTATTCTGAAGTACAGGATTAAATGCAGTAAAATAGGGGCAGATTAGAGCAAAATAAAGCACATTTACATGAAGGGTGATAGTGTCCCAGGATACAAACAGAGGAGTTCTGCAGGTGCTCTTTGAAGAGGTGAGTCTTAAGGAGGCGCCGGAATGTGGTCAGGGACTGGGCAGTCCTGACATCTGTAGGAAGGTCATTCCACCACTACGGAGCAAGGGTGGAGAAGGAGCGGGCTCTGGAGGCAGGGGAGCATAGCGGAGGTAGAGCTAGTCTTCTAGTGCAGGCGGAGCGGAGAGGTCGAGTGGGGGTGTAGGGAGAGATGAGGGTCTGGAGGTAGCTGGGTGCAGTCTGGTCAAGGCATCTGTAGGCTAGTACATGAGTCTTGAACTGGATGCGAGCGGTGATCGGGAGCCAGTGGAGCGAGCGGAGTAGTGGAGTAGCATGGCCGAAGCGAGGCAGAG
This sequence comes from Acipenser ruthenus, assembly GCF_902713425.1. Taxonomy (NCBI): domain Eukaryota; kingdom Metazoa; phylum Chordata; class Actinopteri; order Acipenseriformes; family Acipenseridae; genus Acipenser; species Acipenser ruthenus. The sequence continues at coordinate 14,792,558 of NC_081211.1, forward strand.
AGAACACCAGGCGGGCAGCAGAGTTCTGGATGAGCTGGAGCGGACGGGTGGCGGACGCAGGGAGGCCAGCCAGGAGGGAGTTGCAGTAGTCTAGGCGGGACAGTACCAGGGCCTGGACCAGGAGCTGGGTAGCGTAGTTGGTGAGGAAGGGTCGGATTCTTCGGATGTTGCTCAGGAAGAATCGGCAAGTGCGTGCCAGAGTGGAGATGTGCTGGGAATAAGAGAGGCAGGGGTCCAGGGTGACTCTGAGGTTCTTAGCGGAGGGAGAGAGTGTGGTAGATTCCAGAGGAACAGAGATAGAGAGATCAGAGGAGGGGGAGGAGGAGGGAAAGAAAAGGAGGTCAGATTTAGAGATGTTGAGTTTGAGGTGATGCGAGTGCATCCAGGAGGAAATAGCAGACAGACAGGTAGAGATACGGGAGGAGATGGTGGAGTCAGAGGTGGGGAAGGAGAGGAAAATCTGAGCATCACCAGCATAGAAATGGTATGAGAAACCATAGGATGCGATGAGGGGGCCCAGGGAGCGGGTGTAGAGAGAGAACGGGAGAGGACCCAAGACTGACCCTTGGGGGACTCCAGTTAAGAGAGGGTGAGGTGTGGAGGTTGCTCCACGCCAGGTTACCTGGTAAGTGCGGTTGGAGAGGTAGGAGGAGAACCAGGCCAGAGCAGTGCCAGAGATCCCCAGGTCAGCAAGAGATGATAGTAGAATAGAGTGATCAACAGTGTCAAAGGCAGCAGAGAGGTCGAGGAGAATTAGGACAGAGGAGAGAGAGGCAGCTCGGGCACACTTAAGTGAGTTGGTGACAGACAGAAGGACGGTTTCAGTGGAGTGGGCAGAGCGGAAGCCAGATTGGAGAGGGTCAAGCAGAGAGTTGGCGGTGTACAGTCCGCTCAAGGGTTTTAGAGAGGAAGGGTAGGAGGGAGACAGGACGGTAGTTCTGGAGGGAGGTGGGGTCGAGGGTAGGTTTTTTGAGAAGGGGAGTGATAGAGGCTTTTTTGAAGGCAGAGGGAAAGATACCAGAAAGTAGAGAGGTGTTGAGGAGGGAGGAGATGAAGGGGAGTAGAGCAGGAGCAGCAGCTTGAAAGAGGTGAGTGGGGAGGGGGTCCAAGGCACACGTGGTGGGTTTGTGACCCTGGAGCAGGGAGGAGAGGTCAGAGTCTGAGAGGGGCAAGAAGGTGGAGAAGGAGGGCTAGTTAGTAGGGGATGTAGTGGGTGTAGGGGTTGGAGCAGGAGGGGGTGCGGGGGAGGGAGAGGTGTTAAAGAGTTTGCGGATATCTGAGATTTTAGAAGAGAAGAAGGAGGCAAAGTCATCAGGGGAGATAGAGGAGGGAGTATTGGTTTGTTTGGTACTTCTTAAAGCAAAGATAAAGGTGAAGATAATTCAAATTGAAAACTGCTGCACCTCTGTCTGGTTTTGCTTTTCATCATTGTATTAAACCCTTTGTTGAAGCATTTTACAACTAATTACCAATGGACTCTTTCTCTTTCACTGGGATAGTCACAAATGGAAGCAGCACATAGCTAGGTTTCTAATTAAAATCCAGGACCTTATAAAAGGAAAGCTCAAAGTCACATAACAGCTAAAGCTAGAGGAAGCGTGGAGCTGACCATCGTTTGATAGGGCTCCTGGCACTAATAGGGTTAGAGTGGTTGTAGTTACAAAACAACGACTTTAATAACCCTTACCTGCCTGCATATCCTTTCACTGTACAGGTCTTGAATGTGCAGTTTCGAAAGAAACATATGATATCAGACATATGTCATCATTTTAAAACATGACATACATTACTCTTGGTTTTATTGCCCATCTCTTCAGATTACAGTATCCGTTACTCATGGTTTTCTTGTCCATCTCTTCAGGATACAGTATGTGTTACTCTTGGTTTTCTTGCCCATCTCTTCAGGATACAGTATGTGTTACTCATGGTTTTCTTGCCCATCTCTTCAGGATACAGTATGTGTTACTCTTGGTTTTCTTGCCCATCTCTTCAGGATACAGTATGTGTTACTCTTGGTTTTCTTGCCCATCTCTTCAGGATACAGTATGTGTTACTCATGGTTTTCTAGTCCATCTCTTCAGGATACAGTATGTGTTACTCATGGTTTTCTTGCCCATCTCTTCAGGATACAGTATGTGTTACTCATGGTTTTCTTGTCCATCTCTTCAGGATACAGTATGTGTTACTCTTGGTTTTCTTGCCCATCTCTTCAGGATACAGTATGTGTTACTCTTGGTTTTCTTGCCCATCTCTTCAGGATACAGTATGTGTTACTCATGGTTTTCTTGCCCATCTCTTCAGGATACAGTATGTGTTACTCTTGGTTTTCTTGCCCATCTCTTCAGGATACAGTATGTGTTACTCTTGGTTTTCTTGCCCATCTCTTCAGGATACAGTATGTGTTACTCTTGGTTTTCATGCCCATCTCTTCAGGATACAGTATGTGTTACTCTTGGTTTTCTTGTCCATCTCTTCAGGATACAGTATCCGTTACTCATGGTTTTCTTGCTCATCTCTTCAGGATACAGTATGTGTTACTCTTGGTTTTCATGCCCATCTCTTCAGGATACAGTATGTGTTACTCTTGGTTTTCTTGTCCATCTCTTCAGGATACAGTATGTGTTACTCTTGGTTTTCATGCCCATCTCTTCAGGATACAGTATGTGTTACTCTTGGTTTTCTTGCCCATCTCTTCAGGATACAGTATGTGTTACTCTTGGTTTTCTTGCCCATCTCTTCAGGATACAGTATGTGTTACTCTTGGTTTTCATGCCCATCTCTTCAGGATACAGTATGTGTTACTCTTGGTTTTCTTGTCCATCTCTTCAGGATACAGTATCCGTTACTCTTGGTTTTCTTGCCCATCTCTTCAGATTACAGTATCTGTTTCTCTTGGTTTTCTTGCCCATCTCTTCAGATTACAGATCCATTTATTTTACACTTCCTAGGTCATTTCCCCTCACAGTGGTGTCTTCAGAGTAAAAAGCATCTTACTGGCTGCAAATCACACTATTCATTAGAGGAAGCAGCTGGAAAGAAGGCCTTGAACGGGTGAGGACAATCTCACTCTCCAGGTGTCTGACTATCTGAAAGCAAGGCCTACAAATGGAGATATATATTTTATGTAGTACCCAATATCATGGTTTAAAATGAAAATATATGTTTGCAGAAGATTTTTCAAAAATATACATACTAGACATGTAGTGAATGGACAGCTTGGCATGGAGATAGCAAAGTAATTTAATTGAAACCTGCAAGAGTGAAAGGGTAGAATGAATTCACCACCTAGCCAGTTTTACTACAGGATAAAGAAGGCAGGGCTCTAAATTGGCAACAAAAAGGGCAAAGCCAAAATGGGCTTTAGTTCAATAAATTTGAGGAGGGCACCAAGGCCACTAAGCTTAAGTTAAGGCCAATGTATTTATTATGTATGTAATTTTGCTTAGGATTCATATATAAAGCCAATTATTGGCCATATAAAGAAACAACACAGTTTAACTTAATAACTATTTATTTATTTAGAAAAATGCTTTTTTTGTCAACCAGCAGCCTGGGGTTGAGCCTGCAAGGACACAGCTCCCTGCGCTGAAGCCATACATTGACTTTTATCACTAATCTACAGGACCCATGGAAATCTGCAGTAAAATTTACTAAAATAAGAGAAAGAGAAAAATATATTTACTGCAGCTATGACTTTTCAATGTAAAATAGCATTAATAGAGTATTAATAAATAACAATAATAACATTTCAACTTTAAATTAAGCTTTATGTAATGTATCATTCAGCCAGGGCAAAATAGGTCCTGTACATAGTCTTTGAAAAAAGCAACTTCATATTTACAAGTTGTATCCACTTTAATAAGTAAAGGTGACATTTAAAATCGTTGTGTTTCACCTGCAGTCATCACGCTCTGCACCTTTATTATAATTCCTCCACACTCTTCTCAACACTGGTCTAACTCCTCCAGAATCTCCCAGACGGTCAGGGAGGCAGTCATGCAGAATGTCACTCATATCAGTCAACCAGAACAAAACTGCTGTCTGCATTACACTGCACACTGTTGTCTGCAATTACTCTAATGCAGGGGTTCTCAAACCTGGTCTGTGTCTGCTGGTTTTCAATCCAACTGAGCTCTCAATCACGTAACTAAACCCTTAATTGGACTGATAATTTGCTTAATTAGACCTTTTAAATTGTTTTCAGCCCTTAAACAGTTGCAGAGTTCAAGTTACTTATAAAATGTTATAGCTGATTTGTACTCTGCAACTGTTTAAGAGCTGAACACAAGAGGTCTAATTAAGCACATTATCAGTTCAATTAAGGGTCTAGTAATTGAGAGCTCAGTTGGAATGAAAACCAGCAGACACAGTGGGCCTCCAGGACCAGGGTTGAGAAACACAGCTCTAGTAGCCTCACCTACCATTCACTGTAGCTATGTTTCCATCAACAAGATGAACAAATGTGTAGCAAGCTTATATGCGAATCTTACCGTACAAAAACAGGTTTCAATTAAACTGGATTCTAATGAACACTCTACGTATTGACGCCACGAGCTGAAAAAAATGGTTATCGCAAAAATGTATAAACTCTAGCGTACAGTCTAGCGAATAACCAACCCCGCTGAGCATTCTAGTTATATAATGTGATACTGGACTGAAAATGGACCAAGAAGGAATATATATTAATACATCCTCCAAATTTTCAACGTTTCATATTTTTTTGAAGCTGTATTGTTTCCCTCATACGCAATTTAAGTAATAATAATAATAATAATAATAATAATAATAATAATAACATCAACTAAACTCAGAAATCTCCTTCCCTTGTGGAAATGCTGAGTAGCTGTGTTACATTTATGGATGAACTGAAAAACAAAAACGTGTCTTTATCATAAGATGGACCAGTAATGACAATAAAACACTGTGATACAGTGTAGAATAGTATGTCATACCGTTTTGGTTTTGTTATGGTAATAATAAATACATTAAAATAAGGGGATAATGGAAATTGAAACATATTCAAGTTAGTTACAGTAAATATTATTTTTTAAAACCTGAAAGAAGACCACTTGTAAGTATCGTAACATTTCTAAACTACTGACCTGAAAAAATGACCAAGTTTTTTAAGTTAAGTTTTTTCTGGTCTTTTTTCTGAGATGGCATTTTACACATGGTAGAAATCCATGTGCTTGAAAGGGTCATGATTGTTGTTTGTTTGTATCTTTCATAGGAACTTAAACTGATACTGAGGGATCTCTCATAGAAACTAAAACTGATAGACTGAGGGCTCTCTCATAGAAACTAAAACTGATAGACTGAGGGATCTCTCATAGAAACTTAAACTGATAGATTGAGGGATCTCTCATAGAAACTTAAACTGATAGACTGAGGGCTCTCTCATAGAAACTAAAACTGATAGACTGAGGGATCTCTCATAGAAACTTAAACTGATAGACTGAGGGATCTCTCATAGAAACTTAAACTGATAGACTGAGGGATCTCTCATAGAAACTTAAACTGATAGCCACCAAAATTACTTATTTCTTAATTTGTAACAGTCTTACCTTTATGGAAGTTTACCACAGTAGTGTACTATAATACAGCATAGTAAAAGCATTGTAAAGCCCAGAGAGGGTACGGTAAAGATGATTAAAGGCAAGAAATGGTGAACTGTGGTGAATGCATATCAGAAGCATGGGAGAGCATTGGAAAACTGCAAAATAAGTGTGCAAAATTACCGTGGTAAAGTTATGGAGCAACAAAATGTATTGTTTCAATGACAAAGACATTGCTACAGGCAACAATTTGTTATGCAAATCATATTTATATTCTTTGTAAACAAATGTGCATCAATCTTGTAATTTTAGACAGGCATAAACTGTATATTACATGTAATCCAGAGATAATCTTGTAGCATCGGAAAACATGTAAACTTCATTGTGTACAAACATTTTAGCCAGAGGTAAGGATTTAGAATGTCAAATGCATTGTTAAGCCAGGCTTCATTAGAACCCTCATTAATCTCTTGCTTTTTATTTGAAAATAGTATAGTATAAGAAAGACAGCGTTCCACAGTGATCTGCAGAGAAACAAAGAGAACATCATAATGCACTCTTAAAAACTGAGCCTGCATTTAAATGATATTTAACAGGGAAGCTATTATAGCTCTTGGCTACGTCTGCCCCCTAATTGTGTCTCTGTTATAATGTTCCCTAGTTACTAAAAAGGTCTTTAAATCATTAGTCAGAATGCAGTTGCTTAGCACATGAAATAGAAGAGAATGGGAAGGTCTCTCGTTGCAGGTGCTCTAGTTTTCATTCTCCTAACATGGTCCCTGTAGGCTGTTCATTCTTTCTGTGTGTGCGTGTGTGTGCGCATTACACAGCTCAGTGTGGTGGCAGTGTCTCTGGTCAGCTTTAAGGGGATTATCATGGAACAGAGTTCTTCTTAACCACTTCAACACCATGACATACTGTGACAGTCTGGCTCGCAGTGGTGACGTCACGGACCAGGAAGTAGAAACCAAAACAATGGATGGGCGGTTAAAGCTGAGTGCAACGGCACTCAGCGTATTTATTAATAAACAAAATATTTAAACAAACCAACAAAACACAAAACAAAAGGGCACGAGGGCCAAACGAATAAACAAACAAACAAGTAAGTGTCATGCTGGACAATCCAGCACGTTTTAGCAATTGTTTTTCGAATGTTGCTCGCTCTCTCCGCTCCCCGTACTCTCCTCTGTACACCCAACAACCTCGAGTGCAGAGAGCTGCAGGTTTATATACTCTGGCTGAGGGATTAACTAGTTGGTAATTATCTTATTATCCCTCGGCCAGAGTCTGCACGCGTTTGGTAAGGATGCATGACTGTCAGCTAGTTAAATAATCAGTAGCTGATCAGCCATGCATCCTCACGGGGTTTTTAAATATAATAATAAAAGACGCTGCGCTTTTACCTGCGCCGCAAACAAAAATACAAATAATAATAAATAGGGGCGGGACACTCCGCCACACATGCCCCCCCTTGTGCGCAGCACACATGGCCTTTTCGGCCACCTCCTCCCTTAGTCCCCAAAGTCCCGGTTAGAAGTCCCGGCGCAGGAACAGGGGCAGCAACGGACCAAAGGTGGCGGCCACGGTGGGATGTCCTCCTCCCACCCAAACAGCCGTAGCGTTCCAATGGCCCGCGCACCGGCCGGCTCCTCTGGCCAAAAATTTTTTGGGGGTGGTCTCCAGACCTGCCCCCCCTTCTTCATGGCCGGCAGCTCCCCTCCGTGGGGCTCCGGCCACCCTTTCTCCTGCAGCGAAATTGCTGCGGGGGAAGCTGGTCTCCTGACCTCCCCCCCCTTCTTCATGGCTGGCAGCTGCCCTTCATGGGGCTCCAGCCACAGTATTTCCTGCCGCGAAAGTGCGGCTGGGGGAGCTGGTCTCCTGACCTCCCCCCCTTTTCCATGGCTGGCAGCTCCCCTTCATGGGGTTCCAGCCATAGTATTTCCTGCCGTGAAAGTGCGGCTGGGGGAGCTGGTCTCCGGACCTCCCCCCTCTTTTCCATGGCCGGCAGCTCCCCTTCATGGGGCTCCAGCCACAGCATTTCCTGCCGCGAAAGTGCGGCTGGGGGAGCTGGTCTCCTGACCTCCCCCCCCTTTTCCATGGCCGGCAGCTCCCCTTCATGGGGCTCCAGCCACAGCATTTCCTGCCGCGAAAGTGCGGCTGGGGAAGCTGGTCTCCTGACCTCCCCCCCCTTCTTCAAGGCCGGCAGTTCCCCTCCGTGGGGCTCTGACCACATGATCTCCGGCCGCGAAAGTGCGGCTGGGGGAGCTGGTCTCCTGACCTCCCCCCCTTTCTTCATGGCCGGCAGCTCCCCTCCGTGGGACTCCGACCACATGATCTCCGGCCGCGAAAGTGCGGCTGGGGGAGCTGGTCTCCGGACCTCTCCCCCTTTCTTCATGGCCGTCCGTTCCCCTCCGTAGGGCTCCGGCCATTGTGTAGTGACCCCAGGCGAAGCAGGATCCCTGGCGACCCCAGGCGAAGCAGGATCCCTGGCGACCCCAGGCGACGGCAGCGGACCCTCGGGAGGCGACGGCAGCGGCAGCGGACCCTCGGGAGGCGACGGCAGCGGCAGCGGACCCTCGGGAGGCGACGGCAGCGGACCCTCGGGAGGCGACGGCAGCAGCAGCGGACCCTCGGGGGGCGATGGCAGCAGCAGCAGCGGACCCTCGGGAGGCGACGGCAGCAGCAGCAGCGGACCCTCGGGAGGTGAACTCGGGAGGGGAGCCCCTGGCCATGGAGGCGGCAGCGGGAGCTCCTCCCTCGTTCCCTGTAGCTGGTGGCTCTCCAGGCGATGTGGAGCAACAGGCAGCCCCAGGTGATGCGGAGCAACAGGCAGCCCCAGGCGATGCGGAGCAACAGGCAGCCCCAGGCGATGCGGAGCAACAGGCAGCCCCAGGAGATGCGGAGCAACAGGCAGCCCCAGGCGATGCGAGGCAGGCATCCCTGGGTGGTGCGAGGCAGGGCAGGAGCAGTACTTCCCATGACGGTGGATGTGGAATCAGCAGGTATTCACCCTTTGCTGGTGGAGCTGGGAGTGGCAAGCAGTCCTCCCACGGCGGTTGAGGCAGAACCAGCAGGCATTCACCCTCTGCTGGTGGAGGTGGGAGGGGCAAGCAGTCCTCCCACGATGGTGGAGGTGGAACCAGCAGGCATTCACCCTCTGCTGGTGGAGGTGGCGGAGGCAGAGGCAACTCTTGCTGCTCTGCTCCTGGAGGTGGTGGAGACAGAGGCAGCTCCTGCTGCTCTGCTCCTGACGGTGGTGGAGACAGAGGCAGCTCCTGCTGCTCTGCTCCTGACGGTGGTGGAGACAGAGGCAGCTCCTGCTGCTCTGCTCCTGGTGGTGGAGACAGTGGCGAGGGCTCCCCACCCCCTAACGCTGGAGACGGCAGTGATGGCTCCTCTCCCTCTGGCGCTGGAGACGGCAGCGATGGCTCCTCTCCCTCTGGCGCTGGAGAAGGCAGCGATGACTCTTCTCCCACTGGCGCTGGAGAAGGCAGCGATGACTCTTCTCCCTCTGGCGCTGGAGACGGCAGCGATGGCTCCTCTCCCTTTGGCGCTGGAGACGGCAGCGATGGCTCCTCTCCCTCTGGCGCTGGAGACGGCAGCGATGGTTCCTCTCCCTCTGGCGCTGGAGACGGCAGCGATGACCCCTCTCCCTCTGGCGCTGGAAACAGCAGCGGGGCCCCTCCCATATCTGCAGCCAGGTAGTTGAGCACCATGGCTGCGATGTCTGGGAGGGATGCTGGGTGGTGTTTCTGTTCCCAGGCCTCCCAGCGCTCCCCATCTCTTGCCCACAGGAGGTTGATCACAGCAGGGAGGGCGTCCACGATATCCCTCTCAGGCTCCGCCAGCCAGTCCCAGATCCCCTCTGAGGAGAGTGGACCAGTCCGCCTCGGAGGATGCAGAGGCAGCTCCTGCTCCTTTCCCTCGAACGGTGGTGGTGGAGGTGAAACCAGCAGGTATTCTTCCCCTGCTAGTGGAGCCATTGGCTGTGGACACTCGGCCTCCCCACTCTTGGCCCTCTTCTGACACCATAAGTGACAGTCTGGCTCGCAGTGGTGACGTCACGGACCAGGAAGTAGAAACCAAAACAATGGATGGGCGGTTAAAGCTGAGTGCAACGGCACTCAGCGTATTTATTAATAAACAAAATATTTAAACAAACCAACAAAACACAAAACAAAAGGGCACGAGGGCCAAACGAATAAACAAACAAACAAGTAAGTGTCGTGCTGGACAATCCAGCACGTTTTAGCAATTGTTTTTCGAATGTTGCTCGCTCTCTCCGCTCCCCGTACTCTCCTCTGTACACCCAACAACCTCGAGTGCAGAGAGCTGCAGGTTTATATACTCTGGCTGAGGGATTAACTAGTTGGTAATTATCTTATTATCCCTCGGCCAGAGTCTGCACGCGTTTGGTAAGGATGCATGACTGTCAGCTAGTTAAATAATCAGTAGCTGATCAGCCATGCATCCTCACAGGGTTTTTAAATATAATAATAAAAGACGCTGCGCTTTTACCCGCGCCGCAAACAAAAATACAAATGATAATAAATAGGGGCGGGACACTCCGCAACACGTACGCACGTACGTCAATTGAAAACCCACTTACAGTACCATGCCATACCTGCGTACGTCAAGTTTCCCATTCTATTCTATGATTGGATTCTCAGTCTAGCATTTCAGGTTTAATTCTCTAAAGCAGTGCTAGTACTGTGCAATGTGCAATGAAAGTTGGGGGAGGGTCAGGTGACATTTTTATCCAATTGCTTGTCATGTAGCGAGTCCAATCAAACTGTGGGCATTTAGAAGGCTGAGATTATTGCAGGAAGCCATTCAGCTTTTACAAGTATATATATATATATATATATATATATATATATATATATATATTGTGACAAAGAACTATAAAATATATGGGAAAGTGGTGGAAAGCGGTGTGTATATTGGTCCAAGAGTGAAGAGAAGCCTGTATCCTCTCCATTGAATTCGGGTTACATAAGTAAGTTGTAGTCTTTGACTGCCAATGTCACAAAGACTACAATTCCCAGAGCTCCACAGGGGCGACCATTTTGAGACAAGGGTTTTCACCTGTCTCCTATTAAGCAGCCATAAAAGAGCATGGGTTTTTTTTCAAACGCGAGTGTGTGCAAAGGGTATGACATGCAGAGAGACCGATACATACTGGAAACAGATTAAAGTTTGGTGTTCTACCTAGGGGAAAACAATTGCTGCCTAGTTAAAGTATTCTGTTTGGTCAGTAAACAGCTTAGCTGTCTGACTTATAGAAAGGGGTAGTTAAAAGATAATTTAAAGGTTTAGTTAGTGCTCTTAATAAAGAGCGAGGTTTTGTTTGGTTTTTTTTGTTTACGTTGTTGATATTTGATTTGTGTGACTCTGGATAAAGAGAACACGGTAATAAACATACAGGCACCGCCCTGTTTACAATAAAATACTGTTGTCCAGTGTGCTTGGTTCCGAAAGACTGTGTTCAAGACCCGGAAGAACCGTGACAAAACACCCCAGTCTGTCACAATATATATATATATATATATATACATATATATATATATATATATATATATATATATATATATATAGTGTTTTAAATTATTATTTTTTGATTTATTATTAGTTTTACTTGTTTAGTTATAGTTTATATAGGTTTTAGCGAAAGCTAAACACGACAACTTACGTGGTCTTTCTATAATGAACAACGGGAGTGAAGTTGGTTCGGAGGATTTCGATAACAGCGACAGTGATGCTGACTTATCACTCAGTGATTATGATGAAGAGGATGTGGAGTCAAGAACAATACAAACTGTATGAACAGAAGAGCATGCAGCTACTTTACAGGTAAGCCAGCTGCAAACGGGAAGCTGTTTGGTTTGAAATGGCAGTGCTGTTGCGAAATACTATCAAAACACAGCACTGGGTACAGGCAATGTGGCAGCCAGATCCATCACAATGCCTGTGCAAAGTAGCTGTGTACACGCATTTGTGACCATCCCTCCAACACAAGCGAAGCAGACACCATAAAAAAGGTACCGGGTCTGCTACGAAAATTAAAACAAAAGAAAAGATAAAAGAAAAATGTGCAGTGGTTGCGAAGGCAATCCCGGGTTCTGTTGTATTGAACATTTCAATAAATGGCACAGAGCAAGTCGATAATGGCACACGTTTTGATGTTGTTTTTATTTGATAATTACGGTTTACTGATTTGTTATTATCGTTATTAGCAGTGTTTTTGTTTTCATTGTTAAAAAAAGTCATTTATTTGTGTTTTATTCATCATATGTTAACACATTTGAAAATGTGTTGAAAACATTATTATTATTATTATTTTCAAAATCTGGTACCTTGGGAAGGGGTTTCATTTTTACATCTGGATGAAGTAGTTAATGAGCAGGTTACAAATTACAAATACCTACAGGTACCCCACAGCAAAAAATAGTACTTAACTACCGGTAATACATTGGGACAGTGTGTTTCCATGCTAGTGAAATGGATTACCAGCAATGTGTTTCCATGCTAGTGAAATGGATTACCAGCAGTGTGTTTCCCTGCTAGTGAAATGGAGTGTGTTTCCCTGCTAGTGAAATGGAGTGTGTTTCCATGCTAGTGAAATGGAGTGTGTTTCCATGCTATTGAAATTGATTAACAGCAGTGTGTTTCCATGCTAGTGAAATGGATTACCAGCAGTGTGTTTCCATGCTAGTGAAATGGAGTGTGTTTCCATGCTAGTGAAATGGATTACCAGCAGTGTGTTTCCATGCTAGTGAAATGGATTACCAGCAGTGTGTTTCCATGCTAGTGAAATGGATTACCAGCAGTGTGTTTCCATGCTAATGAAATGGAGTGTGTTTCCATGCTAGTGAAATAGATTACCAGCAGTGTGTTTCCATGCTAGTGAAATGGATTACCAGCAGTGTGTTTCCATGCTAATGAAATGGAGTGTGTTTCCATGCTAGTGAAATGGATTAACAGCAGTGTGTTTCCATGCTAGTGAAATGGATTACCAGCAGTGTGTTTCCATGCTAGTGAAATGGAGTGTGTTTCCATGCTAGTGAAATAGATTACCAGCAGTGTGTTTCCATGCTAGTGAAATGGATTACCAGCAGTGTGTTTCCATGCTAATGAAATGGAGTGTGTTTCCATGCTAGTGAAATGGATTACCAGCAGTGTGTTTCCAAGCTAGTGAAATGGAGTGTGTTTCCATGCTAGTGAAATGGATTAACAGCAGTGTGTTTCCATGCTAGTGAAATGGATTACCAGCAGTGTGTTTCCATGCTAGTGAAATGGAGTGTGTTTCCATGCTAGTGAAATAGATTACCAGCAGTGTGTTTCCATGCTAGTGAAATGGATTACCAGCAATGTGTTTCCATGCTAGTGAAATGGAGTGTGTTTCCATGCTAGTGAAATAGATTACCAGCAGTGTGTTTCCATGCTAGTGAAATGGATTACCAGCAGTGTGTTTCCATGCTAGTGAAATGGAGTGTGTTTCCATGCTAGTGAAATAGATTACCAGCAGTGTGTTTCCATGCTAGTGAAATGGATTACCAGCAGTGTGTTTCCATGCTAGTGAAATGGAGTGTGTTTCCATGCTAGTGAAATAGATTACCAGCAGTGTGTTTCCATGCTAGTGAAATGGATTACCAGCAATGTGTTTCCATGCTAGTGAAATGGATTACCAGCAGTGTGTTTCCATGCTAGTGAAATGGATTACCAGCAGTGTGTTTCCATGCTAGTGAAATGGATTACCAGCAGTGTGTTTCCATGCTAATGAAATGGAGTGTGTTTCCATGCTAGTGAAATGGATTACCAGCAGTGTGTTTCCAAGCTAGTGAAATGGAGTGTGTTTCCATGCTAGTGAAATGGATTAACAGCAGTGTGTTTCCATGCTAGTGAAATGGATTACCAGCAGTGTGTTTCCATGCTAGTGAAATGGAGTGTGTTTCCATGCTAGTGAAATAGATTACCAGCAGTGTGTTTCCATGCTAGTGAAATGGATTACCAGCAGTGTGTTTCCATGCTAATGAAATGGAGTGTGTTTCCATGCTAGTGAAATGGATTACCAGCAGTGTGTTTCCAAGCTAGTGAAATGGAGTGTGTTTCCATGCTAGTGAAATGGATTAACAGCAGTGTGTTTCCATGATAGTGAAATGGATTACCAGCAGTGTGTTTCCATGCTAGTGAAATGGAGTGTGTTTCCATGCTAGTGAAATAGATTACCAGCAGTGTGTTTCCATGCTAGTGAAATGGATTACCAGCAGTGTGTTTCCATGCTAGTGAAATGGAGTGTGTTTCCATGCTAGTGAAATAGATTACCAGCAGTGTGTTTCCATGCTAGTGAAATGGATTACCAGCAATGTGTTTCCATGCTAGTGAAATGGATTACCAGCAGTGTGTTTCCCTGCTAGTGAAATGGAGTGTGTTTCCCTGCTAGTGAAATGGAGTGTGTTTCCATGCTAGTGAAATGGAGTGTGTTTCCATGCTATTGAAATTGATTAACAGCAGTGTGTTTCCATGCTAGTGAAATGGATTACCAGCAGTGTGTTTCCATGCTAGTGAAATGGAGTGTGTTTCCATGCTAGTGAAATGGATTACCAGCAGTGTGTTTCCATGCTAGTGAAATGGATTACCAGCAGTGTGTTTCCATGCTAGTGAAATGGATTACCAGCAGTGTGTTTCCATGCTAATGAAATGGAGTGTGTTTCCATGCTAGTGAAATGGATTACCAGCAGTGTGTTTCCAAGCTAGTGAAATGGAGTGTGTTTCCATGCTAGTGAAATGGATTAACAGCAGTGTGTTTCCATGCTAGTGAAATGGATTACCAGCAGTGTGTTTCCATGCTAGTGAAATGGAGTGTGTTTCCATGCTAGTGAAATAGATTACCAGCAGTGTGTTTCCATGCTAGTGAAATGGATTACCAGCAGTGTGTTTCCATGCTAATGAAATGGAGTGTGTTTCCATGCTAGTGAAATGGATTACCAGCAGTGTGTTTCCAAGCTAGTGAAATGGAGTGTGTTTCCATGCTAGTGAAATGGATTAACAGCAGTGTGTTTCCATGCTAGTGAAATGGATTACCAGCAGTGTGTTTCCATGCTAGTGAAATGGAGTGTGTTTCCATGCTAGTGAAATAGATTACCAGCAGTGTGTTTCCATGCTAGTGAAATGGATTACCAGCAGTGTGTTTCCATGCTAGTGAAATGGAGTGTGTTTCCATGCTAGTGAAATGGATTACCAGCAGTGTGTTTCCATGCTAGTGAAATTGATTACCAGCAGTGTGTTTCCATGCTAGTGAAATAGATTACCAGCAGTGTGTTTCCATGCTAGTGAAATGGATTACCAGCATTGTGTTTCCATGCTAGTGAAATGGAGTGTGTTTCCATGCTAGTGAAATGGATTAACAGCAGTGTGTTTCCATGCTAGTGAAATGGATTACCAGCAGTGTGTTTCCATGCTAGTGAAATGGATTAACAGCAGTGTGTTGGGCTCATAACATTGCGATACAAATGTATGTCAAAATATGATGTTACTTCTGAGGTAACATTCTGGCTTTGTGCTACCACTGTCCCTTTGGAAGAAACTATTGCATTGCCATTGAAGACCATTTGTTTAGCTGTTTTCAGATGTTTACAATCCCAAATTCCAATATTAATTTTAAAATGATAAAAACCTAATTTTGAAAAGTAACTAGAACACATATTTTCAAAGAGTTTGCTCCAGTTTGGAATTAACTCCCATTTTTTGAAAGAGGTAAAATAAGTTAATTTTAGAAAACTACAACCATACAACTGAGTTATCTAAGGGACTCTCAAGGTGTTATGTTTATCATCTGGAAACGTTAACATTTTTTTTTATATGTAATTAAAGAATGGAGGAAATGCTTTGAAAGTGTGGCCCTTGGAACAATGACACTGAAGGACTTGGGACAGACTGTAATCACTGACTCGAAATGGAAGAGAATCAAATCCACCAGAATTGTCCATTATTCTTAATTGCATCAAAGCTGTACATATTAGCAGGGTATAAGGTTCTCATCCCTTGATCACACTGCTTTTAGCAACTGCATTAAAACAAACAGAATCAATTAGGATCTCAGCACTGCTCTGTACAAAGTCATTTCCTCTTGGCAAAGCAAAACTGGTATCATTAAGCATCCTTGGTAAAGTCAGGGATTGGTTCTTTGTGATTTACAACCATGACAACCTCGGAGTGTTCACTACTTTGTTTCAGCCTTAGCCCAATCCCCAGACAGGAAAAGAGAGACTCAAAATGCAGGAATCCGATTTGCTATCTATCCTATTGAATAAGAACAATGTTGAACGGTGAGCTATAGTGTACAGGATAGAGTCTCTGAGTAGGAAGATTTATGTTTGCTAGCAGAACTGGGATCAATATAGTTATAAATACGGTTTGTGAAAAGTAACAATTATTTGAAAATAATTAAATACAGATTGCAGAAAGTAAATATTACTTGAAATTAATTAAATATAGAGCTGAATACAAGAGCGAGATACAGGAGATACAGGATGGACCCTACCCACTGTAGATCTTTCTCACAGCTGAATACAAGAGCGAGATACAGGATGGATCCTGCCCGCTGTAGATCTTTCTCACAGCTGAATACAAGAGCGAGATACAGGATGGATCCTGACCGCTGTAGATCTTTCTCAGAGCTGAATACAAGCGCGAGATACAGGATGGATCCTGCCCGCTGTAGATCTTTCTCAATACATGATGGACCCTATCCGCTGTAGATCTTTCTCAATACAGGATGGACCCTACCCGCTGTAGATCTTTCTCACAGCTAAATACAAGAGCGTGATACAGGATGGATCCTGCCCGCTGTAGATCTTTCTCAATACATGATGGACCCTATCCACTGTAGATCTTTCTCAATACAGGATGGACCCTACCCGCTGTAGATCTTTCTCACAGCTAAATACAAGAGCGTGATACAGGATGGATCCTGCCCGCTGTAGATCTTTCTCAATACAGGATGGACCCTACCCGCTGTAGATCTTTCTCAATACAGGATGGATCCTACCCGCTGTAGATCTTTCTCAATACAGGATGTATCCTGCCCACTGTAGGTCTTTCTGATCTTTCTCACAGCTGAATACAAGAGCGAGATACAGGATGGATCATGCCCGCTGTAGATCTTTCTCACAGCTGAATACAAGAGCGAGATACAGGATGGATCCTGTCTGCTGTAGATCTTTCTCACAGCTGAATACAAGAGCGAGATACAGGATGGATCCTGACCGCTGTAGATCTTTCTCAGAGCTGAATACAAGCGCGAGATACAGGATGGATCCTGCCCGCTGTAGATCTTTCTCAATACATGATGGACCCTATCCGCTGTAGATCTTTCTCAATACAGGATGGACCCTACCCGCTGTAGATCTTTCTCACAGCTAAATACAAGAGCGTGATACAGGATGGATCCTGCCCGCTGTAGATCTTTCTCAATACAGGATGGACCCTACCCGCTGTAGATCTTTCTCAATACAGGATGGATCCTACCCGCTGTAGATCTTTCTCAATACAGGATGGATCCTGCCCACTGTAGGTCTTTCTGATCTTTCTCACAGCTGAATACAAGAGCGAGATACAGGATGGATCCTGACCGCTGTAGATCTTTCTCAGAGCAAGGAAGTAGATGGAAATCCAGATGAACCCAAAGGGGGAATGTCCTCAAAAAATTATATCCAGCCTAGAGGCTTGGCGCTGGGAGCTGTGGTGTACAGGTACGGAGAAAAATGTGGAAAAAGTTCAATCAATAAGGAAGATTGAAGAATCTCGTCATATACCAGCTATCAAAACAGAAGAAAATATAATAAATTCTGATCCTAAAGAGATTAATATACAGTACATTCAAATCACTCTATCACAAACTGTATACTTCTGAAAAAATCCAACAAATGAAGAAATAAATCCTTTTTTAACAATCTTAAAAAGACAGATACTGAAATGCTTGATGCTCCATTTACTTTAAAATAAGTAAAAGAGCCTGTTAATTTTCTACCCAATGGGAAAGCACCTGAAGAGGATGGTTTCTCAATAGAATTCTATAAATGAATCATCAGTTTTGTTAGAAACCTATAACTATGCACTTAAAACAAAAAAATTCCCCAGTCAATGCATTTAGCAAACACTCTTATCCCAGAACCAAATAAAGACCTCTTAGATAGTAAAAATTACAGACCAGTATCACTTTTACAGTGTGATTTTAAGATTCTCTCCAATATCTTAGCAAATTGACTTAAAAATGTATTGGACGATATTATTAAATTGGTCCAAATCTTGTACAACAACCCTCTTGCTAGAATTGCTACTGGTGGAGACACATGAGATCCAATTACTTTAGAAAAGGGCATTCATCAAGGATTTCCTTCATCTCTGCTGCTATTTATAACTTTGCCCAGTAATGGAAATAAATATTTAGGCATAGTTATTCATAAAAAATATGACAGAAACAGTCAAACCAAACATTATACCTGTGATAAATACATTAAAAGTAAAACTGGAAACATGGAATAAATTACCACTCTCGCTTTGGGGAAGAAGAGATATTATCAAAATGGTAATAATGCCAGTTATAGCATATACACGTTCAATTATACCTTCAGAAATTCCCAAAATTTATTTCAAACAAATTAACACTTTATTTGCTCATTTTCTATGGAAAGCTAGGCTCAAGATAGAGAAACTCTTATAGCAATGCAAACGATGGCTTGGAAATACCAAATACGTATTGGTATCATCTTTCCTGTCAAAGCAGGTTATAAAGCATTGTTTTCCACTTATGCCAAAGATCCTGGTGCGATTTGTCAAGAGCAGAATGTAATTTAGCTCATGAATCGTCTAGATGTAGCAATGCATGACCCACCCAGCCTCCATAGATCCCATCCTGGATTATCTCAATATCACACGGGTTTAAAACAAACTCATGTCAAGTGTTATATGGGTCTTCAGGGTTATGGAATAATCCACCAATTCCTAGAAAAAGCACATTACAGTTTGGAGGGAATTAAAAGAAAACATACAATACTTTGGTCAGATGCAATTAAATACTTAAAAGATACGGATAGGTAATACACAAGAGACTATGTATTTATTTATTATTTTATTTTTTAATTTCAATTTTATGGAAATGTACTATATAACTTGTCTAGGAGGCTGTAGGTATTGGTATTATTTAAATTTTAAATTGTATTGCAATTTCTGCAGTTTCTTCAGAGTTGTAAGGTAGAGAATTCAACTTTGTTGTAGTGATTTATGTATTGTTTACTTATTCAAAAATGAATCAAATTTTATTCCGAAAAAAAGAAGTGCAAGCCTTGGAGGGCGTTCGAGATAACGAGCAGCTTGTGTGTTGTTTTACTGCTGCTTTAGGTTCCCTTTACAGCCTGTGATGCTGATTTATGAACGATGCTTGATGTAGCCTATTTGAAGCAGTCTGTAATGTGTGTAGCTGGGGTTAACTAATATGCCTCTTTCTTTAAACTATTCAGATATACATCTCTGGTTGTAAATCCAAAAAGCATGTTTTATCTTATGTGGCAGAGCTGATCTCTGCCTGGGAGAAATGTGTGTGTGGCTGTGCAAACACAGCGACAGCTGTAATTAGTTTATTTCATTTAAGTGATACCTGTTAATTTGTTTTAGTTTCATTAGTATCAGCTGCAGGTATTTAAACAGGGCGAAATGTTTGCTTGAGGCAGTCTCCAGTCTGTGTGAGGAGAGAGGCTGGCACAGTGAAGAACACCTGTGTGGGTTCATAAAGGTAGTGTGGAAACCTTTGTATTTGTGTGCGTTTAAGATTGTTTTGTTTCATCAGTAAATGGCTTAGCCACCCGAGGTGTTAGTTAGGGACTGAGACAAAGTGTAGTCAGCACTCCAAAAATGGAGTTAAGTTTTGTTTTGTTTTGTTTTTGTTATTGTCTTATTATTTCTGTATACATTTGCATGCAAGTGCTTTCAAAACTTCAAAATCTTGTGTCTGGGTCTGTGAAAACCTGAAAATAAGTCAAATCTTTGACACTTATAAATAAAAAACATTGAACTAAAAAAATAATAATATATTGGGGATTCCCTTGTGAGTATCTGTGTGGAATTATGATGTTATCTTGTGTGCAGGACAATGACTTGCTGAGCAATTGGATCAGGTCTAAGCATTTTTTATAACTTAATTGCTTGCTTTCTACAAACCCCCAGGAGAGAATCTCCAGACGATGCCACCTTTTAATCTAGTTAGTGGGAGTGTTCCACAACCCCCCTAATGATGCTGTAAAGAAGAGGTGGGTTAATGCAGAGCTGGCCACGTAGCATTTCTATTTGAGTTTCAGTAAATCTCCTGAAGGCTAAGTGGGTTACATGTGATGAGCAATTGAGGCAGAACTCCAGTGTGCTTCCAGAATACCAGTCCTGAGGCCTTCCCATGTCTCCAGGTAGTGATAACTCCAGTGTGCTTCCAGAATACCAACCCTGAGGCCTTCCCGTGTCTCCAGTTAGTGATAACTCCAGTGTGCTTCCAGAATACCAGTCCTGAGGCCTTCCCATGTCTCCAGGTAGTGATAACTCCAGTGTGCTTCCAGAATACCAACCCTGAGGCCTTCCCGTGTCTCCAGTTAGTGATAACTCCAGTGTGCTTCCAGAATACCAGTCCTGAGGCCTTCCCATGTCTCCAGTTAGTGGCCTGTACTGTACGTTCACTGAATTGGACATTATTGAAAATGACTGTCAGTACTTATGAGCCAGTCATGAGACGATTCTTGAGCATTTATACAACCTTCAATTAAATGTGTAGAGACCCAACTCTGTAGTGTAAACTATTGAAATACTTATAGCAGGCTCACTACGTTTTTTCTGTCCTTAATTTAATTCAGCCAAGGTCAAAGAAGGATATTCGTCCCAATCACCCCCACACGATGAGGCCCTTCAGACAGTCTGTACAGTATTTGTCACAGAGTCCACACTAACCTGTTTGTGCTATTCTGTAGTCTTGCTCTGAGGGTGTAACAATACACCAGTGTCACTAATAAGCAGCTTGTGATACAATATGTATCACAATACATGGGATGGTCCTGATGCAAAAGGTCATATAATGATGGACTGTTAAAATACAAAAATGTAATGAGAAAGGGAGAGTATGCATTCATACTAACTATAAAACTGAATACATTCAAGAACTATTTGGTGAATTACAATAAGCTATGGTTGTGCTATTTTGGTCTTGTATTACAATAGTAACAAAACATACATCTATTGCATTAAGTATCATAATACCTCTGTTACATACCTCTGTTATTGTATCATACCTCTATTACAATACAGTATATTTGAAAGAAAGTATCACGGCTCATTGGTGCACTGAATCGTTACACCCCTCGCTTACTCCAACTAGCAGCACTGGATATATGCTCCTATCTTCTGTTATAAATTAACTTTCACAATATTCTGAAAGTTTTTAAAATGGTCACAATGAGGCTGTGCTAAAAAATCATTTGAAGAGCAGGGTTGTGACAGGGTAGCGTCCCAGCCCAGGCTGGTTACCGATAGGAACGACCCAGAGACAGAAAGCTGCAGTTTTAAAGCGGTGTTGCGCACTTTATTAAACATAACACACAAAGCACAGCACAAGGGCCAAAATAAAGGGTTCAAACAAAAGAACAACACATTGTAGGCTGGTCATTAGCCTTCACTACCACGTTGCAAAACAGCACACCCTGCACACTCCCGCACACCCACACACCCCTGCACTCCGACACACCAGTGCACCCCCACACACCCACATCCCCCCCGCACTCCGGCACACCTGCGCAACCCCACACCCTGGCACACCCCCGCACACCAGCATGCCCCCGTGCACCCCCCCCTCCCCCAAAACTCTTCCAACAAACAAAAGATTCTGCTTCCTTTTTATACAGGTGGCCACTCCAATTAGCACTCAATTACCGAATTGTAGAATGCCCACACCTGCGATTATTGGCAGGGCCCCTGTCCTTGCCAACCTTACTTTCCCACACACACTATTTACACAAGCAGTGCTTTGCCTTGTCACAAGGCTGATTACATTTTAATGGGAAAATTAGATAGAAATATGTTTTGGCACAGCTTCCTACAAGCTTTGGAAGTATTTTGGATTTGTCTGATTCCGAAGACAATATAATCACACACTTGTCAGTAAAGATCAATTGCTTAACATTGCTTCTAAAAGGGGTTTTGATGTGAAATGGATGGAAAATGATTAATAGCTAATGTTATAGAGCTAAAACCTTGTGTGAACTCAAATTGCAAGATGGACTTACATGCATAACATAAAACCCTTATAAAAGTTGACCACAGTAAAATCACAGCAGTGTGACAAAGCATAGGTGGACATGGCAACATAGTAAACTAAGGTACATGCACAGTATAACCATGGGAAAGGCATGGGAATACTTCAAATGTACTGCAAACGGAGTCTCGCCTTCATCCAGGCTGGCCGACTTCCCGACCCTGGGAAGGAACTGTCAGACTAGCCCATCCAAAGAACTCTGTTCTCGCTGCTTAGCGCCCTACAGACCAAACCCCCCTTGACTCATCACACTGGCCAAATGTTATTTTTAATTAAAATATCACAATATATTAGATTTTATTATTAATATGTTGATTTTTTAAATTTGCACCAGCATACAAGGTCTGTTTGTTTGTCTGTCAAAAAAAAAACACAATTTAGGTCATTTAAATGTGTAAGCTAGATATTTTAATATATTGCATACACACATTTGTTTCAGTTAAAACAGGCTTGTGAGTGTGACCTGATTTAGCAGCATCACACCTCGGTGTGGAGAGACACAGCTTCACGAGTGTGAGTGTGAGCTGATTTAGCAGCGTCACACCTCGGTGTGGAGAGACACAGCTTCACGAGTGTGAGTGTGAGCTGATTTAGCAGCGTCACACCTCGGTTGGAGAGACACTGCTTTATGAGTGTGAGTGTGAGCTGATTTAGCAGCGTCACACCTCGGTTTGGAGAGACACTGCTTTATGAGTGTGAGTGTGAGCTGATTTAGCAGCGTCACACCTCGGTTTGGAGAGACACTGCTTTATGAGTGTGAGTGTGAGCTGATTTAGCAGCATCACACCTCGGTGTGGAGAGACACAGCTTCACGAGTGTGAGTGTGAGCTGATTTAGCAGCATCACACCTCGGTGTGGAGAGACACAGCTTCATGAGTGTGAGTGTGAGCTGATTTAGCAGCGTCACACCTCGGTGTGGAGAGACACAGCTTCATGAGTGTGAGTGTGAGCTGATTTAGCAGCGTCACACCTCGGTTTGGAGAGACACTGCTTTATGAGTGTGAGTGTGAGCTGATTTAGCAGCGTCACACCTCGGTTTGGAGAGACTGCTTTATGAGTGTGAGTGTGAGCTGATTTAGCAGCGTCACACCTCGGTTTGGAGAGATTGCTTTATGAGTGTGAGTGTGAGCTGATTTAGCAGCATCACACCTTGGTGTGGAGAGACACAGCATCACGAGTGTGAGTGTGTCTGCACTGGAAGATGGGCAGATTACTTTATCAAGATAAATGGAAGAATACTGAAACAAATAACATACCAAATAATGTTGCCCTTACAACTAACTATAGCCTCTTACAAGAAATGTTAGAAACGTACTGCTTTCAGTGTAGGTATGCACACGTGTTAGAAACATACTGCTTTCAGTGTAGGTATGCACACATGTTAGAAACATACTGATTTCAGTGTAGGTATGCACACATGTTAGAAACATACTAATTTCAGTGTAGGTATGCACACATGTTAGAAACATACTGATTTCAGTGTAGGTATGCACACATGTTAGAAACATACTGATTTCAGTGTAGGTATGCACACGTGTTAGAAACATACTGATTTCAGTGTAGGTATGCACACATGTTAGAAACACTGCTTTCAGTGTAGGTATGCACACATGTTAGAAACATCCTGATTTCAGTGTAGGTATGCACACATGTTAGAAACATACTGCTTTCAGTGTAGGTATGCACAGGTGTTAGAAACATACTGCTTTCAGTGTAGATATGCACACGTGTTAGAAACATACTGATTTCAGTGAAGGTATGCACACGTGTTAGAAACATACTGATTTCAGTGTAGGTATGCACACGTGTTAGAAACATACTGATTTCAGTGTAGGTATGCACACATGTTAGAAACATACTAATTTCAGTGTAGGTATGCACACATGTTAGAAACATACTGAATTCAGTGTAGGTATGCACACATGTTAGAAACTACTGATTTCAGTGTAGGTATGCACACGTTTTAGAAACATATTGATTTCAGTGTAGGTATGCACACATGTTAGAAACACTGCTTTCAGTGTAGGTATGCACACGTGTTAGAAACATACTGCTTTCAGTGTAGGTATGCACACATGTTAGAAACACTGCTTTCAGTGTAGGTATGCACACATGTTAGAAACATACTGATTTCAGTGTAGGTATGCACACATGTTAGAAACATACTGCTTTCAGTGTAGGTATGCACACGTGTTAGAAACATACTGTTTTCAGTGTAGGTATGCGCACGTGTTAGAAACATACTGCTTTCAGTGTAGGTATGCACACATGTTAGAAACATACTGCTTTCAGTGCAGGTATGCACATGTGTTAGAAACATACTGATTTCAGTGTAGGTATGCACACGTGTTAGAAACATACTGATTTCAGTGTAGGTATGCACACGTGTTAGAAACGTACTGATTTCAGTGTAGGTATGCACACATGTTAGAAACATACTGCTTTCAGTGTAGGTATGCACACATGTTAGAAACATAC
The DNA here is from genome assembly GCF_902713425.1 of Acipenser ruthenus. NCBI lineage: Eukaryota > Metazoa > Chordata > Actinopteri > Acipenseriformes > Acipenseridae > Acipenser > Acipenser ruthenus. The sequence continues at coordinate 14,816,936 of NC_081211.1, forward strand.
TGCTTTCAGTGCAGGTATGCACACGTGTTAGAAACATACTGATTTCAGTGTAGGTATGCACACGTGTTAGAAACATACTAAATTCAGTGTAGGTATGCACACATGTTAGAAACACTGCTTTCAGTGTAGGTATGCACACGTGTTAGAAACATACTGATTTCAGTGTAGGTATGCACACATGTTAGATACATACTGATTTCAGTGTAGGTATGCACACATGTTAGAAACTACTGATTTCAGTGTAGGTATGCATATGTGTTAGAAACATACTGCTTTCAGTGTAGGTATGCACACGTGTTAGAAACATACTAATTTCAGTGTAGGTATGCACACATGTTAGAAACATACTGAATTCAGTGTAGGTATGCACACATGTTAGAAACTACTGATTTCAGTGTAGGTATGCACACGTGTTAGAAACATACTGATTTCAGTGTAGGTATGCACACATGTTAGAAACATACTGATTTCAGTGTAGGTATGCACACATGTTAGAAACATACTGAATTCAGTGTAGGTATGCACACATGTTAGAAACTACTGATTTCAGTGTAGGTATGCACACGTGTTAGAAACATACTGATTTCAGTGTAGGTATGCACACATGTTAGAAACACTGCTTTCAGTGTAGGTATGCACACGTGTTAGAAACATACTGCTTTCAGTGTAGGTATGCACACATGTTAGAAACACTGCTTTCAGTGTAGGTATGCACACATGTTAGAAACATACTGATTTCAGTGTAGGTATGCACACATGTTAGAAACATACTGCTTTCAGTGTAGGTATGCACACGTGTTAGAAACATACTGTTTTCAGTGTAGGTATGCGCACGTGTTAGAAACATACTGCTTTCAGTGTAGGTATGCACACATGTTAGAAACATACTGCTTTCAGTGCAGGTATGCACATGTGTTAGAAACATACTGATTTCAGTGTAGGTATGCACACGTGTTAGAAACATACTGATTTCAGTGTAGGTATGCACACGTGTTAGAAACGTACTGATTTCAGTGTAGGTATGCACACATGTTAGAAACATACTGCTTTCAGTGTAGGTATGCACACATGTTAGAAACATACTGCTTTCAGTGCAGGTATGCACACGTGTTAGAAACATACTGATTTCAGTGTAGGTATGCACACGTGTTAGAAACATACTAAATTCAGTGTAGGTATGCACACATGTTAGAAACACTGCTTTCAGTGTAGGTATGCACACGTGTTAGAAACATACTGATTTCAGTGTAGGTATGCACACATGTTAGATACATACTGATTTCAGTGTAGGTATGCACACATGTTAGAAACTACTGATTTCAGTGTAGGTATGCATATGTGTTAGAAACATACTGCTTTCAGTGTAGGTATGCACACGTGTTAGAAACATACTGCTTTCAGTGTAGGTATGCACACGTGTTAGAAACATACTGATTTCAGTGTAGGTATGCACACATGTTAGAAACATACTGCTTTCAGTGTAGGTATGCACACGTGTTAGAAACATACTGCTTTCAGTGTAGGTATGCACATGTGTTAGAAACATACTGATTTCAGTGTAGGTATGCACACGTGTTAGAAACATACTGCTTTCAGTGTAGGTATGCACTCATGTTAGCTTATTTTGTAGTGTAATATAGGTCAGCATATTAAGCTGTTTCCCAGTACTGTACCCAATGTTTCTGTGCTGCAGGCCACATGGTCTGAGTGCAGAGACCACTGGATTAAAATTGACCTAGAATCACAGGATCCAATACTGCTTCTCCCACATGAATGTATTATAATAAATCATGAAGCCACTCTCAGCCAATCAAAACAACAGATTTCAGAACATTCAAGCACAATATATTTTGTCTCTAGCTACCAACTGATGAGCACTTGGGGCTCAGCTTTGCTCCACAGTCCTCTTTCATAAGAGACAGGATCAACTGGACATATTAACTTAGAAATACAAGGCACCAGATCTTCAACACTAAACCCCTAGTTGGATTAATCTACATATTTATAGTTTTACATGGACTATATATAGAATATGTGACTATTTTGTTAGAAACCCTTTTTTCAGGTTCCTGTAGAGAATCTTTAAAACCGTTTAGCTAAGAATCTTCATTGGGAAGCGTATTGATTGAACAACTGAATTGCATAACATAAAGATTGCACCACAATGAAGAAATGATCTGTGTGTATAGCATGTGGTGATAGATTTGCAGCACTAGCAGCTGGTGCTAAGGAAGGGGGTGGAGGTACAAGCCCTCCAGCACTCTGTACAAAACACAACAAGGAAGTTCAGACATTGTGGGCATTTTGGGTCTAAAAACAGGACACTTTTAAACATGATTTTACTCTGTGTGGTACAGTAAATTAATTCAGACATTTACAGGGTACACGTCCATTGTTTTCAGTTTTTATTGAGGAATGTCTAACCACAACAGCAAGACTGATCCCCCAAAATGTGGGAAACAAATGGGCTAACCAGTATTTGTGGGAAGTGATTCCATAATGAATACTTACAGTGATTCCATAATGAATACTCATTATGGTCCCTCAAAATCACATGGGCTTGAAAGTGTCCAAGGGGCAAAAGCATTTTAAAGTGTTTACTCAAATTACTTCATTCATTAACTCCTATTTTTTATACATTTTATTTTTTTTACAAAACTAGAACCAAACAAGCGTGTAAAATACTTGAAAGTCCAAGTTATTTGCTTTTCAGGTTTTTTATAATCTATCTATCTATCTATCTATCTATCTATCTATCTATCTATCTATCTATCTATCTATCTATCTATTGGTCAACCAATCACTTATGTAGGTGTCTAATCAACCATACATATATAATGGACAAAACAATACTCCCAGTCTTTGTTTTTGTTTCCTTACCATCTTTGTTAGTATGGTTGATTCTCCCTGCAGATAAAGATACAAAACTACAATACTTGTGTCTTGTATATAACCCCAGTTACAACCCAGGGGTTTAAATCAACAACGGATCTGAATACTGCCAGAATTAGATCACTACAATTAAAACAACTGATCTGAATACTGCCAGAATTAGATCCCTAAAATAGGGATCTCTGTGTACCAAAGAAAATCTGATCTCTAACAGTATATTCAGTGTGTTTCTGTATTTACATCCACCATTGTTTAGATCAGTTTAATAGACTATGTAGAGTAGAACAACGCCAACAAATTCTTTGCAACCAATATCGAATGCTTCATTATTTTATGCATACGGTTGGAAACATGAGATCTATGAGGAGGTTCCTCACAGATGTATCGGCTTCATCTTCCCTAATTGGACACAGAGTTGTGCTGTGTTCAGGAATATGTGGGGTTAATGTCTTGTAAATTACCACGCTTGCAAAGTCAAGAGGAACAAGCAAAAGCAGGCCACAGCTGCCGACATGGAACCACTAGGGCTTTTTAGTGATGCCCCAACTTACTGCCTCCATGGCACAAACATGTAGTCAGTGTGGTTAGCTAATTGGAAGACGAAACAGGTCTGGATTTAACATGTAGTCCGTGTGGTTAGCTAATGGGAAGAGGAAACAGGTCTGGATTTAACATGTCCTCTCGGGCTCTGCCTGGCTATGTCTGGCACATGCTCCAAGTGCTTCACCTTTAAGAGCAGCTTCATTGAAGCCTCTGCCAGCCCTCCTCAATTAGCTTGAATACATTAGTCTTCTCCATGGCTTTCTGTTATCAGTCGGTGGGCTTACTCCCTGGAAGGAGATTAAACTGTGCTGTTGAGTAATTGATTTCCATGCTAGCGTGGCGACTGCTCCTTTGAATACAGGCTCTAAGAACTTGCTCCAGACTGAAATTTAACTTCGTTGGGACTCAGAGAGGATGGCTCTCAGTGAGTAATGCAAAAGTAATCAATGACTGAGGGAAGACAATGGGGGCGATAGTCTCGAGTTGTTTATGTCTTTACTGACAAATTGATTGTTTGAGTTGCCCACAGAGAACCATTGTATTTTTTTGTTTATACCGTGCCTAATTTACCATTTACCCATTATAATATAATTAAGCAATTTTTATTTCACGGATTAGGGAACTCTGAATTGAAAACTTGGCAAAGCAGCTCTTGTGATATCACACTACATGGAAATATGAAAAATAAACACCCTTTTAGACACCCACACACACAGTATAAGACATGCTGGAGACACCCACACACACAGTATAAGACATGCTGGAGACACACACACAGTATAAGACATGCTGGAGACACCCCCACACACAGTATAAGACATGCTGGAGACACCCCCACACACACAGTATAAGACATGCTGGAGACACCCACACACACAGTATAAGACATGCTGGGGACACTCACACACACAGTATAAGACATGCTGGAGACACCCCCACACACAGTATAAGACATGCTGGAGACACCCACACACACAGTATAAGACATGCTGGAGACACCCCCACACACAGTATAAGACATGCTGGAGACACCCACACACACAGTATAAGACATGCTGGAGACACCCACACACACAGTATAAGACATGCTGGAGACACCCACACACACAGTATAAGACATGCTGGAGACACCCCCACACACAGTATAAGACATGCTGGAGACACCCACACACACAGTATAAGACATGCTGGAGACACCCACACACACAGTATAAGACATGCTGGGGACACTCACACACACAGTATAAGACATGCTGGAGACACCCACACACACAGTATAAGACATGCTGGAGACACCCACACACACAGTATAAGACATGCTGGAGACACCCACACACACAGTATAAGACATGCTGGAGACACACACACAGTATAAGACATGCTGGAGACACCCCCACACACAGTATAAGACATGCTGGAGACACCCCCACACACAGTATAAGACATGCTGGAGACACCCACACACACAGTATAAGACATGCTGGAGACACCCACACACACAGTATAAGACATGCTGGAGACACCCCCACACACAGTATAAGACATGCTGGAGACACCCACACACACAGTATAAGACATGCTGGAGACACCCACACACACAGTATAAGACATGCTGGGGACACTCACACACACAGTATAAGACATGCTGGAGACACCCACACACACAGTATAAGACATGCTGGAGACACCCACACACACAGTATAAGACATGCTGGAGACACCCACACACACAGTATAAGACATGCTGGAGACACCCACACACACAGTATAAGACATGCTGGAGGAGGAGGGGGGTTAGGGTATGGTTTGGATACCCTAGCCCTATCATGTGGTTTAGATCAGACACTTCTACATAAAATATCATCTGTAATTTATTCTTCAAAAGCTGTGTTGTTTTTCCCATAGAACAAAAACTATGTTGCCCTTGCCTTGTTTCAAGTACACTGCTCCAATTAAGGGATTCAGAGATGTGTTATTAAACACACATGACACGCACTCATTTCCAACATGTACAATTGAAGCAAGCCTACATTAGTGTCTGTGGTGATCACACGCAATATTGACACTGTAAGGAGGGGTCCCGTTTCCCAACACAGAATGGGGTGTCAGATATCTTATTCACTGTAAGGGGGACCCCTTTCCCAGCACAGAATGGGGTGTCAGATATCATATTGACACTGTAAGAAGGGGACCCCTTTCCCTGCACAGAATGGGATGTCAGATATTTGCATTACCCCTGTTATCTGACACCCTGTTTTGTATTAAATTGGGGTGGGTGTTTCCATTAGAATACAATGACAATATGTGGAGCTTACTGTCCGGGATGTGTTCAAACTAGTGGTTGACACAGGTAGCACAATGCCTGGATACCCAGGGTTTTTTTTGGGTAATAATATTTTATAAAATCACAAATATTAATGTTTTAAGTACATGATAGATATTTAAATTCTATATACAGGGCCGGACTAACATGCAAATTGCGCTATGGTGCCCACACACACAGGAAGAGAGGTGCACAGAAGCTTGCTTTTGGTTAATTTTGTTCTTTTATGATGGCTTGGCATTTCTTTCTCGATGACAGCATACCTGGTCTCTGAATCTCTCACGCAAGCAGCTTCCTACTAATGTAAAATACTAAATGCCCCATAACTTCTACCTCCTGGGAGATCCATCCCTAGTCCTACATCAGAGGCATCAGTCTGCAGGATAAAATATATGAATCAGGCTCAATTTACATATTGATTTATTTCAGTTTCAGGGCCAATTTACAAACATGTCCCGTCTCAAATGTGCACAGTATGCCTCTACATTTTAGTAATTTTCCTTTTTCATTTGGGAGTTGGAATTTTAGAAGAAAAAGCAGGTTAAGGTAAACGTGTACAATGCGGGAGGCTGAAGGAAATTCAAATGAGGATGTCTGCAGCCAGCAAGAACGGTTTAGTTCATAGTGTTTGTTTCTTTCGCTACGAAAGAAAACCCAAAAAGAAGGACATAAAAGTGATTCCCTTTTTTTGTTAAACTACATTGTTTTGTTATATTGAATGCAATGCTAAGACATTAAGCAGTCATATATGAGTCAACATAACATATCAACACATCAATATAAAGTCTAACATGTCTGCCTTATATGTTGAATTTTTCCTTGTATGTGACAATGTTTACACTTGTATGTTAAATTCACCACATATATGTTAAATATATTATACATACATAACACAGAAGAAGCTTGTATGATTTGTATGTATTTGTTCCATATGGGAAAGTTGTGTTTTAATGTATTTTTAAGAGTTTGTTTTTTTGTGTTCTAGTGTTTTGTCCACACCTTTGATTTGTTCCTGTGTTTTGTGTTGTTAAAGTGCTAAGCTGCAGTTTCTGGGGTAGGTGTATTAAAACGGGCCAGTTATATCACTAATTCGTATTATCATGAGTAGCCTATAAGCCAAATATATACTGTCCATTTTTATTTAAGTTAGTCAGTGGTGCAGTGCTAAATTGTGCACAATTACAAACCACCTGCACATTAATTGAATAGGTGTGTTTCCTATTCCTATACAGATGCTCAGAATGAACTGGAGGGGTTAGCGGCACATGTGTGCAGTCTACTGCTCCCTGGTTTTAGAGAAAAATATGTATTTCACTGTTCACCTAAAAAATGCATTGAGCACATCTGGCAATGCACGAGAAAAGGCGGGCTGGGAAATGAAGGCAACAATTGTGACTGTTTAAAACATGCTTTCAAAAGTTCTTAAAAAATGAATGCAATTGTAATACAATTGTATGCAGCTTTCGTACATCTAATTATAATATTTGAGAACCCTGATTTGCACTATCTCCACCCCCTTTTTGTGAATTTATGCAGGATCGCCCATAACTACATATTCATCTGAGGTTGAACTGCAAAGAAAAACTGCTGCCGCAAAGCATTCCCTAAAAAGTCTCTAACAGGAATGCGCTTGTTTAGTACATTTCACCCTAGACTTCTGACTTGTTTGAAACTGGTTTGCGACTATTGTAACAGGCTCAACACTTTAGTAAACCTACCCGTCTGTGTCTGTGTCTAATAATTAAAAGGGTGTCGGCCAGCCTTGCTCGGGGCACTATGCCACAGCCCCTAATCTTCATCTTAATGTATTCGGTCTTCTCTGAGCAAATTCAGAGATTTATTTTTAAAGATGAGCCATCTTTAAGCATATTCTGAATGTACATAGGTATCCCTGTATGAAGTACTTTCCTTGACTGGCTGAAGGCTACCTGAATATTATCAATGAAGGCAGATTGCGGATACCTTGAATCGCATGCTCTTCTGCAGGGAAGCCCCCAGTGCTGGTCTGCAGCAGTGTGCAGAGAGATGTAGCCCTGCAGCAGTTCAGAGGTGTGTGGATATGCAGCTGGTGGAGGTGGACTGCCTACTGAGACAATGAGATTGCAGTCGGCAGACATTTGGAGCATTAATGCCACCTCATATTGGATTAGACTGGGGACCTGTCTGCACCACAAGCTTAAACAGGAAAACCATGTAACAACAATTCCATTATTTTTCTAGCTATGCAGCGTTACCCTAAGCAATTCAGTTGAGCTGATTAGACTAATACATGCAGACATACTGAAGCTATATACTTGGGTTTAGTTTTCATCCCAGGGGGTTGGGTGGAATGGTGTATTTGTTATATGTCGTATCTTGTATGTCTGCTTCTTGTTGAATATTTAAACAAAGAAGTATATAGAAAATAAAAATAATAACAGTCAGGTTTCTGCAAGAGGACTGGGCTGGCTGTAAGGGGAGAGAGGATTTAGGTTAATTCCCCAATAATCACACGAAGATTACAGGCATTTTAATATTTGTCATTTAACATTAATACGTTTATTTAATACGTTTAAATGTAGCGCTATTGAGAGTATTATAGTTATGAATGCAATATTAACCCTGAAAACAGAGAATGTAATTATTTGACCAAATCCAAGTAGTGTCACTTCAGAACACCTTCTCGATTGTGTACATGCCCTGCCCTGCACGTAGGTGAGGACCAGGATGCATGCTGTAACTAACAAAGCATACCATATGTATTACATGAATGTACCAAGGAGGAAGCATTTGACAATGCAGAGTTTGAAAAATGGGTCCCAAGATCTACACCAGCTCAGTCGGCTGGAAACATTGCAAGAGAGGTCCCTGGCCAGTTCCCAAGAGAGCTCATGTCCTTGGAATGTACCCTGGATGGTGATGGAATAATTGCTCAGTGCATTCTTTTCTTTGCCTGTATGCAGTTTGACATTTCCCTGTTTTTTGTTGCTATATTCTTAACTCGGCTTAACTGGTGTGCTGTAGGTAAGATGCTTTTGCTGTACTGTCATTCACATGTACTGTCATGCACATTACTTCCAGAGAGAGATTACCGCTTTGCACATTGAGAAATATCTCCCTGTTGAGGAAGACAGACGATCGGGTAGACCTTGACGTTTACCATGGTCATTTTGTGCTGTAATCTTGCAGTTTTCCCATGCTTTTCCTATGGCTATACAATGCATTTACTATAGTTCCCATGGTTTTCCATGGTTTTTAACATGCTGTACAAAGCCTCTCTGCTTATACGTTTACCATGCTTTCACGATGCTTTATTACACTGCTTTTACTATGGGAATGGGTGATAGAAGGGGTTTAGTTGGCAGGTGCGTCCCTATCAGAAGTGACTGATGCTTCATAACAATCTTAAACATGGTGATTCTATGGTGTGTTCTGGAGAACCAGCTTTCCTGCAGATTGGGAAATGGAGTCAGTGTTATCCTGGCTGCCTCTATTGACAGTGCTATGGCGGGTGTTTCTAATCTTCTCTCCAGCCCCTATGCAAAGGGATGTGAGATGCACTGCCGTGCATGGTTATGAAAGGGGGTCCTTTTGTACAGTGCTTAGACTCTTGGCTGGGTCGTGCTATGTATCTAAAACATAATGTATCTAACAACAGTTCATGTTCTGTATCTAATACATATTAGGCTTTCAAGCCTGTCACATAAACACTGCACATGTCTTCCCTTCCCTCTCCCACCAGTAGATAGTCTCTTAAATATTGTTCAATTTGAGAGGCCCAATGTGAAAGTCAGCTCCCAGCTGCAACCCACACACCGGCCCAGAGGTGAAGGTCAATGGGTGGCCTCTATTACACTGTATCTATTCTCTTCACACTGCCAAATGTGCGTGTGAAACAACTTCTCTCATTTTATAGTCTTCAGTACGGTGTTGAAGACCAATTTGACAGATTTCAATGATATGTGTTTAATTGACTAACCATACGTGAGGATGTATTGCCTTGGAGTGGAATAGGAGTTGCTTATCCTTGCTTAACGTTCACCTCAGTTATATATGGTGGGTTTGTAAATTAGGTACAATATTCTGTTCAGTATTAACGTGGTTACAGCTAACACTTCAATCGTACCTGCTGTGCACTTTCATAGACTAGGGTTACCATATGGCTCCAGATTAACCGGACGCTTTGAGACAGACCGGGATTTCAAAATTCCCCCTAAATTGAAAGTAATTCACAAATAAATGAGCTCCAACTTTGCTGAGATTAATCCCGTTCTGTCTCACAGCGTCCGGTTAATCTGGAGCCACATGGTAACCCTATCATAGACTATATCGGTCCTAAATGTACATTTCTGAGAGAAACATATTATACTGCAATTGTTTATTTTCAGTTTTAAAAACCTGGTACCACACGAGGTAAAAGAAAGTCCTCAGTTTGCTTTCCTTGCCTTCCAGGAAATATTTTCCTCATGCATTTCCTAGGTCATTTCACCTCAGCAGTGTCTGCGGGGTGAAGCATCTTACTGGCTGCAATGCATGTCCGTCATTAGGGAAGCAGCTGATTGGACTCTGACAGGAAAGGAGGCCCTGAGGGGTGGGGACAATTTCACTCCAAGTGAAATGACTATGAAAGTGCAGGGCTATCTGAAAGCAAGCGCTGCAAACACAGGGGTTTCTTTAACATATAGCATCAGATGTCATGTTTTAAAATACATGTTTGCTAAAAAAAAAATAGATTTCTTTCAAAATGAGACATTTTAGACCTATATATTGTGCATGGCATGGAAAATGTATGTGATTATTAGCTACAAACATAAATAATAACAGATTTAAATGCTGGAGCACCTAGTCTTAATCAATAAATATTATATATTTTGTTACCACAATCCTCGGTTAATTCCAAAACAGAAAAGCGAAATCAGAAGCTTATTTTTAATAGAGAAACAACACAAAAATCTGGAGCCGTAGCCCATCATTCATATCTGACACGGGTGCAAGTTTCATGCAGGAAGCTCCATGTTTCTTTAGTGACTGGTTACTGCAGCTCTGGTTGTGTCTCTACACGGAAGAAGCTGTCTTCTGTTCCTGTTCTTGTTGAATTAATGCCCTGAAAAGGTACGCCATAATTCCAGTAACCTTCCAAGGATGACTTTTCTTAAATAATTAGCAACCTGCACTTTTTGGGTTATTTCAACACAGCAACTTCTGGGTCTTACCATGTTACTGGCTGAAACCATGTCAGTCAATTGGGGAAGTAGCTGGTTGGTTAATGACAGGAAAGAAACAATTAAAGGGGCAGGGCCACTTTTCCCCTCCAGGTGAAATGGTCAAGCAAGTGCAACATTATCTGAAAGCATGGCTTGCAAAAAGAGATTTCTTTAACCATGTGTAGGACATCATGTTTTAAAATAACAAATGCAATAGTGCTTATTTAATAATCTGACATTTGAGACATAGATAATTAACAGAAGTGTGCACAACAGGAAAGATGCATGGAATTATTTTGTTAGTTACAATCACTTTAAGATAAAAAGCCAGCTGTGTATCTTATATACATACTCAGCTGATCCTATTATTGATAAGCCTGTTGCTAAATCATGCCTGAATGCAGTTTCTTACATTGGGAAAGCATGTCTTCGTTCTGGCATTATAACACATGACTAAGAGCTGTATTAGGAGCCAGCTAATGCAGCTCTATGGCTAATATGTATTACATGTGGGGTATAACTCCATCTGTAGATTTCAACCACAGTGTACATTACGCCATTGTGAATTCTATAGTAGGCTGGATTGTGTGAGCCCTTGAGCCAGACGTTTTCACAGGTGCATGCTTGTCTTTAAAAGTGTGTCCAGTCAGGTTCCACCTCTGAGTTATTATTTGAGATCTAACATCACTCCAGTGTACACAAAGTAAGACAGGGATGTGAGAGGCTGGCATTGGCATACAGAGTGCCTAATGAGAGGAATGGTCTGCACGAAGCTATAAGAAATGAGGATAAAACAACTCAAAAGGACTTTACTACATCCATTACAAACTGACTGTGTGTGTAACAGTGACGTGTAAATGTATGCTGCTTTTATACTGTGAATGTGTTTGTAATGTTTAGTATGGGAGATGGGTCTGGATTGTGTGTGGCTGAAAAACGAGATCTCAATTCTGGTGAACAACATTTTTATTAAAATACAAATACTGGAAAAGTCAAGGTTGCTCGGCCCTGAAGGACTGATGATGTAGAAAACCTGTGGAGACTTCAAAATCTCTCCAAATAGGATTATCAATGCTGACAGTGCTAATGTACAGCTTGTAACATCTGTACAAGCACAAACCAAGAGCTGCAGTCAGCTTCTTTCCTACGAGGGTCATCAGGTATAAAACATCTGCATGAAGGATGAGACAAACCTGTGGGGATGCTGTCTGGCTGCAGCGATTTTACAGCCTGACCTACATTGATAATTCTGCTTCTCGCAAATATCTGCATCGTTCTGCTAGGGAACATTGTTCTAATGGTGTACAGAAACGTCTTACATAATGTGTTATACACTGTCCAAGGTTAGGACATATGAACAAACACAGACTGTCGTGTCAGTCAACTTACACAACCTAGTAAAATTAGGAACCAGTAATTCTGCATTGGCAGTAAATGAATAAGATTTGGGGGGAACACTTGTGTGCCAGATTGTTCATTAAAGTCTTTTACCTGAATTTGAGATGGTTATCCATTCAGACATCCTAAGTGAGTCAGGGATCTGAGTGGGTAAACGGGTTAAATGGGTAACCGGCAGAGTTTTTTGACTCCCAATATGGGTAGGAGGAGTTTGTATATAGGTCACAGGCATATTCAAGTGTTATTGAGATGTGTTATTAAAATGCTCTGGTGCTACCAAACTGAGCAATCTGTTCTGAGATGGTTACAGTAAATGGCTTCTCTGCATCTCTTTCAGCAGGCAATCAATTACAAACCTGCCAACTCCAGCTGGGTTTATTATTGCTGAGATCAATCCTGTGTTAAGTCTAGAGACACTTTCCTAAAAACCATTTTATGAGCTTCAGAGCAACAACGTTTGCAGCGTTTATCCAAACCTCTATGCTCTTGAAGTTCTACTTGAGTTCAGGATTGGTGTGGGGTTGTTGTGAGGTGCCTGTGGAGGTTTCTAATAGACCATCAGGGAGACATATACACAAGGTATATACAATCAGCACTCAGATATCCGTTACCCAGTGTGGCAATGTGCCCCGCCCCTGTGTGCATATTATGTGTTGTATGTTGCGTGCGTGTGTTAATGTTGGTGTATAGTCATTGGTACACGGGATATAAATGGGTCTGTGTTTCACGTGTATTTAAAAAGTGTAGATTTGTATTTAGGCACGAGGAGGGCACAAATCACTTCACGTGCTGGGATTCAAGTGAATAATTAATTAGTAATTGAATCCCAGCACAACAGTATATATAGACACATTTTCTTTCACTCGTGGTTGGGTGTTCGGTGAGTGGAGAACGGGAGAGAGAGAAGGAGAAAATAAAACAAAGTAAGAACGTAAATTAGAAGAGTTTTCACTCACCGTGTTTGTTTGTCTTTTGTTTTTGCTCGAGTGCCGTGTCCTGTGTTTTTGTGTTAAAACCTTTTATTTTCTGTTCTGTTTATTAAATGCTGAGCGAAAGCATTCGCTCAGCTTCACCAAACCACACCTCTCTGTCTGTTTATTTCCTGCTTCTGGTCTGACGCCACCCACTCCGGCCGTCTTTGTGACACGTGGTGTCCTGCGTGGGATCTACAGCGCCTCCAGGACTCAGGCCAGAGCAGGAACCGCATTTTTGGATTAAAAAAAAAAAAAAAGAGGAAAAAAAAAAATGGCAGAAGACGCCATCAAAGTGCGGGACTGGATCCTGGAGAATGCTGGGCTGGAGGCCCAGTCTATACCAGTAGCCGTCCGGTTCCTGCGGTTTATGGACAGAGAGCGATGGGAGGCGTATGCGAGGGAACAGACCGTAAGCACCTGGGAGGAAGGTGTGGAGTTGGTCCTCAGCTACCTGGAGGCGGTCATAACTACGACAGCCCAGGTAGCAGGTCCACCAGCAGAGGAAGAATGCCTGCTGTCCCCGTCTCCACCAGCAGAGGAAGAATGCCTGCTGGTTTTGCCTCCACAGCCCAAGCAGGAGGAGCCCGAGCGTCCACAGCCCGAGCGGGAGGAGCCAGAGCGTCCACAGCCCGAGTGGGAGGAGCCAGAGCGTCCACAGCCCAAGCGGGAGGAGCCTGAGCATCCACAGCCCAAGCGGGAGGAGCCTGAGCGTCCACAGCCCAAGCGGGAGGAGCCCGAACATCCTACGCCTGAGTGGGAGGAGCCCGAACGTCCTACGCCTGAGTGGGAGGAGCCCGAACGTCCTACGTCTGAATGGGGGGAGCCCGAACGTCCACAGCCCAAAAGGGAGGAGTCGGTGCACCCACAGCCCAAAAGGGAGGAGTCGGTGCGTCCACAGCCCAAAAGGGAGGAGTCGGTGCGTCCACAGCCCGAAGAGAGGGAAGTCGGGGCTTCCACAGCCCTAGGACCCAAGCTGCCAGCAGAGGGAGAATACCTGTTGGTTCACCTGCTGCTGCCATCCCGAGAGCTAAAGGGGGAGGAACCATCGCTGCCGTCCCAAGAGCCAGAAGGGGAGGAGTTACAGGCTCAACCCCCTGAATTTTTCTGGGGGGGAGAAGGGCAGGATGCTGGTGTCCCCCAGCAGCCTCTATTTATGCTGCTGAAGGGAGCACGGCGCACACCAGCCCAGCCGCCACAGCAGAGGGAGCCAGCACCGCCACAGCCTTCCTCTAAGTGGCCAGCATCAGCCCCATGGCCTCTGCCTCCACCGCAAGGAGCAGAGCAGCAGGAGCTGCCTCTGCCTCCACCACCGCCAGGAGCAGAGGAGCAGGAGCTGCCTCTGCCTCCGCCACCACCACCGCAAGGAGCAGAGGAGCAGGAGCTGCCTCTGCCTCCGCCACCCCCACCGCTTCCTCCACTAGGAGCAGAGGAGCAGGAGCTGCCTCTGCCTCCGCCACCACCACCGCCAGGAGCAGAGGAGCAGGAGCTGCCTCTGCCACTTCCAGGAGCAGAGGAGCAGGAGCTGCCTCTGCCTCCGCCACTGCCAGAAGCAGAACACCAGGAGCTGTCTCTGCTTCCCGTACCTCCACCACAGGGAGTACGGTGGCCGGAACCCCAGAAAGGGGAGCTGTCGGCCGCGAAGAAGGGGGAGGAGGTCTGGAGACCACCAACCCCAGCAGCAGTTTCGCTGCAGGAGATCGTGGGGGAGGTCAGGAGACCTGCTCTCACTGCAGCAGTTTCGCTGCCGGAGATCGTGGGAGAGGTCCGGAGACCTGCTCCCACTGCAGCAGTTTCGCTGCCGGAGATCGTGGGGGAGGTCCGGAGACCTGCTCCCACTGCAGCTTCTTCGCTGCCGGCAGTACTGTGGTCAGAGCCCCACCAAGGGGAGCTACCGGCTACGAAGGAAGGGGGAGGAAGGAAGGGGGAGAGGTCAGGAGACCAGCATCCCCCGCAGCAATTTCGCTGCAAGCGTGGACTAGCAGGCTGTCAGCCGTGCCACTACCGGCAGGGGTGCTGACAGCATGGCCAGCCATGGGCCCACTGAAGCCTCCCTTCCCAGCCCGAGACTTTGTCCTGGACTGCTGGATTTTTAAGGGGGGAGGTGGCCGTTGAGGCCATGTGTGCTTTGCACAGGGGGGGGGGTATATGTGGCAATGTGCCCCGTGTCTTTGTGACACCCAGATACACGTCAGTCGTGTTTTACCGCCCTTGTATTAAGAATAAAATCAATCCCCATTATATATATGTAACAAATTAGTTCACTTACCCATCACACGCGATTTCCGACACCGTCACCAGTTATCTGATACAAAGCCCATCTCTTCAATGTTACAATGTACTTGTTTATCCGTCACAGCCCGCGTTTTATTCTTTTTTTTTCTCGCATGCCAAATCAGTCTGTCTTTATTGTGCAGTTACACAGCGCTTTCTCCAATTTCTGGAAACTGTTGTTGTTTTTTTTACACAGTCCTGTGCATGGGTAACATTTTGATTTCATTTTGTTGTTGGGTTATTAATGGGGAATTTTACATACTGCTACACAACGGACTGGATTTAAAAGTACTGTATTACAGTTCATGTGGCCACAGTGTTTTTTTTTCAGAATCATATCGTTCTGAATTAAAATACTTCTTCTGTTAAAAATATAGTACTGTACCAATAAAAACATCTAAATGGAAGTCTACTCATTTTAAAACACACTTTTCAACTATGTATTTTTGACATTGTAACTTTTTTGTGTTCCCTGAAAAAACGGACAAGGGTTGGAACGGGCCACAATGAAATAATGAAATATGTGTCACACTCGTTTAACCATCACTGAAGTCAAAATTGTATAGGGTCGGATATGTGAGTGCTGACTGTAAAACACTGCAAAACCACCAGGGAGACATACACAAGGTTTAGAATACACTGCAACACCATCAGGGAGACATACACAAGGTTTAGAATACACCTAGCTAATTTGCTTACAATATGCATTTGTTTAAATGTAAAGACTGACTAAATGTACAGTATAAAACACTGCTCTTTAATTCATCTTTAGTTTTCTTTCTTTTTTTGTGCTGTCATAGATAAACGTGAAACCCAGTTTATATCATGACCTGCTTTATATGACGAATGATGCCTGCACGGCAATCATGATATAAAGCGGGTTCATCTGTATATAGGCTGATGGAGTAAAAAAAAAACTATCAACAGGAGAATGTGTAGAAGTGGAGCATCCCGGTGCTGAAAGGGTGCGTCTAGATCTACTGTGGAAAAATGACAACATTGTTGTGTTCAGCGATAATGAAAGTCCATGTGGCTTTGTACAATGCAAATCTTGCAAAATATTCCAGCAAAAAGATGGGAAATTCATCTACGCAGCGGCACACTGAAAAGGGATGTATTCATCCTGTAGCTGTTTTAAAAGCATAGTCGTGGTGTAATATTTGTTGTTGAGCGTTAATTTAGCATTTTGAATGAGAATGGAATTTGCAAGAGCTTCTTCTGTGTGTCTATTTATGGTGACAAAGTTTTGAAGAACCCTGTTGTTGTCTTCATTTAAATCATGCAGTGTTGGATTATTAGGAAAGGAAGTAAATGAGATATGAATAATTGAGTGATTTTTTTTCTTTATTTATTCATGTTTTAATTGGAAACCAGGAATACTCTACACTGAAGGTACTTAGTTTCAATAGCGTATGTTAGGAATATATTTGTAGAAGTGGTCGGGTCGGGTCAGGTTGGGTTTTTGTTTGGTCGGGTCGGGTTTTAAATTTAGGCCCGAGCAGACCTCTACTTGAGTGCATGTGCATGGCTGCTTTACAAGGAATAGTTTGCTTGAATCTTCAGTGACGTCCCACTTTCTTTTAAGAGAGTCTTTAACCCCTCAGACATCCTAAAAGACAATGCTTGTTTTCACCCATTACACCCTTAAGCGATCTTGTGAGACTAATGAGGGGTTTGGGGAAACACATAAGAAGATAGATCGGAAAGAGTCATCTGCTGTAGTGGTTCTCAATCCTTGTCCTGGGGGACAACTGCCCTGCTGGTTTTTGTTCCAACCAAGCTCTCAATTACTTAATTGAACCCTTAATTGAACTAATAATTAGCTTAATTTGACTTTTTAAATAATGTAGCTTATAAAAAGTTGGAGAATTGAAGTTCCTTATACAATTGTATACCTAAATTGAAATCTCCATCTGTTTAAATTAATGAAACCTCAGATTAGGCAAATTATTAGTTCAATTAAGGGTTCAGTTATGTAGTTGAGCGCTTGGTTGGAACAAAAACCAGCAGGGCAGTTGTCCCCCAGGACAAGGATTGAGAACCACTGGTATCAGCAGATTTAGCTACAATGTGAATAATTATTTAAAAAAAATATTAACAAGGTAGCATACTGCTGAAATTAGGGAATGCAACAAAACTGGACAGCCAACCAGGTCTGGATTGTGATGCTCTGTGATTCACCATGCTTGGATGTGCTTTGCTTTTATTAAGCTTTACTATATATTACTGTGATTTTCCCATTATGAAAATCTATGTTAGATGTAGTTCTGCCTGCAACATATTCTGTCCCAGTGGGCACTGCCAAAGCAACAACGCTCTTATATGTTGATCCAGAGGCACTGCCAAAGCAACAGCACTCTTATATGTTGATCCAGAGGCACTGCCAAAGCAACAGCACTCTTATATGTTGATTCCGAGGACAAGGGCAGGCATGATAAGGACTTGGAAGACCCTTGACCTGACCAGTGGACTGATCTCAATCCAGCTGAAGCCCCTGAACTTGAGCAGCTGCTTGGCTGGCCTGCTGACCCCAGTCTAATAACAGTAACAGAGCAGGGTCCAGATCGATCCCCCCAGACACCGTCTGGAATCGAGCTAGTGACCTCATAGTCACTTCAAATCCAACTGCCCAACCACACAGCCGCACTGCCCCAATGGTCTGATTAAAGACATTGGGTCTGTGTTTAAAATCAATAATACACAAGTAAATCATACTCCATGCTCTCTCCATTTGCCTACTTAACTGTCGCATTAGGCATCTGTGAAGGGAGTTTATGTGTTTTGTATGTCTGACACCCCCGCATCTTCAACTGCTCATATCTCAACCATGTGAGACTTCTTATTTCAATAGCACAGAAACTTCTCTGGCAAAATCTAACGGTACACTTCATTTGGACTTAAGATATGCTTTCATATTGTACTAATTTGATTGTTTGGTTTCCAGATGATAAAGACATAACTCTGTGACGGTCAGGTTTGATCATGGGTATCGAACATGAAAAAGACTTCTGCAAATGTATTTTACATAGTTGCCGCCATTGCTGTGTTAGGTATTTCGTATTTGTTCATTTTGACCTGTGACATGATATGGCTTCCATGTTGTGGTCATGTGTCATTTGGGTTTTCTTATGATATTAACTCTTTAAAATATTGGCTTCCTGTTCAGTACACGGCTGTATTCTTTGATTCTCTAGGTTGTCTGTAGATATCAAACAAGAAAAAAAGTAATTTAGTTAAAACCTCATATCATAGATACTTTGTATTTGCTATTTTAAAAAATACGGATGATGAATTTTCTATGCAGGTTACTTATAAATGCAGTGTCTTGCAATTCAATTGAAAAGAACACCCCCCAAGTCCTCATAGGGAAGTACGCAATAATTGTTTTGAACATAAGCCTTGTACAAATCGCCTGTGTGAATGTCTGACCCCAGCATGACTCCTGGGGGTACACTGATGCTAAGCTTGCCACCTTAAATCCTCTGCATCTTGTGATTGGGACTGGAATTGAGGTGCTAATTAATACATTAGCGGGTTTGAAGACTGTGTTAATTAGGAAATACCACAATAGAATACTAATGCTAAAATCAGACTTAGCAAATTGAAGATTCCACCAAGAAGACACTTTGAATAACATCTGAGATTACTCCATGTTTTTCTATTTGTGGTTGCAATGTGGTTTAGTTTCTTTCATCTTTAAACCCCAATCTAATTCAAAATGTTAGGGTGCTGGGTTTCATAGCAGGCTAACCTTTCATGGTCTCAACTTGATTGTATCTAACAAAGTCAATTGCCTGCATAGGTCTCATAAGTTGAGTGTAGACATGCACACGTTACAGCAACCATGCATTTTAATTTTCAAACATGACATCTGGTGCTACACTAGGATAAAGAAAGTTTTTGGCTTGATTGATTTGCCTTCCAGGAAATTGCTTAACTTGCCAGGTCATTTCACCCCAGCAGTGTCTTCGGTTCAAAGCATCTTACTGGCTGCAAAGCATGTCAGTCATTAGGGGAAGCAGCTTGCTGGTTACTGACAGGAAGGAAGGCCTTGAAAGGCTGGGGAAATGTCACTCTCCAGGTGAAATGGCCAAAGCAGTACAATGCTATCTGAAAGCTGATTTAACCTAGTGTAGTACCATGTGTCCTGTTTTAAAATGAAAAGCAGAGGTTTCTTTCCTAACTGCATATTTAACATCAATATAGTAATAGTAATTGTATTATGTTCCATGCAAAATAGTGTTTCAATGTGAAAAGGCATCTAAACAGTGAAACTGGTTTCACAGTGTACATGGCAGCCAGCAGTGCCAAAGTGCAGCAGTCAGAAAGGGTCCCCTTTAGTGTCCGCTGTCCAATTTGGAGGTTAGGGACACATGCTAGCAGACTTTGTGTTATGTGGAAACCAATCACCTTATTGGTCAGCAACTAATCAGATCAAAATTGCATTTTGAAAACACTTTTGCATAAATTAAACAAATGTGTATATATACAAACGTGCTCAAATTTGTTGGTATCCCTCCACAAAAAACGAAGAATGCACAATTTTCTCTGAAATAACTTGAAACTGACGAAAGTAATTGGCATCCACCATTGTTTATTCCATATTTAATAGAAATCAGACTTTGCTTTTGATTTTTTATTCAACATAATATTGTAAATAAGAAAACAAATGAAAATGGCATGGACAAAAATGATGGGACCGCTAACCTAATATTTTGTTGCACAACCTTTAGAGGCAATCACTGCAATCAAACGTTTTCTGTAGCTCTCATTGAGACTTCTGCACCTGTTAACAGGTAGTTTGGCCCACTCTTCCTGAGCAAACTGCTCCAGCTGTCTCAGGTTTGATGGGTGCCTTCTCCAGACTGCAAGTTTCAGCTCTTTCCATAGATGTTCGATAGGATTCAGATCAGGACTCATAGAAGGCCACTTCAGAATAGTCCAATGTTTTGTTCTTATCCATTCTTGGGTGCTTTTAGCTGTGTGTTTTGGGTCATTATCCTGTTGGAGGACCCATGACCTGCGACTGAGACAGAGCTTTCTGACACTGGGCAGTACATTTCGCTCCAGAATGCCTTGATAGTCTTGAGATTTCATTGTGCCCTGCACAGATTCAAGGCACCCTGTGCCAGGCGCAGCAAATCAGCCCCAAAACATAACCGAGCCTCCTCCACATTTCACTGTAGGTATGGTGTTCTTTTCTTTGAAAGCTTCATTTTTTCGTCTGTGAACATAGAGCTGATGTGACTTGCCAAAAAGCTCCAGTTTTGACTCATCTGTCCAAAGGACATTCTCCCAGAAGGATTGTGGCTTGTCAATATGCATTTTAGCAAATTCCAGTCTGGCTTTTTTATGTCAAAAGTGGAGTCCTCCTGGGTCTTCTTCCGTGGAGCCCACTTTCGCTCAAAAAGCGACGGATGATGCGATCAGAAACTGACATACCTTCACCTTGGAGTTCAGCTTGTATCTCTTTGGCAGTTATCCTTGGTTCTTTTTCTACCATTCGCACTATCCTTCTGTTCAATCTGGGGTCGATTTTCCTCTTGCGGCCGCGCCCAGGGAGGTTGGCTACAGTTCCATGGACCTTAAACTCCTTAATAATATTTGCAACTGTTGTCACAGGAACATCAAGCTGCTTGGAGATGGTCTTGTAACCTTTACCTTTACCATGCTTGTCTATTATTTTCTTTCTGATCTCCTCAGACAACTCTGTCCTTTGCTTTCTCTGGTCCATGTTCAGTGTGGTGCACACAATGATACCAAACAGCACAGTGACTACTTTTCTCAATTTAAATAGGCTGAATGACTGATTACAAGATTGGAGACATGTGTGATACTAATTAAAGAAACGAATTAGTTTGAAATATCACTATAATCCAATTCTTTATTATCTTTTCTAAGGGGTACCAACAAATGTGTCCAGGCCATTTTAGAATATCTTTGTAGAATAAGCAATAATTCATCTCTTTTCACAGCTTCTTTGCTTTATTCTATGACATACCAAAGGCATGCAAGTATACATGATAAAATAGCTTTTAATTTCATCACTTTTCAGGAGGAATGAAGCATTATTTCAATGAGCTGTAAGGGTACCAACAAATTTGAGCACGTCTGTATATATATATATATATATATATATATATATATATATATATATATATATATATATATATACAGTATATATATTATTTATTTCTTAGCAGACGCCCTTATCCAGGCGACTTACAATTGTTACAAGATATTACATTATTTCACATTATACATTATACAGATAACACATTATTTTTTTAAAATTTTTTTTTAATATATATATATATATATATATATATATATATATATATATATATATATATATATATATTGGACTGTATGCTGGGCAAAACAACAGTGCTTTCTGCGCCGTGTTTTTAAAAGACCCCCCCCCCCCAATGTGTAGTGTATTCAGATCAGTATGCTTTTGTGTTGTGAGTATTTTGCAAGTGACGGTCACTGATAACTTTCCCACTTGAATTAGTTCTTTTGTCCATTGCAGTTCATTGTGGGCATAAAATGGACTTTGTTCAATGTGTTTATCACTAATAAAGACTTTATTTTCACTGCATTATCTTCAACTTGGAGAATCACTTTCAATAAAAGATCAGAGTTTTACATCCTCTAGAGCGGCATCATCAATCAGAGTGAAAGTGACTAAGAAAGTGGAGTATCTCTACTGCTGGATACGAAACAGAAACACCTGTGAGAACAGTGTCAATAGCACTAATTCAATGTGATGAGTCTGTAAGGTGTTAAAATTGTTCTGGAGGGATACATGACCATCCTTAATGATGAACGCCTCTAATTCCTGTAAGGGAGTGTGGCGGAGTGTCCCACCCCTATATATTTATTTATTATTATTTGTATTTTTGTTTGCGGCGCAGTTCAAAGCGCCGCGTATTTGTTATTGTTTTTATATTTTAAAAACCTCGTGAGGATGCGTGGCTGATCAGCTACTAATTATTTAACTAGCTGACAGTCATGCATCCTTACTAAACTCGTGCAGACTGTGGCCCAGGGGTAATAAGATAATTAACAGCTAGTTAACCCCTCGGCCAGAGGATAAGAACCTGCAGCTGTCCGTGCTGCGAGGAGGGTGTACAGAGGAGAGTATGGGGAGCGGAGAGAGTGAGGAAAATAAATAAATACACAACTGCTAAGTATCGTGCTGGGTTAAAACCAGCACGCTTATTAGTTTCTATTTGTTTGGCCAACGCGCCTTTTTGTTTTGTGTTTTGTTGTTTGTTTAAATCTTTTGTTTTGTTTTATAATTTAATAAATACGCTGACCGCAGTAGCGTTCAGCTTCACCCGCCCATCCACTGTTTTGTTTCTGGTACTTCCTGGTCCATGACCACACCTCACCACTGCAAGCCATCCTGCCACAGGGAGATTTAGGACTTTATGGTGAATTGAAAATGCCCAGAACCGACAGCGAGTGAAGTCCTTGTTGGAACAGCGTTGACTTGAGCAAAGACTGAACGCATGAGTGGCAGCTGAAGCACTGCCAATATCCTTCTGCTGTGTTGACTTTCCAGAACAGTGTGTGTTCACCACTGCTCTTCCATGCAGCCCTGGCCTAGATAGCACTGTTCCAGCATGGCTTTCACTCACTCACTCTGTCCACTAATTGTTTTAGTCTATTTGTTAATTATCTGTTTGCCTAATTCATCATGCAGAATTCTGGCTGTTACTGAACATCAATCTATAAAAGTGTCTGCTGATGTCCATGGCTTTTCCTATAGTAAAAGCATAGCAACATGTAATAAGGAATAGTGAAAGCATGGTAAAGCCATAACAGCTTCTTGCAAGGGATCATTCTGCATGTATCCCAATCCTTGTTGGAGGGTAGTGCCCACACTAAATACATAGCAAAGTGTAATAAGACATTGTGAAGGCCCAGGCTGGGGTGGTAAGCCATAGTAAACAAACATGGGAAATCGTGGGAAACTGTGATCTAGTTTCCACGCCAGCATGGTACCTACAGAGCAAGCTGACAGCACCGTGTGAAAAGCTGCCCACATGAAACGGTAATACCGCCAGCCAGTATCAGATAGGAAAGGATACCAACAATGCACAGTGCTGACAAGGCACGGCACAGCATGGGATTTAAAACATGCGGCACGGTAAGCAAAGGGTACGAGTGCCATGCCAGCACGGTGTCACAGAGCAATCTAATTTATGTCTAAAAAAAACCCTGCATATCCTATATATGTTATGGAGGTGAAAGTTATCATCTTATAAAGCCTGGAGACTATTAATGCAAACTGCAAAGCAATATATATCGCTAACTCTTTAGCCAGTGACCCACCTTGGACGATGTTTGAAATTTCATGACCCATAATTTTAAAACAATTTTTTTCCCAGCAAAACTACACTAACTTAAAATGACCCTATTCCCACTGTCAGAAATATGTGCTATTAAAAGGACAAGAAGAATAGAACTTATCAATATGAATAAGTAGATGGGTTTATACCTTCACTGAGAGACATGCGTTTGGTTCACTGCTACTGAAGTTAATGCTGAGACTGGTGACACTGATGCTACTGCTGGGACTGGTAAGACTGGTGCTCACACTGCTAGAATTGGTAAAACTGGTGCTGCCACTGCTGAAACTGGTAAGACTGGTGCTGCTACTGCTAGAACTGGTAAAACTTGTGCTGACACTGCTGGGACTGGTAAGACTGGTGCTTCTAGTGCTGGGACTGGTAAGACTGGTGCTGACACTGCTGAGACTGGTAAGACTGGTGCTGACACTGCTGAGACTGGTAAGACTGGTGCTGCTACTGCTGGGACTGGTAAGATTGCTGATAATAGTGCTAAGACTGATCGGACTGCTGGGACTGTATGATGCCACGATTAAAAACACTGATTTAGAAGGCTTTTCTTTAAATAGTTTGCCAATCCTCCGTTGGCCTGATCTATCGAAATGCTGTAACACTTCCTCCAGGGACATGTCTCTGTGGACATATAGCAGGGCAAGGCCATGCAGTCTATTTTCAACCATACTGCTGCGAGACCAATTAAACATATCGAAAGGATGCACTCAGTTACTATTCTTTCTATGTCATAAACGTCAATATTACCCAGATATGCCTGATTTTTTTTTCTCTTATAGTGTCGCAATTTCTTATGAAGATGACAGTAAATAAAGTCACGGAATCAGCGTCAAACTGAATGAAACAGAATAAAGCTGAGGTGACAGGAGGCGCTACGACTGAAGTCGGTTCTGAAAGCTCATACTGTAGCGAGTTAGGGGATTGCAAGAGGATGCCAACAAAACGCTATTTTATTTAAAAGCACAGCAGGTTCAGCACCACGAACGGCGACAACAGCACAGTAACACACCAGACAGCAATCAACTACCCACCGAGCGCTGCAGCACTCACTGATATTTACACAAAGCGGACCAACTGAAACCTCCCAATGTCCCAAAAGGCGGACTGGCACACTGACAGCTACAGTTCCAGCTTCCAGGGTTGGTTGGCACAGTGCCAAGCAGGGGAAAGGTCGCAGTGGTCCCAGTGCTGTAGCGAGTCGGGCTCTGCACTAAATACACATGGCCTCATGCATTAGCCAGTAGCCAGTACTGTATAATGCTATAAACGTACGCCAGGTAGGGCAATACCTGGACAGAGCATCTGTGTGCAGTTAAAGCGATGAGAAATAAATAAACCCATATAGATAAAGCAAACTCAGCTGTCCGGTTTACACATATTCTACAACACATCAATATTAAAAACAGGACTTCCTTGGATTTTTTCTCTCTAAATAATATATACTATATATAATTACCTCCAATTCTTCTAGCCCATGGCATCGGGGCCATCGCACAAAAATACAATACATAAAAAATAGTAAAAGCTAACAGCTATGAATCATTATATCGGGGGAGGAGGAAGGCGCTGCCATTGCGCAGGAAAAACATTGATTTTTCAAAATGTAACGCAGCTAAACATCACACAGGTCTGTCAGCAGAAAAACAATATTAATATAAGAAGAAATAAAATCACTAAACATTCTTACCTAGAGTTGGCTTCTTCTGAAGGAAATGCGTTACAGATTGGTTTCATCTTTGAGTATTTACAGTACCAAACCATCCACTAAATAATACACAGGACAAAAAATGGGATCGGATCCGAATTCACTGGCACCGGATCAGAAGAAGCGGATCTGGATCAAGCTTCACTGATCTGTAATCTTGATCCTATTCTGGAGCTATACGCGGTGTAACTAGGGAAACTGACCAATGAGAAGCGAGCATGTCTGTGTGGCGTTAAGTTTCAATATCCTGGCTGTCAAATGTGTATACAGCCTGAGATCACAGTAATGTTACGAAGAAATGGCAAATAAAAAATGAAAAATATAAAAACATGTCAATTATGCCACTCTTAAAAATGAAAGTGGACACATTATTAAAAAAAAGGTCTTTAGATATATATTTTTTACTTTTTTCTTAAAAAACGAACCCAACTGATTTTTACGGAAGCAGCCACCTCGGCTGCCTCAATGCATTCTACACCCCTGCAGTGTTGTAGAAGATATTAGGTAAGTGTATAATAGAAGTATGGGAAAAGCATGTTTAATCTGCAAAATTACATGCAAATTCACTGTGGAAAGTAAAAGCATGGGTAATCTGCAAAATTACATGCAAATTCACTGTGGAAAGTAAAAGCATGGGTAATCTGCAAAATTACATGCAAATTCACTGTGGAAAGTAAAAGCATGTTTAATCTGCAAAATTACATGCAAATTCACTGTGGAAAGTAAAAGGTGTTATAAAGGTGTGCAATATCTTCTTTTAATTTCTATCAAATAACCCAGAACCAGAAAAACGATTCTTTTCTCTCATGATTCTAGACATGATTCTCTCTACATTTCTTTTGTGCAGTCCAAAGACTCCCACATCCTGAGATTTGGCATTTCCAGCCTTTCTTATTATAATTTCCCCTCCTGAAACAGCTGCAGTCCTTCAGCAAAGGGCACTGGAATGACAGTTATGATAATACAGACAGAAAATTAGACGTGGCATCCTCTGTCTACCACTGATTAGCAAAAAATAATGCAACAGGAAGTGCAGTGGAGGATTTGATGAGTTTGAGCTTGGAGTGACTGCAAACTGATTGTAACACAAACCAAAATGCAGGCGCTTCATTCAATGACACGGACCATGCATAAAACAGTAAGACAACAGGACAACATTTCAATACACCTGTGACCTACACTGGAGAGTCTTCACAATGGGTGTGCTCATTTCCAATGTTTATTTTTCAGAGGCTCATAAAATACTATAATAAATCACTCACCTTTTTTAATTTGACTGGGGTTTTCGTTGGAGCACCATGAAACCTGTTAATCATAGAAGAGGTTTCAACACTGTCAGTATGAGTTGTTTCTGACCACTTAAGCTGACAACATGATTGGGGTGAGAGATATCCAAAGTCAACAATAGGAAAGCGTCTGGTATGATTGACATCCATTTCATTTGCTGTGATTTTCCTTAGCTTGGACATCTCCTCCTCAGCCACATTTCATCGGCTGCTGTTCAGAAGTAATTTAAAACCTCTGCTACGAGTATCAGGATGAGAATACTTTAAGAGGGGGAGCGTTGAGGGGAGATTGTTTAATCGTTTGTGTGTATTTGAGGTAAAACGTGCATCAACTGCCCCTTGCCCAATCGTTCTGAGGAATATGTAGGAATGTATTACATTTGATATATATATATATATATATATATATATATATATATATATATATATATATATATATATATATATATATATATATACACACAGCTGTAGTCAAAAGTGTACATACCCCAATGGAAATTTCTATCACTTTCTTTGAAAACAAAGAATTTTAGGAACAATCTTTTGTAGCAAAGGTTTTGCTTTTGTGGATGAGGAAAAAAAGTTATTTCAGCAATTTATTTGCAAAACTCCAAAAATTCTAATTCATACCCTGACAAAGAAAATTAAATTAATACCTAGTCGAGGCACATTTAGCAATAGTAACGTCTTTTAAACAATTAGGATATTTGT
This sequence comes from Acipenser ruthenus, assembly GCF_902713425.1. Lineage (NCBI taxonomy): Eukaryota > Metazoa > Chordata > Actinopteri > Acipenseriformes > Acipenseridae > Acipenser > Acipenser ruthenus. The sequence goes on from NC_081211.1 coordinate 14,844,594, forward strand.
CAATGAGCTTTTGGCATGATTCTTTAACGATTTTTGACCGTTCTTCGATGCAAAATTGTTCCATTTCATTCCAATTCCGAGGACTTCTCTTGTGCACTGCCTTCTTCAACTCATACCAAAGATTCCCAATCGGATTTAGACTGGGACTTTGACTAGGCCATTCCAGAACCTTGATTGTATTCTTCTTTAACCATTCTGAAGTAGATTTTGATGTGTGCTTTGGATCGTTGTTGTGTTGGAACATCCAGTTGTGCTTTAAACCAAGTTTTGTAGCGGAGGATTTCAGATGATTGGCCAATATCTTTTGGCATGCTATGGAATCCATTTTACCATGTATTGGAACTAAATTTCCTGTGCCATTAGAGGAAAAATAGCCCCATAGAAGGATATTACCACCTCCATGCTTGACAGTAGGTATGGTGTTTATTTCTTTGTACACCTCACCAGACTTTCTCCAAATGTAACGACCATCAGCATGACCAAATAGCTTGATTTTTGTTTTGTAACTCCACAAAACCTTTTACCAGAACTTGTATCCATCATTCAAATGCCTTTTTGCAAATTTTAAGCAATATCCTTGTGACGTTTTCCTAAGAGTGGCTTTTTCCTTGGCCTGCGACCATTGAGACCTTCACCATGCAATACTCGACCTATGATTGAAATGGAAACCCCAGTCCCACTTGTAACCAGTTCACTTTGAATATCTTTAATAACAATCTTGGATTGTTATTAACCTTAATCACAATTCTTCTACTTGTTCTTGGTGAAAGAACGTTCTTTATTCCAGATCGAGGGAGCTTTGCGACAGTACCATGAGTCTTGTACTTCTTGATAATAGAAACAATAGTTGAAATTGGGATACTCAAATGCTTGGAAATCATCTTGTATCCTTCTCCAGCTTTATGACAATACATATTTTTCTGCCTAAGGTCTTCAGATAGCCCATATTGACTTACTGGTAATGTAACAGGGGAGATCTATACTGAACTGGCGTATCCGTGGTTCTGCAGGAAGAGGGCAGCAGTCTCGTAAGATCCGTCTGTCAGTTATGGCGATGACATGGAGAGGTGGGGAAGAGGGTGTGTGGGATTTCCCTCTCTCTGACTGGCTGAGAGGCGGGCCTTGTGGGGATTGTTCGGCCCATAAGAGCTGCGCTTGGTTGTGCATTCGGGTGGCCGGAGAAAGGATACCCAGTGACGCTGGCGGAAGACATCAGTGTAAACAAAGAACAGGCAAGCACGACTGAGTGAGACAGCCTGCCTTAAAAGAAACTAAAAAGTAAAATAAATAATTACGTACCCAAGGGGACGTGTGTAGTTATACAGGGAACCCCAGTGTATAGAAACAAATAACTGAGCGTATGTCGGAGGCCCATACTGACTGGCTTAGCGGCAGTGGGGGCATTGCATAAGCAGCACTTTTGTTTTGTAGTTTTATTACTGTGTTTTATTTTCCCTTTTTCTTTCACCTTTTGTTTTCATTATTATTTTTGAACACTTGTATGTGCACTGGACTGTATACCAGCATTGGTAAACCCGTGGTCCTGTTTACTGTTGCCAGTATTCAGGCCACGGACAACAGTGCCCTCTGCGGTTAAAAGTAAATCAGTGCGCCTGAGCGGCATTACAAATAAAACCTTCTGTCTCACGTGTGTGTCAGTGAATTGCCCACCACCCTTCCACAGGTAATGACAGCAATCATCCTATGCCTAACCCTTTTATACTCTCTAAGAAGGTTCACCTATTATCCAGCATTTTCTAGACGTTTCTAGAATTAGGTTCTGCATTATCGTATTGAAATTTAAGGGTATGAATACTTTTGAGTTAGCATTTTTGTAGTTTTGCTAAACAAAATGCTGAAATAAATAATTGTAGATTCTATTTCTTGTAACATTTTTTCCCTATCCACAAAAACAAAACTTTTTTTTCTTTTTTTTCTTTTTTCAAGAAATTTCTAGAAATTGTAAATTTCCATTGGGGTATGACAACTTTTGACTACAACTGTATATACACTACCGGTCAAAAGTTTTAGAACACCCCCATTTTTCCAGTTTTTATTGAAATTTAAGCAGTTCAAGTCCAGTGAATAACCTGAAATGGTACAAAGGTAAGCAGTAAACTGCCAGAGGTTAAAAAAAAAAAGTTTAGGTTACCAAAAACTGAAAAATAATGTACATTTCAGAGTTATACAAAGAGGCCTTTTTTCAGGGAACAAGTAATGGGTTAACAACTTACAACTGTTGTGCAGCAATGGAAGTAAATTAAGCCTTGAAAGTTGATGCTAACAATTCCTACAGGTGTCCCAACTTTTGTTGATTACTTACAAACCCTCTGTCTGTATAAAAGCAGTGTTGGAACAGACTGTGTTACTACACCCTCTTAAGCATTATTTGGACAGTATTGTACTGCAGGAACTAGTATATTGCTCTCATAATGGCGAGAAAAAGGCAATTAACAAAGGAAGACAAACAGACCATTATAACCCTTAAAAGTGTAGGTCTTTCCTTTAGATAAATTGCAAAGAAAGCCAAGGTGTCAGTGAGTACAGTTTCCTACACCATCAAAAGGCACTTGGAAACTGGAGGAAACTCTGACAGGAAGAGGTCTGGCAGACCCAAAGCCACAACAGAATCGGAAGACAAGTTTCTGAGAGTCAACAGCTTGCGTGAGAGGCGGCTCACAGGACAACAGCTTCAAGCACAGCTTAACACTGGTCGAAGTAAGCAAGTCTCAGTTTCAACTGTGAAGAGAAGACTTCGAGCTGCAGGTTTGACAGGTCGAGTGGCAGTAAGAAAGCCATTGCTAAGATGGCAAAATAAGAAAAAAGAGGCTTGCCTGGGCCATGAAGCACCGCCAGTGGACTACCGAAGACTGGAAGAAGGTCTCATGGACCGATGAATCAAAATTTGAAATCTTCGGTTCATCATGCAGGGTTTTTGTACGCCGTCGAGTAGGCGAAGGGATGGTTCCTCGGTGTGTGACACCAACTGTCAAACATGGAGGAGGAAGCGTGATGGTCTGGGGCTCTATTGCTGGATCCAGAGTCGGCGACTTGCACAGAGTGAGTGGCACCCTGAACCAAAACTGCTACCACAGCATTTTGCAGCGCCATGCAATACCCTCTGGTATACGCCTAGTTGGTCAGGGGTTCATCCTACAGCAAGATAATGACCCAAAACATACCTCCAGGCTATGTGAGAACTACCTTAGAAGAAAAGAACAAGACGGTAGGCTTCAAATCATGGAATGGTCAGCACAGTCTCCAGACTTAAACCCCATCGAGCTGGTTTGGGATGAACTGGACAGAAGGGTGAAAGCAAAGCAACCTAAAAGTGCAACACATTTGTGGGAACTTCTGCAACAGTGTTGGGAAGAACTTTCCGAACAATATTTGATTTCCATTGTAGAAAGAATGCCACGACTGTGTTCGGCTGTTATATCTGCAAAAGGTTGCTACTTTGAGTCAAAAATTTAGATTAAATTTTGTTAAACAAAATGATTCCATGATTTCTTTTTTATCTCCAATTGTTTATTTGTTCTATGCTTTAATTTCAGAGTACATTGAGACATTAAACTGCGTAAATTTCAATAAAAACTGGAAAAATGGAGGTGTTCTAAAACTTTTGACCGGTAGTGTATATATATACAGACGTGCTCAAATTTGTTGGTACCCTTACAGCTCATTGAAATAATGCTTCATTCCTCCTGAAAAGTGATGAAATTAAAAGCTATTTTATCATGTATACTTGCATGCCTTTGGTATGTCATAGAATAAAGCAAAGAAGCTGTGAAAAGAGATGAATTATTGCTTATTCTACAAAGATATTCTAAAATGGCCTGGACACATTTGTTGGTACCCCTTAGAAAAGATAATAAATAATTGGATTATAGTGATATTTTTTTAACTAATTAGTTTCTTTAATTAGTATCACATGTCTCCAATCTTGTAATCAGTCATTCAGCCTATTTAAATGGAGAAAAGTAGTCACTGTGCTGTTTGGTATCATTGTGTGCACCACACTGAACATGGACCAGAGAAAGCAAAGGAGAGAGTTGTCTGAGGAGATCAGAAAGAAAATAATAGACAAGCATGGTAAAGGTAAAGGCTACAAGACCATCTCCAAGCAGCTTGATGTTCCTGTGACAACAGTTGCAAATATTATTAAGAAGTTTAAGGTCCATGGAACTGTAGCCAACCTCCCTGGGTGCGGCCGCAAGAGGAAAATCGACCCCAGATTGAACAGAAGGATAGTGCGAATGGTAGAAAAAGAACCAAGGATAACTGCCAAAGAGGTACAAGCTGAACTCCAAGGTGAAGGTACATCAGTTTCTGAGAAAATGTCCTTTGGACAGATAAGTCAAAACTGGAGCTTTTTGGCAAGTCATATCAGCTCTATGTTCACAGACGAAAAAATGAAGCTTTCAAAGAAAAGAACACCATACCTACAGTGAAACATGGAGGAGGCTCAGTTATGTTTTGGGGCTGCTTTGCTGCGCCTGGCACAGGGTGCCTTGAATCTGTGCAGGGCACAATGAAATCTCAAGACTATCAAGGCATTCTGGAGCGAAACGTACTGCCCAGTGTCAGAAAGCTCTGTCTCAGTCGCAGGTCATAGGTCTTCCAACAGGATAATGACCCAAAACACACAGCTAAAAGCACCCAAGAATGGATAAGAACAAAACATTGGACTATTCTGAAGTGGCCTTCTATGAGTCCTGATCTGAATCCTATCGAACATCTATGGAAAGAGCTGAAACTTGCAGTCTGGAGAAGGCACCCATCAAACCTGAGACAGCTGGAGCAGTTTGCTCAGGAAGAGTGGGCCAAACTACCCGTTAACAGGTGCAGAAGTCTCATTGAGAGCTACAGAAAACGTTTGATTGCAGTGATTGCCTCTAAAGGTTGTGCAACAAAATATTACGTTAGCGGTCCCATCATTTTTGTCCATGCCATTTTCATTTGTTTTATTATTTACAATATTATGTTGAATAAAAAATCAAAAGCAAAGTCTGATTTCTATTAAATATGGAATAAACAATGGTGGATGCCAATTACTTTTGTCAGTTTCAAGTTATTTCAGAGAAAATTGTGCATTCTTCGTTTTTTGTGGAGGGGTACCAACAAATTTGAGCACGTCTGTATATATATATATATATATATATATATATATATATATATATATATATATATATATATACATACATACATACACACACAATATGTACAATAAAAATGCTTTCCTGTTACATGAATTGAATGACAAATGTTTACTGTATGTAGGATGCCACATCTAGGAGTAAGAAAGTTATTAGTTTTATTACAACCGTCAAAATACTAGCGCTCTTAACAACAAGAGAGTCATCTATCCTGTTCATCAGCTACTGCTATTGTTCACATCTGAAGAGTATGTTAAAACACAGCTAGACAAAGGTTTGCATGCAGCTACCGACATTAACAATAAGGCACGAAACCCACAAGCAGATCAGAAGCATACTGTATGTGGAAGCTACTCTAAATCAAGGCCAGCATTTCTATAAACAAAAATGCCATCCCTCTTCCTTAATGATAAGAACTGGTACCTTTTTGTTTACAGAGGAACCCCTGATTAAGATCATTATTATTAAGATATGTAATGGATGTCGGATTTATGATAGATACATGTAGATTATTACATGTATCTAATCATAATTTGAAAGGTGATCCACTACACATTATATGTATGAATATGTATTTTATAAATTAGTTATTTACAGCCATCACAAACTGCTATTTTAAAATACCTGTCATTTTGTTAGGACCATACAATGGTTTTAAAATGTGGGGAATACCCCAGGCAACATTATAACACATATATTTACAGGTTTTAGTCTATACTTTTTTATTCGCACACTGTTTACCAAAAGGTCTTATTGGAATGTATAGTAACCAATTGGAATACTGTGTGCCGTTATGTGTCCTGTTGAGTTAATTACCCCAAGATAGTTTTAAATTGTGGAGAGCACTCTAGGCAAGATTATAACATGTGGCTTTATCTGGTTTATCTTTTTTTTTACTGGCAAAGCATGTACCAAAAAGGCCCATTGGAATGTATAGTAACCCATTGGAATACTGGGCATTGCAATGGAAAACATTGTAACACACAGCCTTACCCTTTGTAGTGCATCATATTTCATTGGCAAACTGTGTGCTGAATTCAGCCCTCGTGAAACTGTGATTATTGTGATTTAATAAACTCAGAATCTCGATACAAAATCACAATTTCAAAAGGAACAAAATACAGCTGCATTTCATCCCTACAGGTAAGTCATTAAATATTGTGGACATGTACAGTAGCTCTCAAAAGTGTTCACCCCTCTTGGACTGAAAATAATTGATTGCATAAGTATTCACCCCCTTTGCTATGAGACCCCTAAATAAGCTCTGGTGCAACCAATTGTCTTTAGAAGTCACATAATTAGTTGAATGGAGTCCACCTGTGTGCAATTAAGTTGTTTCACATGATTTCAGGTTAAATACACCTATCTCTGGGTGGTCCCACAGTTGGTTAGTACATTTCCTAACAAAAACTACATCATGAAGACGATGGAATAGTCAAAGCAAATCCGGAATAAGGTTCTTCAAAAGCAGCAATCGGGTAGGATATAAGAACATTTCCAAGGCATTAAGAAATGGAGAGAATATGGCATAACTGTGAATCTGTCTAGAACAGGCCGTCCTCAAAAACTGAGTATCCGGCCAAGAAGGGCACTAGTCAGGGAGGCCACCAAGAGGCCTATGGCAACTCTAAAGGAGTTACAGTCTTCCACGGCTGAGCTGGGTGACACTGTGCATACGGCAACAATAGCCCGGGTGCTTCACAAAACTGGCCTTTACGGGAGAGTGGCAAAAAGAAAGCCATTGTTGAAAAAAACTCACACCAAATCTCGGCTAGAGTTTGCCAGAAGGCATGCGGGAGACTCTGAGACCAAGTGGAAGAAGATTCTATGGTCTGATGAGACCAAAATAGACCTTTTTGGGCTCAACGCTAAGCACTATGTTTGGCGCAAGCCTAACAACGCACATCATCCTGAGAACACCATCCCTACCATGAAGCATGGTGGTGGCAGCATCATGCTATGGGGATGCTTCTCTGCGTCAGGGCCTAGAAAGCTTGTGAAGATCGAGGGCAAAATGGATGTAGCAAAGTACAGAGAAATCCTGGAGGAAAACCTGCCGAAGTCTGTAAGAGACCTGGGACTTGGGAGAAGATTCATCTTCCAGCAGGACAATGACCCCAAACATACAGCCAAAACCACACTGGAGTGGCTTAAAAACAAAAAGGTCAATGTCCTGGAGTGGCCCAGTCAAAGGCCGGACCTCAATCCAATTGAGAATATGTGGAAAGAGTTGAAAATTGCTGTTCACCAAAGGTCCCCATCCAACTTGATGGAGCTTGAGCAATTTTGCAAAGAAGAATGGGCAAAAATTGCAGTGTCCAGATGTCCAAAGCTGGTTGAGTCTTATCCAAATAGACTCATGGCTGTAATTGCTGCCAAAGGTGCCTCTACCAAATATTGACTCAAGGGGGTGAATACTTATGCAATCAATTATTTTCTGTTTTGTATTTGTAATTCATTTAGAACATTTTATAGATTTTATTTTTCACTTTGACATTATGTACTTTTTTTGTGTTGATCAGTGGCAAAAACTCCTAATTAAATCCGTTTTGATTCCATGTTGTAACACAATAAAATGTGGAAAAGTTCAAGGAGGGTGAATACTTTTGAGAGCCACTGTAAGTCATTAAATATTGTGGACATGTATATAATCTCTTTAAAATATTTGATTCTCTACATGTTTTTTGCATTTATTAAACCACTGTCATTGCGACTATATATTTAATTGGTTATATATATACAAAAAATAAAGACACTTACTGCGTTATGATTACTATGATATAAGTAATGTATTTTAAATAAGAAACTTAATTAAAAAAAAAAATCTCTGCAAAATAAATTAAACTATCAATTGAGCTGTCACTGCCGTCCAGGCATTTGGGCAGTTTTAATGCCTTTAAAAATGACAGTGCTGGGTATGAGATTCAAGTCCACTTACAGTAAAATGTAACACAGTGGATATCAATATACTGTAGTGGCACAGTGCTATCTTCTAGTGTGAATATCAATATAGTGGCAAAGTTCTGTCTTCTCATGATTATCAGTATAGTGGCACAGTGCTATCTTGTCATGAATATCAATATACTGGCACAGTGCTATATTCTCGGATGATTATCAATATAGTGGTACATTGCTATCTTCCCGTATGAATATCGATATAGTGTCACAGTGCTATCTTCTAGTGGGTTGGACCACCTATGTGCCTGTGTTATTAGTTCCTATCTAGATGGACGTATGATTGGTTTCATTTCGCACTACTGTAACCCAGCGTTATTCATTTGGTTTTTGGGTTCTCGATTCTATGTTCCTCTTATCCGTGCCTAACATCCCTATCTGAGGGTTATATTGTATAGTATTGTATAGTACAGGAATGGCAGATGTGATGCAGTTTAAAACTCAGTTTGTTAGTCTCACATCGTTGAGGTGCTTATTCTATTATAAAAGTTCCCTGTAGTAAAAGCACTGCAAAGTGTAATAAAACAAATGGGAAAAGAATGAGAAAGCTGCAAAATTACAGAGCAAATATATGCTGTGGTAAACCTTTATAAGACGCGCTCTTCTTCAGTGAATCAATTACAGTGCTTTTCATTCCTAGCCTCTACAGTCTTGGCAAGCATTATCAGATGCCATTAGACATCCATCCTCATGGTAAACCACTCCCAAGATTTCAGTAAACTGGATACTCTTACATTGCATTATTATTTAATTAACGTTCATGGCCCAGTCTTTTACAGACAATCGTTTCAGTGTAATTCAATCAGTTCAGTTATTAAAATCTAAATCAAACAAATAGGTCTTTAGATATATAAAAACAAGAGAGAGTAGCAGCAAGTTCCACAGTCTAGCAGCTCACGGCACAAAAAACAAACCCAGGTCAGAACTCAGAAACTGACCCGGTTTGTAAAGTTACAGAAGCCCTGTGCAGCAGGACAGGAGGAGAGACATTGATGGCTGAAATATGTAGCTGGAGTTGTGAACCAGCTCTGAAGAGACAAGCAGGTGATGGGCAGTGGTGTGTGATGCACTGTCATTACAGATCTCACGCCTGTTGGTGAGATTTCAAGCCTGATACGTGCATAGCAGGAAGGATGCACGCAGCGGTGTGCATGGTTGCTGGTTCTCACCCAGCCTCCACCCTGTTACATTGGTGACCCAGATCTCATAGATAAACAACTTCTCAGTGTCACACCAAAATGATACTGTGGGACCTGATACTCATGCCCATGTGACTTCTATAGCTCTCCCCTGTGTGTTCTGTGTGCATCATTGCAACTGTCTTTTTCAAGTCGTTTGTTTGGATATTTTAATTCACATCTCCTGCGTTAATCAATTGGAGCATCACTCCAATGTGCTTTACATACAGAAGAAGTAATGTGAAATGAGCACGCAGTAGTGCAAGTCATGAATAGTATGTATACTAGTTGATCTAAGTATGTCCTATACAGTAAGAAACAGGAATAAATCCTAAAGGACAACAAACCAACCTTTGTTTAATGAAAACATGCAGGAATCACATTGTGTCAGTTTGTCTTGGTCTGGTCGATTCAAGACATTTCTTCTTTAGTTTTTCACTTACAGTTGTGGGTATTTTATCACAGTTTGTTATTTGATTTGATCCTTTTCTCACAGCTCTGCTAGCTGGCACACCACTTTCTATTTAGTCCATAACCTCTCAAGCAGAGACTGTCAATTGTGCTGAATAGTGTGCTGGTTTAATGATATGGACTAATTACCATTCTGGGCTAAATGGAGGACACCAAACACATCTGAGTTTCAAACCAGGCTTCCATGAAAGGATAGTGAATTAGCCCACTTCAGTACCTTCCCTTCACGTTGCAGTAATCCAGGTAGCTGCACCCTCTGAAGAACAGGAGGACAGGACATTAGGGTCAAGGGCATGTGCTACCATGGACTGGTCCAGTGTTGCTCATCACTTACTGATGAGATACAATAGCTGTCAAGATAGGGTCCCTGAAGGCAATTCTGTGAAAATCAACATATCCTTCAAACGCATTGAGAGAAATGGGAAAACTCAGCAATTGGAAGGTACACAGTGTGTTTCAGGGGGCAGTGGGAAATTGTCTTCAAGTTATATCTTGCAATCTCTTTGCACTGCCTATGATGTTGAAGGAAGCTGATGTCTTTTAGCTGCCTAGTGTCCTAATGAAGGCTTGGAGGCGTGTGTGAATTACATATTAAGCTTTGTTAAAGATAAGTTACTTCCAATGTCACTTTATTGGCTAATTTACTGTTCTTTACTGTGTCATTTGCAATCATTGTGAGTGGTTCTGAGTTCTGTTGCTTTGCTCCAATGTTGGGTAGCCATTCTTTAAATCTGCCTTTACCTGCTTTGAACTGTTTAAGCTGTTTCAGCTGCTTTGCGGTGTTTCAGCTGCTTTGAGGTGTTTGAGCTGCTTTGAGCTGTTTAAGCTGCTTTGAGCTGTTTGAGCTGCTTTGAGCTGCTTTGAGGTGTTTGAGCTGCTTTGTGCTGTTTAAGCTGCTTTGAGCTGTTTGAGCTGCTTTGAGCTGCTTTGAGGTGTTTGAGCTGCTTTGTGCTGTTTAAGCTGTTTCAGCTGCTTTGAGGTGTTTGAGCTGCTTTGAGCTGTTTGAGCTGCTTTGAGCTGTTTGAGCTGCTTTGAGCTGCTTTGAGCTGTTTGAGCTGCTTTGAGCTGCTTTGAGGTGTTTGAGCTGCTTTGTGCTGTTTAAGCTGTTTCAGCTGCTTTGAGGTGTTTGAGCTGCTTTGAGCTGTTTCAGCTGCTTTGAGCTGCTTGAGCTGTTTGAGCTGCTTTGAGCTGCTTTGAGCTGTTTGAGCTGCTTTGAGCTGTTTGAGCTGTATAGTAAACTTGGTTCATTAAGTTGAGGTTTTCATTATGTATATTTGGTTTTATCCATTGTATAATAATAATATAATATAAAGTCAAGACACTTAGTCAACGCAGGTAATTTCTGATCTCCAGATGAGCTACCCGGGCTTTAGCTGTTTAAAACCTGTACATTTTATTTAAAACACAGGTTAGCCCATTTTGAACTGTCATTTCTGCTTCTACAAATGACCTACCTATTGTTCAATAGAGTAGTAAATTTGACATATTTAATATTTTTCAAGGTCTTTTACAGTTGATGGTTTTACAAATGCACTTGATTCAAGGTACACTACCTATGAAACATTTTGAGGCCTGAAGAGAAGTGTTAAATGTGTCCAGTTAATCAAATAATTAGACCAATTAAGTAACTGAGAGCTCGGATGGAACGAAAGCCAGAAGACACTGCGGCCCTCCAGGAACTGAGTTTGACACCCCTGTGCTACATAAGTTGTGCTATATAAAATAAAGATTATTATTATTATTATTATTATTATTATTATTATTATTATAAAAGTACTCTCCAAACTCATTGAATTCCTTTTTCTGTTAGTGTCAAACAAAGGCAAGGTGACAGCAGAAATCAGGATAAGGGCTCACTGTTTTAAATCTGTGCATATGTGTGCATATAAACATACTATATTATATAATAATATAAACTGAGCTTTAAAACCTTGATCCCATTTGACAACGCCTCATTTTTTAGAAATGGATAAATCAAGGGCTGACGGCTCAGGCTTCAAACAATAATCGTGACACTGCACTGCAGAAGTACAGTCCATTTCTTCTTGATCCTGTACTGGCTTTTTCCATTTCCATTCATTAAACATAAAGAGAAATGTATTCCCGTTCCGTGGGAATCCCACGGGGTCTACAGGGTCCGCGGGAGTCCCATCCTCATGTCACTCTCTGATGGGCACCTTCATTTGCTACTATTTTAAGAAGTCAGTTTATGACAAGCGTGATGAAAGGGAGACCAATCCCTCATAATTGTACACGGTAATTGTACTTGGTACATGAGAAACATAATGCTGAGGAGGAATTAAAGCTGCAGTAGCCTACAACCACTAAAGTATAATTAATATGCTTACCATCCTAGAAATATACTGTGCATATAAAACTGCTATATTCAAGTGGACAACAGGGCCAAAGTGATTTACAGAATTACAGTTACAGAATGAGGGCGCTAGAGGGCGCAATGGTGCTTGATGCTGCCACCTAATGAGAGCCAAGATAAATGTGTATGACAATGTAATGCATTGGTGCAGGTACATAATCCCGCCTTTCTGAAAACAGACAACATGTTTGAAGTTACTGATGGCAATCAGAGCTATGTATCTCTAAAGCACACAATATAGTTGGGTGTTTTACTAATACCAATACAGCTGCACAACTAAAACAATACATTATAATAGTTGTATTGTATCACAGTCTGTTCTTTTACTCTATTGTGAAATATATACAATAGTAAAATATATGAGATAATTATAAATATACTATACATGCTTCATGCAATATATGTGCAGGTATTGTGGCAGGGCAGACACTCTGGGATATATTTAATATATTCAATATAAATGATGATATATGACTCATGCAATATATTACACTGTATTGTTCAATAGAAGTCTGTATTTCTTTTTTTCTCACACACTGATTATAAATACACAGACTGGACAGGACTAAACTGCTCTATTTCATTTGATTGCATGTTTTACACTCCAGGAATCTGCTGAGCTCCAAAGGGCCTGCAGCAGATAATTAGCGTACAGATCTTATAAGGCTTTCATTAAACGTGCTAGACTATTTGTTAACACAATGCATGAACACACCCTTGTGGTTCATTGTCCTGCTCTGTGTACACTTTGCACACAGCTGGTTAAGTGTTAAACACTCATTTCTGTTTCCTTCTGCAGATAATATCCTTCCCAGACCTTGCATCCAGGCCTCCTCTTTCCCTAACTAAAGGAAGCTACGTAGACTCCCATCTGCTGAAAGAGTTGACATGAACGAAGCAAGCAGCTCTCCTGTTCCCTCCACCCCCTACACTGACAGCACAGACAATCCTGCTTCTCCAGGGCTCAAAGCAGTGTGTCTACCTGTGAATGGCAACCACGCTGGGGCTCTCAGTAAAGAACCTAATCCAGGGAAAAGTGCTGAGCTGCCCAAAGATACTGATGAGGGCCAGGGCTTCGGGAGTGAGCAAAACAGCAATGGGACTGAGCATCTGGGAACAATAACAGAGCTAGCAGCACTAAGGAATGAAGTGCAGACTGTGGGGAGAACGCAGGAGCAGCCAGATAGAGAATGCAGTGCATCCTTTGGGGACTCCAGCTTCAGAAGCACACCGAATGGCCTGCTAACAGAGTCGGGACAGCAAGACAGCATGGAGGGTGAGAGGAGGCTAATGTCTGCTCATGCAAACGGAATCAATGGCGAGTTGAAAGAGGATAAAAGCATGAATACTAACGTAGCCAAGGAGGACGAACACCCACCACATCTACTAAAGGAAAGGGCTGCAGATCTGAGCAAGCAGTCGACGGAAGATGAATCCACAAGGTAATCTTAAAGGAATGGGTTAGATATGAAATGGAGAGCAAAGGTACTCCCCTTCAGAATGAGTGTTGTTTGTGATGGCATTCATGTCAGATATATGGGCTTTTCTGCTGAACGAAAAATAGATTAATCTCACAGCTTGTAGCTATCGGGTAAATAAAAGATTGATTTGTTTGGAATATAACATAAAGTATTACTTTAAAGCACTGAAAGGGGCTCTAGCATTTCTGTCATGCATGTTGCTATGCAAGTCTCAATATATTCAGTTTTGAAAGAAGCACATGGTAAAAATGTAAGAAAATGCTAAACGTTACTTTCAGGTTGGCAATTACACATGCACTTCCTACGTCATTTTAACTAAGCTGCGTCTCGGGGTGAAAGCATGTCAGTCATTGTGGGGAAGCAGTTGGTTGGTAATGACAGGAGAGCAGGCCTTTAAGGGAAGCAAGACCTCAAACTCAGAGCTTTCTTTATCCTAGTATGCTACCTACCACATGTTATCCTTAAAAATGAAAATACATGTTCGCTATAAAGTGTGTTTCTTTCCAAACTGCACATTTGAGACCTACATAGCGAATGGTAGTGGTTAGATTTATGAAATTATTTAATGTGTTGAACCCCTTTAAACTGTGTTAATAAAGCCTGGTATACTGTATATGTGGTACACCTACAGTAGCAATCACATTAATTCTGGTAGGGACTGATGGCAAATGGGTAGTATTTAAACGTTACCGGAACCTAAGTCAATTAAAAAGCAATTTACACAAACACATTGTGCCATCCTGCTTCTGTACTGAAGCTGTGGAACAAGTAGATGAAGGACACACAGGTCAATATTTCCTCTGTCCTGTACAGTGAACAGTGTCTGATAGAGACACCCTGTCCTGCACAGTGAACAGTGATAGGGACACCCTGTCCTGCACAGTGAACAGTGATAGGAACACCCTGTCCTGCACAGTGAGCAGTGATAGGGACACCCTGTCCTGCACAGTGAACAGTGATAGAGACACCCTGTCCTGCACAGTGAACAGTGATAGGGACACCATGTCCTGCATAGTGAACAGTGATAGGGACACCCTGTCCTGCACAGTGAACGGTGTCTGATAGAGACACCCTGTCCTGCACAGTGAACAGTGATAGGGACACCATGTCCTGCATAGTGAACAGTGATAGGGACACCCTGTCCTGCACAGTGAAAGGTGTCTGATAGAGACACCCTGTCTTGCACAGTGAACAGTGGAGGGGCTCTGATAGCGTGGAAGAGGGGGCTGCTCTGTGTTGTTGTGCATTCAGAGTTGTAAAAGTAATTGCAGCTATCAAAGTATTTCCATAAATTTTCTCCGTCATGCCCATCCATTCATTTCATACGTCTCAAATTGACATTTTAAAGCATGGTTTGGGGCACTTCCTGAGTCATTTCAGTGTATGAGAATTGTGGTGTTTCTGACTCTAAGAATGAAGTTGTTCATTTGTGCAGAACAGCTAATAAACTGTAGAATACTGCAGGTACATATTCTGGAGAATAATAGCAGATGCCACTGGAATATACTACTGAGCATGCTTGTATAACAGTTCCAATAGTCAATATTTAGCAAAGACAGAGCATAGCAAAGACAGAGCATGCTGTCTGCATTTCAGTGCCCTGCCCGTGTAACCAAAGTCTCATTCAAGCTCTACCACAAAACAGCATCATGTTGTGTCATCCTGAAACTCATATTGTGGAGCTTTCTGTCATAATACCAGAATGACCACAATGAAGCACATTTTAATGGCCTTTTAAAGGTTTAATTGACCTATTAATATACATGTTTTTATCCTTTCCATAACACACACCTCTTGTATAATATGCACCCCCTGTATAACACACCCCCTGTATAACACACACCCCTGTGTAACACCCCCCCTGTATAACACACACCCCCTGTGTAACACACATCCCTGTATAACACACACCCCCTGTATAATATGCACCCCTGTAATACACACCCCTGTATAACACACATCCCTGTATAACACACACCCCTGTAATACACACCACTGTATAACACACACCCCTGTATAACACACACCCCTGTAATACACACCCCTGTATAACACACACCCCTGTATAACACACACCCCTGTAATACACCCCTGTATAACACACACACCTGTATAACACACACCCCTGTATAACACACACCCCTGTGTAACACCCCCCCTGTATAACACCCCCCCTGTATAACACACACCCCTGTAATACACCCCCTCTGTATAACACCCCCCTGTATAACACCCCCCTGTATAACACACACCCCTGTATAACACACCCCCCTGTATAACACACACCCCTGTATAACACACACCCCTGTAATACACACCCCTATATAACACACATCCCTGTATAACACACACACCTGTATAACACACACCCCTGTTTAACACACACCCCTGTGTAACACCCCCCCTGTATAACACACACCCCTGTATAACACACACCCCTGTGTAACACCCCCCCTGTATAACACACACCCCTGTAATACACCCCCCCTGTATAACACCCCCCCTGTATAACACCCCCCTGTATAACACACACCCCTGTAATACACCCCCCCTGTATAACACCCCCCCTGTATAACACACCCCTGTATAACACACACCCCTGTAATACACCCCCCCTGTATAACACACACCCCTGTAATACACCCCCCCTGTATAACACCCCCCCTGTATAACACACACCCCTGTAATACACCCCCCCTGTATAACCTTATTTGTTTGTAGCTAGATTGCTACTGTTTGCAGCAGTGTGGAGTAGTGGTTAGGGCTCTGGACTCTTGACTGGAGGGTTGTGGGTTCAATCCCCAGTGGGGGACACTGCTGTTGTACCCTTGAGCAAGGTACTTTACCTAGATTGCTCCAGTAAAAACCCAACTGTATAAATGGGTAATTGTATGTAAAAAATAATGTGATATCTGTATAAGGTGAAATCATGTACAATGTTTCATCTTGTAACAATTGTAAGTCGCCCTGGATAAGGGCGTCTGCTAAGAAATAAATAATAATAATAATAATAACACCCCCCCTGTATAACACCCCCCCATATAACACACACCCCTGTATAACACACACCCCTGTAATACACCCCCCCCCGTATAACACACACCCCCTGTATAACACCCCCCTGTATAACACCCCCCCCCCCCCCCCCCCCGTATAACACCCCCCCCCCCCTGTATAACACACACTTAAAGTTTCATATTTTGTGAATCAGCTGCCAAATAGGCTAGCAAACAAATCTAGCAAAGCATAAACATGTTTATTGGGTCACCTGCTGCTGCTAAAAGAACAGTTCTAAGGCTGCTATTGATAGGACAGTACCAGAGATGTAACATTTTCCCAATGATATGAACCAGCGCACCCTGCTGATAATCCATTGCAGTACCACAGTGCTGTTCCATATCAGTGTCGTATTAGGGGTGCAAACCCATTGTATTGCCATTGCTGGTATTGCTATGTGCAGGGTGTTTTATTATGTTAAGACTTGATTCTAAAGCTATACAGTGGCTGGGTTCATTCAGATGTTCTGCTTTTGTGATCAGCTGCTGTATTGTGGGCAGTCAGATCTGGGTAGCAATGAAACGGTTGTCATGGGAACTGGAATATCACGGCTTGCATGTGGTAAAGCAGACAGCTGAACCATGCTGTAGGAGGCTGTTCAAATGCTGCATGTACTTAATTCCAGTGCTGGTAATATTACCTGGCAGTATCAGTGGGGTGTTAGTTTTGAATCTGCTTTTTCAGAAAAATAAGTGAATTAAAAACCATGTTCAATTTTACACTACATTATGATTCCTGCGTGAATGTTACCTACTTTCATCCTTCGGTGTGCTTCAGCACACATTGTTGGTTTGCCAGTCAGTTTCCATCACCTAAGGTAGTTTTAGCTGCAGACTCACATGCATTCTTCCTCCTTGAAGCATTCATCAGCAGGGGCTCTCTACTGTCAGGGGAGACAGATGAGTCTTACTACCTGCATTGAAAGGGTGGCAGTAGGGTAATAGAGAGTGCTTGTGTATCTAGGCTTGCACACATTGCTAATGTTACACCTCTTTATACAGGGCTGTAAACATTGTATAGAAATATTTGGCTTCATTTTAAGACTGACTACAGCAGTTCAGTGTGATTACGCACGGAATAAAATAAAAACATACATACATTTTTATTCACCCACTGAATCACAGATACCAGACACAGCTATCCTCATCGTGGAATAACTACAGGACTCTGTGAATGCTCAGGGTGGATCCTCTATATATCCCTCTCCAGTACACAGCTATCCTCATTGTGGAATAACTACAGGACTCTGTGAATGCTCAGGGTGGATCCTCTATATATCCCTCTCCAGTACACAGCTATCCTTATTGTGGAATAACTACAGGACTCTGTGAATGCTCAGGGTGGATCCCCTATATATCCCTCTCCAGTACACAGCTATCCTCATTGTGGAATAACTACAGGACTCTATGATTGTTCATGGAGTATTGTTCATACATCCATCTCCAGCTCAAACAACATTTATTCCATCTTCTGTACAAACCAAGACAAAGACACACAAACACCCCAGTATTGCTGTTGCATTTGTTAACACTTAGGCTGTAGATTTTCAGCCTGGAATCAGAAAATCTAATTATTAAGGAATGCTCATGCCCCCTCCATTACAATTCAATCACCTTGCAGACTTGTCTCTTCAGATTAGTGATGTCCTGGCTCCCCATAACCCTATCAACATTATCATGGGAGGAGTTTTTCACCAAGGTCATATAGAATTGAGTTGCAGTAGATATCCTCCAGCTTATTAAGATATTAGAATGAGTTCTTGCTCATTGTCTGCCCCCTACTCTTATGTTTATAGCTGAAACCCATTAAGATCAGGCTGATAGCAATGACTCTCCTCGGTCTCACACTTCATGCTCCGGGCTCCTGTTATACAATGAATCTGAAAGACAGGTGATAGTATGATGGGAATTCTTCACCACGAAAGTTAAAAATCTTTAAAAGAGTTATAACCAAGGCAACCTAATCCATCTGCTTCTCATAAGCACTAGGATAACATTATCCCTGCTCCCTATTTTTCTTGTGCTAAAGATCTCTGGTTTTCTGCATACAGCAAAAAAAAAAGGCAGTTAGCGAAGAATCAGCAATTGAAGTAAAAAGCAGAAAAAAAAAAATCTGCAGCACAATGAAATGGGGTCCAGTGATAATGTAAAAAAACAAACAAATAAGGCAAAATTATTTTGCCCACTTCCCTGATAGTAGACCATTGGGAAGCTGTTGGTTGGCACCTCTGGGGCGCTGTCTGTCATGGATATATTTAAATGTGACGGCCATCTGTTTCCACAATAAAGTTCATCCTTAGTATGACACATTACCCACGACAGAACGCAGTAAATCCACAGGAATTGCAAGCATTTCATAGTGACAGCATGATGAATGATGGGCAGGCTCTTTTGTCAGCTGTTTTATAGGATCCTGGCAAATTATGCTATGCCACGAGGTACTAGCCATCCCTTTATCTTCCACATGTTCTACTGTTGATACCTGAACAGTTGCTCTACATTGCTTACTGTACTTTCTCAGAACCGTCGGCAACCCATGTATAAGGAAATCTCTTCTTGGAAGGTACAGGTGGTAGGAGAGTGTTCTTAACAATAGAGCCTGGGTGGTAGGAGAGCCCATGTATAATGAAATCTCCTCCAGGAGGGTCTGGGTGGTAGGAGAGCCCATGTATAATGAAATCTCCTCTTGGAGGGTCTGGGTGGTAGGAGAGCCCATGTATAATAAATAAATAATTAAATAATTTTATTTCTTAGCAGACGCCCTTATCCAGGGCGACTTACAAGATATCACATTATTTTTACATACAATTACCCATTTATACAGTTGGGTTTTTACTGGAGCAATCTAGGTAAAGTACCTTGCTCAAGGGTACAGCAGCAGTGTCCCCACCGGGGATTGAACCCACAACCCTCCGGTCAAGAGTCCAGAGCCCTAACCACTACTCCACACTGCTGCCCATAATGAAATCTCTTGGAGGGTCTGGGTGGTAGGAGAGCTCAAGTGGTAGGAGAGCTCAAGTATAATGAAATCTCCTCTTGGAGGGTCCGGGTGGTAGGAGAGGACATGTATAATGAAATCTCCTCTTGGAGGGTCCAGGTGGTAGAGGAGGGTCTTTAACACTAAAGAGCGTGTAACAGGGCGATATTACTTACGTGGGTCGTCACTGAATAATAATAAGGCAGACACAGAGCAGTGGGTGTTGATACGCCACATGGGCGTGCAGATTTAATTAACACACAGGTGCTGCCACAATGGTAGACCTATTGTCAGATTGACAGGTTCAATTTGAACATTCTTGCTGGTGTTCTGTGCAATATTTAATTACGATTCATCTAAACTGCAGACGGAAACATCGTAAAGTTTATGTTGATATTTAATCCAAAATATGTATTTGTCAGAGAATTAAGAAATTGTATTGTGAAAAAAAAAATGTGTATTACGCTTTCTCTTTTCTGTCAGCTAGTCCCCATAAATGACAGAAACCTAGCAGCAGAAGAAGGCTGTGAAAAACACAGCCCTTAACTTAATGTATTTGGGAAAGCAAATGTATAATTGCCTGGTTTAAATTATTAACGATGTAGGCTACATTAATGTGAAGTGCATTTTGTGGGGTAGCTGCACATCCATAATTTACATGAAGCTTAATTAACAAGCATCTGTGCTCAGTGTGCATTGCTTAGTGCTTAGAGCTTAGTGCAAAGCTTGCTGCCCTTGGAACAGCAAGTACGCCTCATACAATATACTCCAAGCAATGGATGCTGTAATCGAAGCAAATGGAAGTCACGGGGGATTGAAACATGTGAATGATGCAAAACAGCACCACCTGTGGACCACAAGGGAAGTGGAGGACGTTGTGTGGCAACTCTGCATTACTTTACCTGCATTAGTTATGTCTGCATTTCGTGGCCGGAGGTGAATGATAATACTAATAGAAATACTGTTGATGTGCAGCCTGCTTCTCTAAAAGTATGACTTGGAGTGTAAAGATATGTCAGGGTTGCCCTCCAGCCACAGTGGTTTTAGTGGTGCTTGGTTTGGGAACGCTGTTTAACCCTTTGCAGTCCATTTATTAAGTGCGCGTCAGGTGCATCAGGTCCAATTTATTTTCACACGCGCAGTTAATTTTAGACGCGCTGTTTAACCAAGTGTCGTATTAAATGTCACGTTTTAAAATGAAAATACAACTGCACTTTTCAGACCCATGTGGAAGTGCAATGTGGAAGTGCAAGTAAGATTAACGATGTTTTGTTAGCCGCAATTACTTTAAGAATGCAAAATATACCTCCTACACCTAATGCGCCAGCAAAGCTGAATTTATATGATGTAATCAGTGACCCTGTAATATGTCTAGTTTCCAAAAGACAATGATCTTAGTGTTTTAAGTGACAGCCACGGGTCACCATCCCACCAAATTCTTGTTATGTTTTGTGCCAGCATTTTGGTACAAGAAACGGCATAACTGGACAGACCATGTCACAGCAAATACGACCAAATGTCTGTGATTATTAAGAACTTTCCACAGCAGGAAACATTGTACTTGCCTTTAAAATATTCTGTGGATGAATCAAACACAGAAACAAACTGATAATAAGGCAAGGGTAGCACGTTATTATTTTACACTAGATCATTTTAAATATCATTAACATTTCAGCACATCATACAAATAATACAAATACATGTAGTGTTCTACATCTTTACTATTGGTGATTTTAAAGAGACAGGCTGGCATGTGGACTGCTTGTTTTCATTTCAATGGTAACCTCTGTATCAGAAACCAGTAGCTTTATTATCCTGGATACTGGTACTGCACACACTTTACATGCAGTTGTCTGAGAAACCTGAGAAACATCACAGGTAGTTTGAGGCCTGTGCTGTCCCTAACTGGTATAAATAAGCTGCGTATGGAGAGAGTAGGCTGGTTCATTTGTGCGACCACAGTGTCAGGAGACTGTCTAGTGATCCAAAGGAGAAGAGTTTTCAGTTAAATTTTACATCAAGATTTAGGCCATTATATTGTATTATCAATCAGTAATTTATGTCTTGAATCATTTGCCAGTAAAAAGTAACCAGTGCAGTTCTACATATTGACGGCATCCACTCTTGTTTTTTCAGAAACGCAATGGGAGAGATGGTACACGCCGATGTGAACCCCGAGAAAGAGATAGTTCAGTTACGAGACAACCGCGATGGCTTCAGCTCCACGTTCGAAAGGATTGTAGAGTCACATCTGATGAAAGACACCTACTACAGCAGCATGGACTCTCTGGACGTGCTGTCGCTGACCGACGAGACGGACAGCTGCGTCAGCTTCGAGGCGCCTCTCACTCCGCTCATCCAGCAGAGGATCAAGGAGGGGCCAGAGCTCCTGGAGCAGCGGCATGAGGTCCTGGAGCAGGAGCAGGAGCAGGAGCAGGAGCAGGAGCAGGAGTCGGGCGCCAGTCACTGTGCCGAGGGGAGCTACGGGAGCCCTCTGCGTCACTCCACCATCACTAGCAGCAGGTCTGAGAACGTTCTGAGCAGGTCCTCCCTCAAGACCATACCCAACGGGTTTCACATCGATACAGACGAGATTGCAAACTCCAGCAGGTACTGTGGATTAAATATGCACTTTGGGTAAAGAGGGATTCATATTAGTTAAACAATATATAGATCAGTGATTCTCAAGCTACAAATGTCAGCATATTTTTATAAACAAAGCTATTTCCTCAATTTTATAATATAACTTTGCTCAGTGTAAAAATGTAGCCAGCGGAAATGATTTGAATTACTGGCACACTACATGTCTCCTAACAGCAGGTAGTTTAGCAAAGTATTCATGACCATGACTTTGCTTTTCCACAAGGATTCAATGTGAATTCAAAGAGTTCATAGCTCTGGTGCTCCTGTGGGTTAGAGAGGCAAAACCAGTACTGTTCTGGTTCTCCTCAGCACGCTACAGCAGCCCTACTGGACAGGCACTCAGGGGGGCTCAAGCAACAGCAGGGATGGCCTGTAGCTCATTGACATCCTTGGGGAAAAGAAACAGTTGTGGGATCGGAGGACACCCACTGACCTTTAGCTCTCCTGAGCTGCTGGGGAGAATTGCGTAGGGAATGTGACATTCTAAATTGAGGGGTGGGGGGGGGGGGGGTACAATAATTGGGCTCTAAATTAAATTAATTGGGCTCTTAATTAAATTAAAATAGAAAAAATTATTACATTTTTAAACTCAAGTTAAAACAACACCTATTATTTATTTCTTAGCAGATGCCCTTATCCAGGGCAACTTACAATTGTTACAAGATATCACATTATTTTTTACATACAATTACATTATTTTTACATACAATTACCCATTTATACAGTTGGGTTTTTACGGGAGCAATCTAGGTAAAGTACCTTGCTCAAGGGTACAGCAGCAGTGTCCCCCACTTGGGATTGAACCCACGACCCTCCGGTCAAGAGTCCAGAGCCCTAACCGCTACTTCACACTGCTGCCATACCTGTGCTTCAATATGAAGTCGCATTGCTGGAATGAATGTATTATACACACAGAGACTATTGGCTAAAATAATACATATTTAGGATAAATCAATCATTTTAGAAGCGATATACCGTTTCTACATCTCCCCCAGCTCTCCTGCAACTCTCAACAATCGATTCTGCCAGTAAGCAGGAGCTGTGATTGTGGGATGTGAAAAATGTATATTGTTTGCCACTCTCGGAAGGTGAAAAGGGGTGCAAATGCACAACAGCAATGTACCATGTGCACTTTGAAGAAGGATTACTCCCGTTTCATAAGCATGTTCTTGGTATCAAACTAAAGGTAAGTAATTAGCATTCAACCACATGTAAGGGTATCCGTGATCTGCACTGAGTTATGAGATATGTTCATGTGAGGGTATCCGTGATCTGCAATGAGTAATGAGAGATGTTCATGTAAGGGTATCCTGTGATCTGCAATGAGTTATGAGAGATGTTCATGTAAGGGTATCCCGTGATCTGCAATGAGTTATGAGAGATGTTCATGTAAGGGTATCCGTGATCTGCAATGAGTTATGAGAGATGTTCATGTAAGGGTATCCGTGATCTGCAATGAGTTATGAGAGATGTTCATGTAAGGGTATCCGTGATCTGCAATGAGTTATGAGAGATGTTCATGTAAGGGTATCCGTGATCTGCAATGAGTTATGAGAGATGTTCATGTAAGGGTATCGCACAATCTGCAATGAGTTATGAGAGATGTTCATGTAAGGGTATCCCGTGATCTGCAATGAGTTATGAGAGATGTTCATGTAAGGGTATCCGTGATCTGCAATGAGTTATGAGAGATGTTCATGTTAGGGTATCCGTGATCTGCAATGAGTTATGAGAGATGTTCATGTAAGGGTATCCGTGATCTGCAATGAGTTATGAGAGATGTTCATGTAAGGGTATCCGTGATCTGCAATGAGTTATGAGAGATGTTCATGTAAGGGTATCCCGTGATCTGCAATGAGTTATGAGAGATGTTCATGTAAGGGTATCCGTGATCTGCAATGAGTTATGAGAGATGTTCATGTAAGGGTATCGCACAATCTGCAATGAGTTATGAGAGATGTTCATGTAAGGGTATCCCGTGATCTGCAATGAGTTATGAGAGATGTTCATGTAAGGGTATCCCGTGATCTGCAATGAGTAATGAGAGATGTTCATGTAAGGGTATCCCGTGATCTGCAATGAGTTATGAGAGATGTTCATGTAAGGGTATCCCGTGATCTGCAATGAGTTATGAGAGATGTTCATGTAAGGGTATCCGTGATCTGCAATGAGTTATGAGAGATGTTCATATAAGGGTATCCCGTGATCTGCAATGAGTTATGAGAGATGTTCATGTCAGGGTATCCGTGATCTGCAATGAGTGATGAGAGATGTTCATGTAAGGGTGTCCGCGATCTGCAATGAGTTATGAGAGATGTTTATTTTAAACATACACACTGTATGAATTTGCACCCCTTGACAATGGTTATAGTTTTGTAAACAGATCCCAGACTAGGGCCCATATTGTTCAATCAAATTTGACACATCTACCTAATTCTTATATTTAAAATGTCTTAAGTATGTTCAGGTTACCAGTACATGTTTTACTTTGTCCAGAGGCATCACTTTGATATACTGTAAAATAGGCTTGGGACAATATTGAAAATCTCTGAAATGATCATTGCAGGATAATTAAAAACACAATTATTGTGGTGTTTGCTGATTTAGATTCCTCTGGCTATACAAATATAAAATACAGGAGTCCCTCGCTAAACTGAGGACATGCTACCTGGGATAATTATAATTTATACTGCTCAATTTATTTTAAATGTATTTCCCTTTTCGCCAAAATACCATTTACATTACATTAAGAATGACTGTACAGTATACAGTATACAAACAGTAAAATCAAATGAATACACAGTGCAGTTTTTTTTTATTACTTTAGCCTATAGTGCACTGTAAATAATAACAGTAACACACAAAATAAATCATGCCTTCTCTGTACACATTACTGTAGAATTTGGAAATAATAACAAATTATTTTAAGTTCAAACTAAAGGAAATTAGCACACTTTTTTCCCAACTACAAATGATGTTGCCACATTAACAATAAAGCAATAATAAATCAATTTTAAATGTACATACAGTGTATGCGTTACTGCAAGAAAAACACATAGCCTACCTGCTATTTTCTATAACATTTCACAATTGTTTTCTGTTGGTATGATAAACGTAGTGTGCATGTTTCGCATACAGAGTACCTCCATTTTCTCCAAGAACACCCAAATAGGTAGTGAACTTGTAGCGTTGTTCTTTTTTGTGAATCTGTTTTGAAAGCGTGCTCACTGCTGCTTTCACTCACCTCCTCTTCTCAACAAAATCTCGCAAAAGCCTCTCAGCCACTGGGTCATCGTTAGGGCCGAAGTGGCGGCTGCTCCAATACACCACAAGACGTACTAATTCAACACATGGAATACTTGGAATTGCTTGTGGAATAATTCAATGAAAATAGCATCAAAATTCAGCTGTCATTAAAAATCGTCATAATGAATATAATATTGTACATTTTGGGTAATTATTTTTATAATGCAATGTTTATATTGGGCTTCTGTTTGATACGATATTACAGAGTTATTGTAAATAGTCCCAAACCTATTGTATAATTGATATATGCATGACATTTTTGTTTTTCATAATGTTTTTTTCCCCACAGTTTTTGACTTATGTTTCTTTAGATAATGCTAATCTTCTTTGAGTTTTACTTGACTTCAATCAATTTTAAATGATAAACTGTGAAAAAAAAAAAAATGAGTCCAATATATATCCTGGACTATCGAACAGAGACTAATTAAAAAATGAACTGCTCTTGACTATTTTCAATTAGTGCTGACAGACATATTACACTGTTATTGATTATGCGCTATTGTAACATTATCCTCCACCCAAAATGACTGCTAGCAAAAGCTGTCATATTTTATTTCACCTTTTTGAAATGATGTGCATTCAGGAAATGAACAGCTGTTAACTGTCCCTGGAGTACAAGAGACATAAAACACATGGTTCTGTTAATCTTGGCTTGCTTAAGACACTTTGCGGTAAATGAGGGATGAACTGCTTATTCTTATTACAGTAGTGTCATGCATATTTGTTTCTTGAGAATGTGAATGTCCTATTCTTGAGAGATGGAGGGGAACACCCTGGTCCAGCTCTGTGAGCACAGCAACCTGTGCAGACCTCTCTCAATCACACTGGCACTGTGTGTGTCAGATTGTGAATGTCCTGTTCTTGAGAGATGGAGGAGAATGCCCTGGTCCAGCTCTGTAAGCACAGCACCCTGTGCAGACCTCTCTCAATCACACTGGCACTGTGTGTGTCAGATTGTGAATGTCCTGTTCTTGAGAGATGGAGGAGAATGCCCTGGTCCAGCACTGTGAGCACAGCACCCTGTGCAGACCTCTCAATCACACTGGCACTGTGTGTGTCAGATTGTGAATGTCCTGTTCTTGAGAGATGGAGGGGAACGCCCTGGTCCAGCTCTGTGAGCACAGCACCCTGTGCAGACCTCTCTCAATCACACTGGCACTGTGTGTGTCAGATTGTGAATGTCCTGTTCTTGAGAGATGGAGGAGAATGCCCTGGTCCAGCTCTGTGAGCACAGCACCATGTGCAGACCTCTCTCAATCACACTGGCACTGTGTGTGTCAGATTGTGAATGGCCTATTCTTGAGAGATGGAGAACGCCCTGGTCCAGCTCTGTGAGCACAGCACCCTGTGCAGACCTCTCTCAATCACACTGGCACTGTGTGTGTCAGATTGTGAATGTCCTGTTCTTGAGAGATGGAGGAGAATGCCCTGGTCCAGCACTGTGAGCACAGCACCCTGTGCAGACCTCTCAATCACACTGGCACTGTGTGTGTCAGTTTGTGAATGTCCTGTTCTTGAGAGATGGAGGAGAATGCCCTGGTCCAGCTCTGTGAGCACAGCACCCTGTGCAGACCTCTCAATCACACTGGCACTGTGTGTGTCAGATTGTGAATGTCCTGTTCCTTAGAGGCTCCATTGTTGAATGGAATGACAGCTCTCCGTGTAGGTTTGAGTTTGTTCTGGTTAGTAACTGTTCTGGCTTGTATAATAATGGTATTGTAGGTTTTCTTATACATTATTACAGAACATAATTTAGATATTTTATTTAACACCATGTAATCAAATAAACTACTAAATGATATCACTAAAGTCTACTTGAAGCCATAATAATAGTACAGTATTTCATGTTAGATTTCAAAATGTCACATTTTTCCATTGTTGTCATTTTTACGTTAAGTATATGGAAAACTAAAAGCGGTATGTAATTCAATATGTTAACATAACATTATTCAGCAGTTTTCATTCGACTTTATGAAGCAAAATTAGTTAATTCTATAGGGTGATGCAAAACTTTTGGCCATAGCTGTACAGAAGTTAACTCACTGCATTGAAGTGAGGATGTTCACATTTAGGATTCAAGCAATGTAGAACTGTGGCGCAGTTTGAATCTGAGAATTGTGAGAAGTAACAGATTTCGTTTCTACGCCCAATTACCTGCCTGTGTATCTATCACACTATAGAGGTGTTGTTTTTTCAGTCCACCAGTCACAACTCACTCAGGGGCGTAGTGTACATTGAGGCAGTTCAGATGGCCGCCTCAGTAAAAATCGGTAAGGTAAAAAAAGTAAAAAAAGTAAAAAAAGTAAAAATATACAGTAGCAACCCTGATAAAGACACCTTTCGGTTATTGACAACATTTTCCCAGGATCCAATCCCGTCCCACAGACTTTAATGTTAATGGAATTCTGATATTAGCAACTGCAAGCTGCTTTTTGACAACTTTATTACTAGCTGCCAGTGCTACAGAGCACACTTGCATCATTTATGCGCATGGTTCAAGCAGCTTTTATAACACACTGACTTCGCAACTGCGTATTTCTGGCGGACTGAGGCAGAATCGTGGCTACGAAGCTGCACACAAAATTGAGATGGATTTACAGCGGGAGGTGGTACATTGTAAAAAGCAGACAACGATGGACAATTTCTTATTTTAAAAGCGTGTTCTTTCGAATCGAAGTACAACACATATTTTTTATGTTTCCTTTACTCATTTTAAAATATATTTCTGGAAACACAATTTAAATACCAGTATGTAAGATAAATACAGTGTTGCTATTCAAATTGTACTAGTTATACTGTATTGGTATATGAAAAGGGTGTTTTAAAAAAGTAATTTCAGCTTTAAATCAATTAAAATATGCTGATGATAATGTAAACAACACCAAGCTACAGACAGCAAGTCCCAAACTTTAAACTTGTTAATGTTGCTTATAGGTAAGAACTCAACTTTATTATGAATATATTATTATTATGTTTTGAGCAACATATTACGATAATGTTCATTGTTTATTGTTTATTTATTGGTTTTAAAATGTTTAGTAAAACGTGACCTGTTTTTTTTATCTCACGTTAGTACAACCGGCCCCCTTTTCTAAGCATATCTTCAGTCTTTTTTTTTTCTTTTGTGGTGGGGGGGTCGCAACCCGGTATAAATCTCCACATTTTTGTAAAGTGACTTCACACTTACTTCAGAGATGCAACGTGTTTCAGTACATGTGTTTTATGTACTCTTACATTACCTCTTTCTTCTTTTTTTGGCTTAGCAATGTTTTTGAAAATGTAACGGTTTTTTTTTTCAGTATTTTAAAATAAACAATATTAAATGTGTGAGAGAACCCAGTCCACAGTTTTACACAGAGCATGTATCAGATCAGTGAAGGCTGTAGGAATAGGTTATTAATGTGCAGATTTGTGATTGACCTGGTCATACCTCAGCAGTAGTAACAGGAGCCCCAGGGTAAAGTCACATGCTTTACACTGACCTGTGTAAAGAATGTTACTAGAAGAAAGAGCTACCCTTGTGTTATGGAACTTTATGCACAGATCTATTTGTCCACCATTGTGGTCCGCACACTAGTGTTTTATCCTTGATGACACCTCTGGCACACAATGTTTAGTTGCGGTTACGCTCTGCATATACTTTTACTTCGTGAGATGTTTGTTCCTGCATTCTCATAATAATATTGTCATTTATTCCTGAAAACAGTTGCAACACTCACCCCCCTTGGCCCCACTTTTAGAAAGGCTCCGGTGCTGTTGTTACCAGAGGTATGTACTGTACACCATGGGAACATAACATGTTTCTGTATTGAATCTCCCTGTTTCATACTGCTGATATGTGAAGCTCACACTGAACCTCTGTCACATCCAAACAAGCTGAAAATGGCAATCAAGCCGAGAGGAATTTTTAAAAGCTTTCCTGAAACCGCAAGCAGGGCGGTTGTAGACTTGATATAAGTGGCTGTGCCCGTGGGCTTTCTGTAAATCAGAGAAGCTGACGAATCCACAAGGGATAGACCAGAGTTTCCATACAGTATGGAAGGAATGCTTCTTTATACATGCCTACACCAGCCAGCAAAGATATCAAACAGTGACAGTGATTATACATATTTTATCAAGCACCTACAGCTATGGCCAAAAGTTTAGGATCACCCTAGAAGTATCTAATTTTGCTTTATAAAGTCGAATGAAGCCTGCTGAATAATGTGGATAGTGCATAATAGGAGGCTGTGTGGTCCAGTGGTTAAAGAAAAGGGTTTGTAACCAGGAGGTCCCTGGTTCAAATCCCACCTCAGCCACTGACTCATTGTGTGACCCTGAGCAAGTCACTTAATCTCCTTGTGCACCGTCTTTCGGGTGAGACGTAATTGTAAGTGACTCTGCAGCTGATGCATAGTTCACACACCCTGGACTCTGTAAGTCGCCTTGGATAAAGGTGTCTGCTAAATAAACAAATAATAACGTCAAATTAACATATTAAGTTACATACCGTTTTCCATATACTGACAAAAATTGAAAAATATGACATTTCGAAATCCAACATGAAAACACGATTTCCAAAAAGATGTCACAAATCTTTACACATGTTACTCAATTAGAAGTAATCAAAAGGTGATATTTAGAAGTGGTAATGAGTAGATTTAAGCTATATAAGCATGCTTTTTATATAGATATTGTACCTTCAGAGCAAGCCACTGGGACAAGACATACCTCCTGGGAAGCTCGCTCAGCCATTATTGCACTTCATAAGGAAGGTTTTCGCAGTCATCAGATAGCCAACAGAGGTCATGCCAGTCCAAGCACAGTATCTAGGATCATCCAGAAATAGAAGACTGGAAGCTGTAAAGCTGCCCCCAGGTCTGGACACCCAAAAGTCATCACTGCTGGCCAGGATCAACACCTATTCTATTCACATTTAAGAGATACGACGGCCAGTAGTGTCCCACTTACTGCACATCATGAGAAGGCGTCTCTTGGAGAATGGTCTGGTGTCAGCAAGGCCTGCTAAGAAACCCTTTCTGAGCAAGAAAAACATCAGAGATCTCCTGAACTTTTGTCACACATACAAAGACTGGACCAAAGATGACTGGGCCAAAGTAATTTCCCCCTTCAGCTGTTTTGGAAACTGAGGTGAATAAAGAGTTTGAATGCGTGAAGGAGAAAGATGAGCCCCTTGCAGGCCCGGACTGGCCATCTGGCAGCTTAGTTGGCCGGTGATCATGAAGAAAAAAAAAAAGTAAACGTCATTTTTTTTTTTGCTTTCGCTATTGTGTACGTGTAGATTAATCAAATAGAAAAGACTTCAAATGACTTACTACATTAAGAGTCCGCGAGATGAGAGAGGAGCAACTGTTCAGCCAATTGTATTGCCATGCAGATGCTGGTATTTACAGTATGCCACTGACATCCTGTGTTAGTTATTTTAAAGATCACTTTACAGTAATTACATCAACTGCAGTTTAAAGGCAATAACCAATTCTTGTTCCAGTGAAGCACATCTCATCTCTCATAAGAACATTTCCTTATCCACTGTCCATTAATCTGTATGCTAGACTTACAGACCAGCTGGTCCAATTGTGAATACATTAGCTACAAACCTTCTTTAGCCCGAGTTACTGAGTGTATCATAATCTAGGGGTGTATGGAAGCTGTCTGTCTGACTGTAGAGCTAACATTTACTGGGGTTGGACAAAGAAACACTTTAGTTTATTTGTGATGTCTTTCCCATGAATGGTAAAGCTGTTCCTTTTGTCAGAATACTTGGTGACATCTGGTGGAAAAATATTGCAACAAGGCATATATACATATTTTAAAATCAATTTCTCAAAAATAAATATCAAGTCTGGATTTTCATATCACTAGCTTTTCTTCTACACCTCTGTGGCAGGACAGGAACCCTGCACATGAAGAGGGGGTTTGTGTGAATGTATTGTAAATAGTGTGTGTTTATTGTAAACAATTAGTGAAGTACCTGACGCTCCTGGGATAGCCTGCCTGCTGTGTGTGATTGCCAGCTGTGGATAATCAGTGGGTAGGTGTGTTCCAGTGGGGCGCCAGGTATAAAGAGGTCCTGTTTATTCACCTCAAGGCTGCTGCAACACCAAGGACAGCAAGCTGAATATCGTCCACGCTACCCGAACATGGAGACTTGGCTGTGTAATCATCTGACCGTCGTGAGAGTGACCTGGGATCAGAAGATAACCTTTGAAGCCCTTTTATTGACCAGCAAATCAACTAAGATGCACACATGGTCTTTAATATTAATTAGTCATTTAGCAGATGCTTTTATCCAAATTGACTTTCAGAGACTACGGGGTGAACCATGCATCAAGAAAGCTAGTACTGCACTTTACATATTGTTCATAGGATGCCATCTACCGATAGAGGCAGTTCAAGTCATTTTAAATAAATTATATTTTATAACAAGCCCCCCAACACGTACGTGTGTTTACTATTTACAGCTATGGCCAAAAGTTGTGCATCACCCTATAAAATGAACTAATGATGCTTCATAAAGTCGAATGAAACCTGCTGAATAATGTCACGTTAACATTGACTTGCCTAAAGCTTTGTAGTTTTCCAAGGAAAACTTAACAAAAAACTGACAACAATTCAAAACTATGACATTTCAAAATCTATCATGAAAATGTTTGGCCATAGCTCCAGAAAAATATATATATACATGTCAAATGGGATATATACAACGTATATATATATTGTAGCAACTTCATAGGCTATGTAGAATATGCATACAGTACTTTGTAGCGGGACAGTATTTAAACAGAGACGAAATACTGTGAAGTTAATTCCAAACAGGCCGGTACCTGTTAGTGCTTTATTTACATGTCCATCCAGCATAGAATAGTCAGTGAAACAGGCAAAGGTTCATACACAATCCAGGGTTTTCAAAACAGTCCAGGTATCAAGCACAAAGAAGGCAGTCAAACAATCCAAGGTCAATAACAAGTAATCCAACAATCCCAGTACTCACTTCCTGTAGCATACCGCTTTCCCCACTCTTACCACTGATACTTGCCTGGACCTCCCTTTTTATCCCCCTGGGAACGCCCTTTTTGATGATGTGGCATTAAAACCGGTCACATCCGGTTTGGCGGCCATCTTGTTTTCCGGTATGACCGAAGCCAATCGTCACTTCCTGTTTGGCAGCCATCTTGCTTCCGGTATGACTGAAGCAAGAATTTGCCATCAAGACTGCCCTAATGTGTCTCCCATTTCGCACCAATCCCCTCGTTCTATCACAATATATATATATATATATATATATATATATATATATATATATATATATATATATATATATATAGCCACCTGGATAACAATTTAATCCCGAGTGCTCCAGTGAAACTTAGTGTTTTTAAATTGGGACTTCATTAATTATTGTAGGTAGTAATTCAGTTCCTCTTGGGGTGACGGCTTTGAGAACCTACATTTCAATGTCTGAAAGAAAAGTATTCCTGTCCAGTGGCTAAATGTTCCAGCACAAGCAATAATGCATAAATGATATGTGCTGCAGAAAACCATTCTGAGTCACGACAAGAACAAATCAGAATTGTGACAGCATTTCGGTGCTCCAGCAAAAGAGACAGATAGGTGGTGAGCTCATTGGAAACCAAGTATTTTCACTTTCAGATAAAGCAGGTCAATGCAACCACGTGTGTTTAAAAAAGTCCAGTGCACCCTAGATTAAAAAAAAAAAAATAAATCATGACTTTCCTGAAATTGCTTAGTTTTCGAGGTCGATTAACAACCTGGCTTAATGACTTCATTATTAAGTGGTTATTGATTGGAAGTCATGTTCAGGCAGCTCTGTAGCTCTATTTCATTGGCTATTACAATGCACGACTAACCCCGAGTGGGAAAGGTTAATAAATACTGCAGCATTGGCCTTTCCTGGACACCCTTTATAGTGTATTACTGGACTTAATGTGAGCCTCTTGATTGATTCCATGTATAACTGAAGGAGACCATTTTCACTACAGCTTGGACTTAATGATATGTGAGGTATTAGATCTTAAAGGAGTGATAACCAAGGTGTTCAAATCCAGTTATTAAAATGAATGTAAACAACCTTATCACCCTTTCATTGTGATGGAAATCCTTTGGTTCTTGTTCTGATACAATATAGAACAAAACTTGCTCTGTTGAAAGTTGTTTGTACTTAATTATGTAGAATATCAACTTGTTTCCTTGTATTATTTTGTGTATAGGCTAACGTCCTTAAAGTATTACAGATAGAGATACTGAAGCCCAATTTGTAAAGTAATTAACAAAACATACAGAGCAGTGTGGGTTGTAAACAAAGAGACAGCACAAAAACAGATCCAGAAAACCAAGTTACTCAAATAGCATGCACGTTATAGACCTTCAGAAATGAACAGCCAGTGTCTTTGGTACAGCCTGATTTAGCAATTTAAAAAAATGCTGCAGAACACTGCAGCACATATCACCTAGAGAATATTACTAACTGATGTGCCTGGCCAGGCACAAAAAAAAAATTCAAAAGTGCCCGACAACAGCTCAGACAAACAGAACCTCTTACATGTGGCAGCTCAGACAAGGATAACCTCTACATGTGACAGCTCAGACAAAGAGAACCTCTACATGTGACAGCTCAATCAAAGAGAACCTCTTACATGTGGCAGCTCAGACAAGGAGAACCTCTACATGTGACAGCTCAGACAAAGAGAACCTCTTCCACATGACAGCTCAGACAAAGGGAACCTCTACATGTGACAGCTCAGACAAAGGGAACCTCTACATGTGACAGCTCAGACAAAGGGAACCTCTACATGTGACAGCTCAGACAAAGATAACCTCTACATGTGACAGCTCAGACAAAGATAACCTCTACATGTGACAGCTCAGACAAGGAGAACCTCTACATGTGACAGCTCAGACAAGGAGAACCTCTTACACGTTATATATATATATATATATATATATATATATATATATATATATATATATATATATATATATATATATATATATATATATATATAAAGATTGTTTGTTAAACTAGCACAAATAGTGTATTTTGGTTTTTTCCATATTAATTAGTGGCTTATGTTCGCTAAATGCTTGTATTTAACATGTTTTTTTGAATTATTGAGAGGAATGGTAGTTTCTCGCGCCAAGTTATCAGCAAGAACTGCTAGAGACTCTATACAACAGGGATAGTTCATGTGTTTCACTTTTCATTTGTAGTTCCCAACACTCTTAGGCGAAATGTAGAAAAAAAAAGTCAATACCTGTCACACAGTAAGGGAAATAAGTTGCCATCGTAAATTAAACATGTCCTCCTCCTTTTTCTTTTTTTTGCAGATTTTTGCAGACCCCAGGCACTTTTATACATGCATACATGCACATATTACAGGACATCCGAGTTTAATGACAATTAATTTGTGTTGTCAACATGGAAATATACTAGGGAATGCATTTATGACATCTGTATTATTTATATTAAACGATTTATTGATATTTTAAAATGGACTAGACGCACGCATCGCACGTCTATATCATTTATATTAAATGATTTATTTCTGTTTTAAAATTGAACATTTGCCTGCAAAAATATATTTGTTTATATAATATAAATAAAATATAAAAAAGGTCTGGCATGCGTGAGATTTGATGAAACTATAACCTTCAGTATGCAAGCCTGTTGTGTTAATAACTGTCATCAGTGCTACACGATTAGCTGAGAAAACAAGCAGTATATTGAAAGATGAAGTCAGCCAGCTGAAGATTCTCTGAATTTATTGTGGAGATTTTTCAAGTCATCATCATGATCATCATCATCATCATCATCATCATTCTGAGATTCTGATCTTGATCTCTGAAAAATGTTGGTTTCCTGCCAGTGTAACACTCATTGTGGTCCCTATTGACGCAAGGAAATATGGTTTCTCTCGATACTGGTTGATGAGAGTAACGCTATTTGTGGTCCCCACTGGACAAAAAGGAACGTTTATTTCTGAGAATTTGCTATGCTGAAGGATAGCCTATATATTTGGTAAAAATAAAACATAAATAAATTAATTAAATAATTAATACATATTAAAATAAATGAATACATAAATCAATACATAGACATTTATTTATTTCCTTATCTATCTTGATATGTATTTATTTATTTTTCACTATTGGATATAAACACTGCCATTTAATACTGTATGAAATGAAAATAAATACTCAGCCGTTCTTGTTCAATTGTATATTAGTGAAGATTTTTGTACATAAAGGCCGTCATGCTTTCAAATATTTTTACTTACAAATTAAAAAAATATATATTGTAACGAACCGGACAATTGCTTTGTTGCAGGACTTGTTGTCTGTTCAGTTTGTCTCGTCTGTCTTTTATGTTCCATGGATTGTAAGGGGAACGGGTTACACCGTTACTTAGCATGGGAAGGGGGAGAGTGTGAATGAGTGGGGAGAATGCGTGTTGTTGTTTTCGGGGGTTACAGAGCATGGATGTGACTGGAGGTGGACAGCAGCGGGAAACGACGGGAGGTTTATAATATGGGGGTGCATGAGCCTGGGGACTGGAGACAGTCCAGCACTGAACTTGAATGAGAAACTGTGGGTGCGACTGAGCGAGCGTGTGAGCTGTGACCAGAGAGAATATGCAGTGAAAATGCCAAGACTAAAAGGTAGGGTTATTATTTTGATGCCGTGAATTCCGGCCCCTGACAGGAATTCTCTGTAGTTTCAAATAAAACAAACATTTTGAGAATTCAACACCCTCTCCCTGAGTACTACTTCCTAAACATGAAAATGTTACAATATACTAAATGAACGAATCAAGCTTATTATGATAGTTTGCAAAATCAGATGAAAGCTTTCAATACAATCGGGATAATACATAATCATTATTTACAGATTCTTGTTTGTCTCGTTACTTGTTTAAAACTGTAACTTTACTGCTATATTACTTGCAAATGTTGTAAAACAGAAGGACAAACTTTGTGGAAGCTAGGGCGTCTGCGCTGCAACCTGCCTTGGAAACGTGTCTTGGTTTTCATTCTCACACAGGGTTTATATTGGAAATGTATTTTATAACACATTTTTAATGTGAAAAAATGTAGTTGATATGAATGACACTTTCATTGAACATTATTTAATATACATTATTTATATAAGGCAGGATTTGAACCCTAACTAGTCATACTTTCACTCCAAATACATAACCGCTACGCTACACAGATTCACATCTTAACCCTTTCAACAGACTAGGCTACTATTTACAACAATACATTGCCTCAATTTAGGTTGAACAGTTTTGCTATTCTCGTAATGTGTGCATGTTATTATCCATTAAGTAAAAAAAGAAGTGATATCTGAAACAAAAACACAGTAGAACAATTGGGGCAACCTTGAACCCGAGTGCTTTTACAGTTATTAATTTCTTAGCAGACACCCTTATCCAGGGTGACTTACAATTGTTACAAAATATCACATTATTTTTTACACACAATTACATTATTTTTTTACACATTATTTTTACATACAGTTTGGTTTTTTACTGGAGCAATCCAGGTAAAGTACCTTGCTCAAGGGTACAGCAGGAGTGTCCCCCATGTGGGATTGAACCCATGACCCTCTGATCAAGAGCCCTAACCACTACTCCACACAGCTGCCCCAGTTGTGCCTATTTGCTTGGTGGTGGCCAACGTTGCCACAATTGTTTCTTCTAACTTGTGTTTTTGTTACAAGTTAGAAGAAACGGCAATCTTGTCCCTCATCGGTTTTACAGTTGTGCCTATTTGCTTTGTGCTGGGCAAGGTTACCCCAATGATTTCTTGAAACTTGGCTTGTGTTTTTGATATCTCTACTTTAAATGGCTGGGCATATATATATTGAGTGTTGAGTGTTTTTCCAAGTCTGTACAAGATCAGCCAATGTCTTTATAAGTACCAGCCCAATCTAGTGCACAGCACGGTACAGGCAGGAAAACAAAAGGAAACTTGATCCAACATTATCCACTAGGTGGCGCTCTTTTTTGTCTATAAAATGCCTGTATATCTGACAGACAACTAGGAGTGAGCAGCAGCTCCTGAACTCAGGTGAAAGAACCTAAACACAGACTTACAATTAAAAAACACAGAATGTGAGTAACAGTAATAAGAACCAAGTAGATTCATTGAAAACATCATACAAAGGTATGGGCAGTGGTTCATTTGTGCCGGGGCTTAGCCCCGGCCACTCTGGGTTTGACGACGCATAACCCCGGCACCTCTTCAGCTATGAAAGTTTAAAATGTAATAACATGTTTTGCTCTCAAATGCGTTTTCTTACAATTCTCAACACGGTTTTATCCATTCTGCAAGTTCTTGCGTGCGCTAAAGAGAGACAGTCCGCTGACAGGGACATTTAATTACTTCACCATTTCAGCAACGTGCCTAGATGACACAGGCTGCGAAAGAAGGACTGTTTTATACAAATAAGCTTACTTGATTTGAAAAACGTCTTGAACGAGCAAGCAAATTCCTACACCACATGTCTGATTGAATGACACATTAATTTCAATAAACAACAAGTTTTTAATGGAAAAAAATGTACTAGCCTACTATACTGAAGTGAAAACTGGCTTCTGTTATTTTTTAATAGCACTGCTTCCGATTATTACTACTGCTTAATAACACTAACAGGAACGACGTTTTATTTAGGGTTGGTGTTAAACTTAAACGCGTTCATGCCTGCCTGTACCCCTATCCCCACGCAGAAACTTTACTCTTAACTTCCCCTATTCAAAAAATATATTAAAACAATAATAACAGTCTGGTTCTCTTTTGCCTTTTTTCAATTAATATCATTTAACTAATATAGAATAAAAACAAACTAAGCTAACAACTATCTAGCCTAAATTGATTTATTTTTTTTGTTTTGCAATCTCCTCACACTGCGGGTTTTTATCGTATTCACAGCGTTGATAATGTTCGATATAGCTGGATATTACAGCACGGACCATGGGTCAAACCAATGTTTGTGTAGGGTGCGGTGTGTCGTTTTTTTTTGTTTTTTTTTTTTTAAATCAATGTCGGCCTTCTAGAGTCATCGGAATGGCTTTCCACTTTTTATTTCATTTTAAAACGTTGAAATGACAAACCATAATAAAACATAAATAATAGTGCATATACACAGAACAAAAAAAGTGGACGGGTAAAATACATAGTCACCGTCCCCCTTTCGCCCCCCTCCCTGTAATCAAAGAGCGGGTGGCACGTGCCCCCTCTGCCGTACGGGTTACGTAACTATGTATACAGGCATATTGATTAATTGTATTTATTTATTTATTTTTGGTACTGCGGTTGCCTTTAATTTTTTTTTCTGCGCATACTACTACTTTGTATGTGATGTAGAATACGTCATTATAAAAGCGATCACTAGTACGTACAATACTCTTTCAAATAAACTTTTGATTTTGAATGTGTAGTTCATAAGAACGGTATTATTGTAATTGCTTGCGCCGCGGCACCTCTTTCTTTACAAATTAAGCACTGGGTATGGAGTATAAAAAAGAAAAAACTATTCCAATTTAAATCTACCTACTTTTTAATGGTTACTGGACTTAACATGTGTGTCCTATATATACAGGTAGTGAACAAAAAAATGGAAACACCTGGGTAAATGAGGGACACCAATTATATTGAAAGCAAGGGCTTCCACACAGGTGTGGCTCATGCGTTAATTAAGCAAATAACATCCCACCATGCTTAGGGTCATGTATAAAAATGCTGGACAGGCCTGGTTGCCAATAATTATGGCTAGCATAGCTGCAAGAGGAGACCCCAGTGACTTTGAAAGAGGGGTGGTTGTTGGAGCGCGTTTGGCAGGAGCTTCAGTGACCAAGACAGCTCAACTTGCTGATGTTTCACGAGCAACGGTGTCTAAGGTGATGTCGGCATGGAACTCCGAGGGAAAGCAAAGGGCAACAGTGGGCGGAAGTGCATACTCCAGGATTGTGATATCTGTGCATTAATTCAAAGTGCAAGGCAAAACAGACGAGCAACTGCAGATCAATTGACTGCAAATTTCAACCTGGTGCGCGAGCAGCCAGTTTCAGCAAAAACGGTCCGCCAAGAACTCCACAGAGTGGGTTACTTTACATTGGTGTTTCCATTTTTTTGTTCACTACCTGTATATCCTTACTCTTTACAGGTACTGACGTACCTCCCAGGCGTGTAATAACCTATTCTGAGCTTCTGATTTTAATCACAGATACTTTCATTATCTCCCTGTCTCTCCTGTCTGCGTGCTGTTTCTGTTTGTCACACACTGAGCAGCAGACAGCCGTACGTAATGGTGGTAATATAAAAGATATTATGTGAAAATAGCCTTTGTTGAGGGCGGCACGGTGGCGCAGTGGTTAGCGCAGCTGCCTCCCAGCTCCAGGGTCCTGGTTCGTTTCTGGGCTCAGGGCTCTGTCTGTGTGGAGTTTGCATGTTCTCCCCGTGTTCGGGTGGGTTTTCTCCGGGTACTCCGGTTTCCTCCCACAGTCCAAAGACATGCTGGCTAGGTGGATTGGCATCTCTAAATTGCCCCTTAGTTGCCCTGCGATGGACTGGCATCCTGTCCAGGGTGTAGTCCTGCCCTGTGTCTGTCGGGTTAGGCTCTGGCTCACTGTGACCCTCTATAGGATGAAGAGGTTACAGATAATGGTTGGTTGGTTGGTTGGTAGTCTTTGTTGAGAAATAGTGATCAGAATAGTCCTGGAAACTCAAAGGAGGAAGACTTTTTTTTATTTGTCTGCCTCCTATCCCTTCTTTGTTACGTGAAATATGGGGAAAGACAGGCTTGTAAAGTAACACAGTGCATTCATCATATTATTTACAGCACCATTATATTGTATAACAGAGCATACATTCAGTCAGTAGGTACTCCTATTATATACAGTGCCATTGTATTGTAGTATATCTTTGGATCCCTGAATATCATCAGTAAGGTACACCTCCTAATGTTTATTCATTTTCCAGTTGCTGAAGCACCTTTCTAAGCTATGCTTGCTGGTTGCTGTACTGTGGCAATGGCATTGTGGAGTATGTTACACACATGTTAGAACTTGAGGTATAGCCTTCTTTATTCAATACACTGAAACAGCCAGATCCTGTTATCTGAAATGGGGCCTTGTCTTTCTTGCCAGCAAATTGAAAGCATATGTACTGGAAAACCACAGGCATTAGGTCTGAGTTTAATGTGAAAACATTCCTAGCCTTTTCAAAAAAGCCTTGCACCATCAATATGATACGAACTGGAATATCCATGTGAACAACAATAGACGTGAAGTACTGTGCAAATTATTTTCATTACATTTTAGATACCATTTGAATATATAAGGTTGGTCCTGCCATTTATGAAA
The DNA here is from genome assembly GCF_902713425.1 of Acipenser ruthenus. Taxonomy (NCBI): domain Eukaryota; kingdom Metazoa; phylum Chordata; class Actinopteri; order Acipenseriformes; family Acipenseridae; genus Acipenser; species Acipenser ruthenus. Next base: position 14,885,573 of record NC_081211.1, read on the forward strand.
TATATGTTTGAGAAATATATTCTTTACATCAATATGGCCTCCGAGAGAGAGAGAGAGAGAGAGAGAGAGAGAGAGAGAGAGAGAGAGCGAGAGCGAGAGCGAGCAAACAGCTCTTTGCCCATGCAGGATCTAGCAGGCTACTCCCCTATCATTAAAACTATTTACTGTAGAAGAGAAGTCATCGATAGACTGGAAACTCACTATTTTAATAATTAGCTACAATGTTTCGGCTTCTGTCTTCTTCAAACAGCATGGCAGAAATAGGCAGTTAGACTGATGTTGTTCAAACATCATATATTATGTACATGTGGTTTAATGGCTTTGTACATAACGTTGCAAAGAAATAATAATAATAATAATAATAATAATAATAATAATAAGTAAAGTTTAAAGTGTACATAAACGGATTGCAGGACGTTAGATACAGTTTGTATATGTTTGTATATATCTTTTGAAATACATAAGCAATTTGTTGACTTTTTAATTACCGGTAACATACACTACAATTAAGTGAAAAGCAAAGTTTGCATCTAATAACAAATGAGCCTGTTCTTGTAATTCGGATAAACTAAATGTATAGTTACTGAATATTTTCGATTACCTGTAAATCATTCAATGAAACAAAGTTCTGAGTTTATGTAACTATTGCCAGGCACTCCTCCCCTTTTCATTCCTGGTTTAGCATGATTGCACGTATCACTTAACATCCAGTGTCTGCTTAGCCTGTTGCTGGCGAACTCCAGCGCGTTCACTGCAACTGTTCCGCACTAAAGGCTCTTTTGTTACCCTGGATTTTGGAGATTTTAAAACTGACGATGACGGAATACAGCCGGACCTTGCTGGCACTTGACAGGGAAAATGGTGCTGTCAGACTTTCGGAAAAGTAGCTCACAGTTTATTAGTTTCTTCTTGGGAAAGGAAGATACCATCATCATCTTGTCAAAATGTGGAAAGATGAATATGACATCCATTTCAACGTTCTTCTTGAGCTCCTGTGAGTGTATTTATTATTATTATTAGTAGTCGTAGTCGTAGTAGTAGCAGTGTTGATTACGGTAAATATAATAAAAGTGTATAGACTACTGTAACTTGATGCTTAATATGCAGACGTCAGACTTGTAATTTATTTGTATCTTTCTTGTAAAATTAAAATTGTGGGCTGTAGTCGATTATTCCGATTTAAAGGTGAAAACGCATTTTTATATTTTGTAACGAAGAGTATTTTTGCACAACCGTTATTTGACCTTACAGGCATGGCGATTATGATGACACTGCAGGGACATGCATTTGATATTAACAAGTTACAGACACCAGGTTAATCATTAAAAAAAAAAAAAAAACGATTCAGCATGTTACCGTTTCATTGTTAACCCTTTCGTTGCAATGTGTTTAAATAGTAGGCTACGGGACCTGCATGGAATCACGTTTTTATTATGAATATATTATATACAGTATGTTTTTTTTGTTTCATTTTCCAATAATAGTAACAGGTCTGAATACACATTGTTTTAAGTTTAAGTTTGTTCAAGTATATTTTTAGCACAACCTATTGTGTGTTTTGTCCAGGCATTGGTATTGCAATTGTTATTTCTTAATCAACAGTCATTTTCAAAACAACCAAATTTAACAAAAAACAAAAAGCAAAAGAAAAACCTGGATGTGATGCAACTGGTGGGTTTAGCAAAATTAATGACTACCCCCCCCCCCCCAATAAATAACACTTGTCTTGCTTTATAACACTTTTAAAGTTTTAAAATGGAATTGAGTAATGACCAAATCGATAAATATTGCAGTTCCTGTGTAACTCAAAATTCAACGTCCATCATGAAAAAGTATATATATATATATATATATATATATATATATATATATATATATATATATATATATATACACAAACACACACACAATAATGAGGTACTTTAATCATTAATCATTACACTGTATTAGGGTTACCATATGGCTACAGATTAACCGGACGCTTTGAGACAGACCGGGATTTCAAAATTCCCCCTAAATTGAAAGTAATTCACGTATAAATGAGCTCCACCTTTGCTCAGATTAATCCTGCTGTGGTGGAATTGCTTGGGCGCAGCAAACAATTCACACTGATCAGCTGCTTCTGATCAGTTCTTAATGAACGAATAGCTAATTTATCGATAGAGCAATGAGATGATGATGCGATTGTATTTGCAGAATAATATGGGCGATTGAATTTTAACAAACAGAAAAAAATAGCGACTGGCTGCAATTCATTCTTGGTATAATACAATTATTTGACGCGCATGCGGGTATTTAAGGACCATTCTTAATTGTAGCTAAGGATGGTTCATTTACACCTTCATTTATTTCAATTTAGGGGCAAGTTTGAAATCCCGTTCTGTCTCACACTAGCGTCCGGTTAATCTGGAGCCATATGGTAACCCTAATTGTATATTTGTGACAGATCAATAATACCACTGTCAGTAACATTTAATTAAATCAACTATCTTATATTTTAAATGAGCACACTTCCGATGTAGTATCAAATTCAAACGTAACCTAAAAAAAATGTTTTATTTTTTTAAGTTGAAATGTAATATCTACGCTTTCTAAATAAACACCACCTAAACACTGCGTTGCCCATAATGTGACTGTTATATTAAGAAAACAAGGCAAACCGTATTTCATGAGGAACGGAATTTGATACTAGCAAACCTAATGGTTACAAATGGTTACAATTCATTCTCTCCGTCTCTCTCACGCGGTAAACACACGTGTCATGCAGAAGCCAAAATAAGACGAAGCAGGCAATTTGCACTTTCTAAAAAACGACACAAAGAAAATTTCGGCTCGTATTTTAAACGTGCCAATTGTAATGTTGAAGAACTTGAAAATGCTAACCTGCAATTACGCAAAAAAAAAAAAAAAAAATTAACATGTCATACAAAACAACCCGGTTTTCTTGTTGCCGTGATAAATAGTGCAGGGTATGGTTGACTGTATCACAGTGTTGTTGGAACGTTTAAACACATTACATTATATTGTGCCATATATTGCATGTGTATTGTTCAGAGTAAATGGTATACAGGTATATAGGTAGAAACTTTAATTTTATCTGTGGAAGAGTCTAAAGAAATACAGATTTTGCCAGTACACAACTATGTATGATAAGAAAGTAATGGAATTGTTATGCTACTAGTCTATACCACATACTAGTCTATATATATATATATATATATATATATATATATATATATAGTTCCTCCTTTGTAACAACTGTAATGGACTATACCTTTATGAGAAGGGAAACCTGAAAATGTATGTGATTTTTATTTATTTATTTATTTTTTGTTTAATGAAAATCACTATAGGGCTATACAAATTATACTGCTATTTCCTGATTTAGTGCAATGTTTTATATTCCAAAACCACTACAAAAGTTGCAAAATAAACAAACTAAATACATTTTGTTATGGTGTATGATTAGTATGTTACATAACAGTGTACAATATATCTGTTTATAGTCATTTAAGGTACACAGTAAAAACAGGGTGTAAAGTCCCTTGAGGATTCTGTACCAGTAGAGAGGAAAGTTTATTCAAA